>NW_022681465.1:38475571-38810487 GCF_009764315.1 Trachypithecus francoisi
AAAATGGAAATAAGAATCCAAAGGACTAGGCTTGACAGAATCCCGTTCCTAGGAAGATGTGATGATTGGATGGGGTACAAATAAAAAAAAAAAAAAACACAATACAAAAAGCATGCAAAAATACTAGAATATGAGTCAGAGGATTCAAGCACACTACAGAAAATGCTGGTTAAGTGCATATGTTTAGCCATTAGTAGAGCTGGGAAGGTCACTTAGAGTGTATATACTATCCTATAACCATCCTTGCCAATTTTTTCCTTCTTCATGATTAAGTGGTCAGATTCTGAAAGATTATTATTTGGCAAGTCTCCAATATCAGTTCCACCAACTTTATTCAATTTTTGTTTTTTGCAAGATTTGACATTTTACCAGACAATCAATTTGACTTGCATTTGTATTACATTGTCAGGTAATAGGAAGAGATAGACTGGTGCTAGCTAATGCTAGATGCTAGCAAGTGTTACAAAGAGAGAAATGGTTAAATTTTCAAGTGTTTAGTTTATCAGGGAATATTTTTCTGAAGTCACAATGTTGTGGTTGCAGCAACCTAGATAGTAAATATTTCAATAACTCAGATAGGAATAGAAAATATTATTAAGTAAAGACCAAAGCAGAAGTCCTTGCCTATATGGCAGGCTGACCCAGGAGACAGAAAGCATTCATAACTGGTTAGCACTGAAGGATATTTATCATTGTCATAACGAATTACCACAAACTCATCAGCTTAAAGCAATATCCATTTATTGTCTCTCAGTTTCCTTATGTCAGAAGTCTGGGCCCAGTGTGCCAGAACTGTATTCTCTGCATAGGGTTCTACAGGGCCAAAATTAAGGTGTCAGCTAGCTTGGGGTCATTATCTGTAGGCTCTGGAAAAGAACAAGCTTCAAGGACCATGGTGGCAGAATTTAATTTCTTGCAATTTTAAGACAGAGGTCCATGTTTTCTTGCTGGTTTTCAGTTGGGAGTTGTTCTCAGCTTCATTACATTTATCACTACATGAAATTATCTCGGCCATTTAATAAACAGTTATAATATCTGTGTCCCTCCCTCCAACTACAATTTCACATTCATAATAAGAGGAACATTATCTGTCCTATCTTTGGACCAAAAATAGTGCCTGACACAAATATAAATATTAAATCACTTTTTAAAAAATATTTTTTACAGTTTTATTTAAGAATAATTGATTTAGAAAAAACTTCACATAGTTAATATATACAGTTTAACGGGTTTGGACATATGTATATAGCCGTGATATCATCATCACATTTAAGGTAATAAACATATCATCATCTCCAACTGTATCCTTGTATCCTTCTGCTCTGTGTGTGTGTGTGAACACTTATCATGAAATTCACAGTATTAAAACAAATTTTTAAAGCTCTTCCTTCACTGAATAAAATCTGTTATCTATATGACTTTTTTGAAAAAATATTTACTTTTAAGCATAATTACCAAAATCATTTTATTTCTTCTTATATGCCTTGTGTATCTCACCAGAAGAATATTCCTAAGCATTGAGTTTGTTTTCCTGACATCTTTACATATAATAACCACTGGAATCGTTCCATTCTGGAGGACTTTATAAAAAGGTGAAATGGAGATGGAGGAGAATATTTTTAATGAGTTAAATGAAGCATTTAGCATACATTTATTTTAAGATTTTGAAATGTGTGAATGGCTCATGACAATTAATGGCTCATCTTTTTTACTAGATGATTTTGTATTTCTAAAAGGAATTACTGATGATAAAGTTTTATTTTTATTTGGATGATAGCAGTGTTCAAATAGGACTATCACAGAGTCTAATATTCATGCTCTATAGTTCTCTAGTAATTAAAATTATTTTTGTGATTTTTTACATGGCTTTTCAATCAAGTAATTTAAAATGTATATGCAGTTTTTCCTACAGGACTCTATTTCATCGGACCTCAATCATTGCTTGCTGATTTGGATAAAAAATGCTGTATTTCGTGGCTGAATCAATCTCAGATTTCTACTCAGTGGAAAAAACTATACGTACTCCATTTTATCATGGGTTTATTGTGATAAATAAACTGGAACCATACTTATTATGTCCAATATAATCTGATATTTTTAGAGTTATGAAATTATACCATGTGAAACCCAAAATATACATGTCAATGTCAAAGTGACAAATAAAAAATTACCGAAAGCCAATGACGTCCCTCTCCCTCAATTAATATTGTGTGTATGCACATGTGCATACATACACACCAGTATCCAGAAATTCCAGGACTTTGTAAAGATACTTGTTGTCTTCCTTAAAGAAATCAAGTCCAATACCACATGAGGAGGGGCAGTGAGATCTTGTAGTTTAAGCTGCTGTCTGCTGAGGTTACATATTCCAATCCCAAAAGATACAGGTTTAATTTTATTCAGAATATACAGATTTTCTTGTATATGATGGCAGAAGTGGGATCCATTTAAGGAAGAATTCTTCCAGGCTATGCCAAATTAAAGGTAATTAAAGACAATTATAATACCAAAACATCTAATTGTATATATATGTACTCCTTGTTATTCCTTGTAGACTTGTAGTGAGCACCTGTTTAGATGTCACAGCTACCCTTCCTACATGAAGATTCTTCCACTGAGCTAATCAATGGATGACTTTCCAGTATCAATTATTCTGACTCAGAGATGAAGAGTCCTAAACAATTTTGGCCAATGGCATACATGCGAAGGGTTTTGTAGTCTCCTAGGAAAAAGAAATGTCTCCTGCTAGACGTTAACAAGGAAAAATTTAAACTCAATGACCACTGGTAGCCATCCTGCCACTATAAGGAGGGGACCCCACCCTAATATAACGTTGACCTTGAGGGTAGCAGAGAAGGAGAATTAACCTACAAATGACATAATTTAAGTACTAATAACACCATGTCTAGAAACTTCTCAACTAATCGACTTTCAGTGAAATGATAAAAGTCCTTACTTTTAAACATGTTTGAATTGCAGTTCTTGCTTACCTTGAATCTCAATTATAAATGATATATCAACCACAGAGGCTATAAAAAAATAACTATTTCCTTATAGGCTAAGTCAATGCT
Source organism: Trachypithecus francoisi (assembly GCF_009764315.1). Taxonomy (NCBI): domain Eukaryota; kingdom Metazoa; phylum Chordata; class Mammalia; order Primates; family Cercopithecidae; genus Trachypithecus; species Trachypithecus francoisi. Next base: position 38,478,643 of record NW_022681465.1, read on the forward strand.
GTCTCCCATAACTAATCTAGCAATAGTATAAACAATGATATCCACAGTGACCTGAAGTATAACAAATCCTCAAATAACCAAGGTGAATTAATTTTTGTAGAATGTAATTTTGTTGTATTCTATTTTTTAACCCATGAGGTCAACAATTTAATTTTTAAATGAGTGGATAGTTGGTATTGAGAGAAAAATAATGCTGATATTCAATGCAAATGTTTAGCTCTATTGGTGCCAGTTGACTAAAGATCCCAGTGGGCAAATAAGCCACGTTCATGCACTAAGGCCATGCCACTGACTGACTCAAAATATTAAAGGATGAGCAACAGAGAAAGATAATTAATCATGTGTGTTTTTGTTTAATGTCAATCAAGCAAAAAGTACAACATTACACAGATGGGGAAGAGAGGGTGGGTAACAAGAAGCAAAACCATCTCTGAAGTTCAAACATTGTTGTTCTTTCTCTTAGAGGAGCATCAACGTTGGGAAGGAAATATTCAACTTAGAAACACAGTGACCCTTTACAAGTAGCTGGAAGGAGCACAAAGAAAGGGGATTCAGAAACACTTTTTCTGGCACCAAGTGCAGAAAAAATAGCTTAGTTAAATTTCAGATTTATAGCCCAACTTAATAATTCCCTTAAAAAGAAATAATGTGATGAATATGTACTAGAAGCTAGAATTGATTAAAATAACTTTAAATGCTTAAACTGTTTTTGTATTCCCACTTACTGTGAGAAATATTCTTGCACCTGATATCAAGCTAAAGAACCAACTTCTAATTGGGAAAACATTTCAGCACAATTCCATTGCATAGGTCTTAGAGGTTTAGACAAATAGTTCGTTTAACATTCTGGTTGCTGAGCTAGTAGATTCTTGTTAAAATGGAAATTTTTTTCAAAAAAGAAAAAGCCTACAAAATAGAGTTCTAATGAAAGAATTCAAAATGTTGCTCAAAACTTTTTATTTTAATTTGGGTCAGAATCACCCCTTCTTCCTTCTTTGGAATCAGCTTTACTCCTGTGTGTCATCCAGGCAAGAGAAAGCAGGGAGAATAATACTGGTGCCCAGGTCAGTCACATGGGGCTCCTAAAAGCTAAATAAATTTACTATTCCATTGAACCCTAAGGTCTAAGCTCCACAGCCACATCTTCAGCTTGTTTTGCTCCCCATGCCTTGTTTATTCAACTGCATTTGTTAAAGAGTTAACACTGTCTACAACTAGTTTTAGAGACTATAGAACATGAAAAATTAAATTTTTCTATTAGATAATTAGCAGAAAGTAAAATTTAAAAAAATAGCATAGACAATTATACTGAGAAAAGTTTGAAAGGAAATAATAAAAACAGAAAGGAATACTTGCATAAGGGCTTTAACTTTTGGCAGAGCTCAAAAGAGAGCGAGAAAGAATGAAATAAAGTGCTACTGTTTCTGAGATGTCACTGGATTCTCTCTAATCTCCAGAATTTACATAAAATAAGCTCACACCACCAGAACAACCAGACACCCTCACATGCAATTTCAAGATTCTGATTTTATTTTCGTTCAACCATTTATCATCCTTTTTCTACCCACTATTGCCAAACGTCTTAATCTGTCCAGGTGCCTCCAGTCTCCCATTTTCTAAGTCCTTGCTCAATAATGCCCAGAATAATCTATCTAAAATGCATATTAGTCACCTACTTTAAAAACTTCAATGACTTTTCATTGCCAAAAGAATAAATCCAAGCCTGTTAGAATGCAAGCCATGCTCTTTGTTATCTGACCTTACTTAACTTTTCCAGTTTCATTTCCTACCACTCCTTGGTCACACTTAATATTTCATAAATTCCAATTAACTGCATGTCCCCATATGTTTGATCTTTCAATGCCTCTTTAACATTGCTGGCCATGCCTACTTAAAACTTACTTCTAATTCTTTCTTTAATGCTTCTAGGGATGCTGCAAAACCCATGTGTCACCATTTCTCTGACGCCCTCTTTAACAAATCCCAGAAGATCAGATTTAAGCTTCTCTCAGACAGAAAATTAAAGCAACTAGTATTCATGTCCTTTATAACTCATAGAAGTTACTATATATGCCAAACACTAGGCCATACACATAGCATTTACATGTTAAACAAATGTCTTGTATTTTAGTATTTTTTAAAAAGTATCACTATTAGGCTGTCATTAGTTAATTACATGCTCCATTAGGAAGGTTAATATAAAGTTATGTTTTTTAATGGCACTTATCATATTTTATAAAACTTACCAAAATATAAGAAGCATAATGCTTGCATTGTATAAAGTGATAAAACTTTCAATTATTTATATAATAACCAAATATTAAATTATTGAGAGGATCTTTAAGATCATCTCTAATATTCCTTTCTTCAAACTGAGATCTAAAAAGGTGAAACAAAATCCCCAAGATTAGATAGTTAGTTAAAGGCAAAGCCAGAAATGGAATTCTTCTCTTGTGAATCCTAATGTACCTCACTCATGTGGGGTCTGGAATATACCTGAACATATATCCCTCCTCCAAGTGTTATCTTTGACCTTACTGTTCAGCTCTTCATTCCAACTTCTTTACTAAAATCCCCCTTATCTTTCTCTTAGTGAAGAAACTTGTCCTTAAATTTGGTGTTTAGTGTATACAGTGGTATTTATTTGAAATGTTTTGGCATAGGTAAGAATGTATAAAGATTTGTTCAGATACATTCTCTATGTTTATTTCTAATGAGAGATTAACTATCTTTATAGGATTTTGTAAATCTCCTAGTGATGTAAAGCTTAATACTAATCTGCTATAAATATGGAATTAGATTCAAAGTTAAGAGTCTCAAAATTTGAATGTGCTGAATTTCTATATGTCTGAGAGTGTGCATGTGGTGTATGTGTCTTCAATTTAATTTTTTAGTAAAAAACATATTTTACAGGTCAAAATTTATGAAGCATAAAATTTCTTTCAATCTCCAATCTGTTCAGTTCCTATCCTCACAAGCAACAGTATATTTAGGTTTTTACTAGAAATATTCTGTAAGAGAGCTTATGCATTTATACACATGGTCACACACACACAAACGCACATTTTCCTTTTCTTACTAAAATGGCAATATACTATAGTACTGTTCTTCACTTTGCTGTTTGTAGTTACTATGTCTTAGTGGTCTTTCCACAATAGTACACAAAGAGCTACTTTATTATTTTTATTACTACATACCATTTTACTCTCTCTCTCTCTCTCTCTCTCTCTCTCTATATATATATATATATATAGCTATATATATATATAATGATTTATAAAACTTGTCCACAACTGATGAACATTTAGATTGTGTATAATCTTTCATTATCACAATAAATAGACTTATGTGCACATCATCCCAGATATATAAGAGAAGAAGTGTAAGATCATTTCCTAAACGTTAAACTGTTAGACTAAATGGTATATGCACTAGTAATTTTGGTAAATATGTCAAACTGCTATGAGAGGTACACAATTTTGTTTTATCACAGCAATGGGTGATAATACTTGTTTCCTCACATGTCCTTGACAACAGAGTATGTTACCAAATTTCGTGACTTTGCTTTTCTTATAAATGAAAAGCTGTTACTTTTAGTCTTGTTAGATTGCCTTGATCTTATCAGGAATAAGGTAAAATTTTTTTTTTTTTTGAGACGGAGTCTCGCTCTGCCGCCCAGGCTGGAGTGCTGTGGCCAGATCTCAGCTCACTGCAAGCTCCGCCTCCCGGGTTCACGCCATTCTCCTGCCTCAGCCTCCCGAGTAGCTGGGACTACAGGCGCCCGCCACCTCGCCCGGCTAATTTTTTTGTATTTTTTAGTAGAGACGGGGTTTCACCGTGTTAGCCAGGATGGTCTCGATCTCCTGACCTCGTGATCCACCCGTCTCGGCCTCCCAAAGTGCTGGGATTACAGGCTTGAGCCACCGCGCCCGGCCGGTAAAATTTTTAAAATATATTTTAACAGACATTTGTGTTTCTTCTGTGAACTAGGAGTGCATACCCTTTGCACAATATTATGATAAGTGATTAGTTTTCCCATATCTATTTTTCTAAAGGTGTTGATATTAAGGACATTAATCCTTTTCTCATAGTATGACTTGCAAATAATGTATTACAGTTATTTGTACTTTGCATTTGCTTATGTCAGTTTCGCCATGTGAAATTTTTTATTTGTATATGATAGAATTTGTCAATATTTTCATTTGGTATTCTGAGTTTTACATTGTTAGAGAAACTTTTCCTACAATAACCTTTCCTATAATTTCCTACAATAAGTAAAACACACTTACTTCATGATTTCTTCATGAATTTTAGAGTATCATATTTTAATGTAAATATTTAATCTATTTATAATTTATACTGGTATGAAGTATGGAATCAATTTTATTACTTTTCCAGATAGCAGTTGACTTATCTCAACACCATGTCTTTTACACACTACTGTAACAGTTCTTGTGGGGATCTCTCTCTCTCTCTCTCTCTCCATATATCTATATCTATCTATATATGTATATATATATATATATTTAGCTGGAAAAGAATGAAAATACATTATTTTACTGATGTTTTGTTGATTTGTGGGGTTAATATTATTTGCAAGGATTTATCTTTTTGAGTTGCCTCATGCTAGGAAATCATCAAGTGAGGGACTATTTATTAGAAATGCAGAAAAATAGCAATAAGTAAAACATACAATACATCGGTATGTATTACATACAATACATTGGGTAGATTGTGTATTAAATCTGAACAGTAACGCTCAGGACTGTGTCCCATATTGGAAGTTCTATTATACTTTATAGCTAAAGATACAAGGAAATCAACACAAAACAAACCAGAAACGTTCCATAAGTAACCCAGATTTATATCAATACAGTCACTTCAATTTTGCTATATTCTCAAAGTCATGATCTAACACAATTTTTTACATAAACACAAATATTTGGGCATAGTAAATTCTGCCCAAATATTATTATCTCTGGCTATTTGAGCCTGCAAACTGCCAAAACTCCCATAATGATAAATTGTAAAACTAATCTTGAAGCAACAAGCCTTCTAGAAAGCATAGAATTTTCATTTTGCTGATCCAAAAAAAAGTTAATGTTTGCAAGCAAATAATTGTTGTAATGTTAATGGAATAATGATGAAATATAATTCATCATTAGGAGAAGACATGTTTATTCCTTGCAATAAATCAGAGTAAAATACAGTGTTTAAACTATGCAAGTTAATTATTTTGATAGCAAGCAAGAAAATGGTGCTTTCCATCTTATAGATTTCTTAGTCCTTCAAATGCTTTTGAGATTCAGGTAACATGGCCTGGCAACCAGATACAGAAATTGTTAAAGAAGCAAAGAGTGGCCTCACAATCAACAAAAACCTGTATTCTTAGCAAAAGAAAAGATAGAAATAGGTTACGGAGTAGGTTAAACGTTAAGCAGGTTGCTACCGAGGTAAAATAAAGGTTGAGTAAAGAAAATGTGAATTATAGTTATATTATTTATTGGCTCTTGCTGTGCAGCTATTAGAGGTCATTTAGTGTTTCTCCTAACTAAAGAGAAAGAATAATAAGGCAGAATTTCTGTAACTAATTTCTAACCACAGAGATACTTTAAAATTTTATTTCAAGTAGAATAACAAATTCATATAATCCTGAGACATCAGTTGTTAAATGAAGACAAGTAGCTTCCCTCCTTTGATGGTCATTTTATATTCACAAATTCACAGTGGAACTGGAAAGGCAGTTTTGCATTTAGCAGTGTCTCTGACTGAACAAGTAAAATTGGTACCTTTCTGCTGTCGGTTCTCTGATGGAGCTAAAGTGTCAACTGCATCTTAAATCTGTACAGCATTGATTATTTAAAAACACTAAGAATGTTCCTAAAAGTACCATCTGAAGCTTTCACTTTAAGGTTTACATAAGAGAAAAGGACACCTGCAGGTTGAGGGGAAAAACATATTTATTCTCTGGAGAATAAATCTGTGACTGAGGGCAGAAATCCAACCAAAACCCAGAAAAAATGTAACTTTTTTGTAACACTTTGTCTTAGTCATTTTGTATTGCAACAACAGAACATCACACACTGGATAATTTATATAGAAGAGGATTTTGTTTCTTACAGTTCTAGAGGTTGAGCAGACCCAGGTCAAAGGGTCTATATCTTGAGAAGGCCTTCTTGCTACACCATCCCATGGTTGAAGGTGGAAGGTGGAAGGGCAAAAGAAAATTCATGAGAGAGCGCGGGGAGGGGGGTCTAGACTCATCCTTTTATTAGGAACCCACACCTGCAATTACTAACCCCCTCCTGCAATGACAGCATTAGTACACTCTGCCCTCATGACCCAATTACCTTTTAAAGTCCCACCTCTCAACACTGTTACATTGAGGATTAAGTTTCCAACATGTGAACTTTGGGGGAGACATTCACGGTTCCTCTAGGAAAATCTAGACATAATTCCATGTCTAGAATCATATAAATTCCATATCTAGACTCATGCATAAATGAGCATGTCCATGTGTATAAGTAATGAAGCATGGATTTACCTGGTTTGTTGTTCTTGCTGAAAAAAATTTTTTAATTTTTTCAGATTAAATTCAAATTTTTTAAATTTCTCAGAGATGAGATGTAAAAAATTAGGTACTACTTTCTAAAATAATAACTTACTATTAATATGTTATTTGATATTTGAATATCTTGATTTTGCAATCCTGAGTAAAATATGTGGGACAAAATAGCACTGGTTTGCAAAATCCAAGTAAATAACATATTACTAGCATACTTTTGAATTCTAGAGATGCTATTTTCTCTCTATTTAAACTGAGAGAAGTGAACTGAGGTTTAACTAAAACCTGACCCTTATATATCCAAAGTTTTTTCAAGAAATTCTTAATGGCTCAAATACTATTATACACTGAAGAGTGGTAGAGATAAAAATAAAAATCTTCTTGAAACCTCTTGTAATCTGATACTTTTATAAAAGATTATAAAAGAAACCAAGATGCTGACATTTTTAAGAGTGTGAAGTCTATATGTAATAGCCATCAGGTAATAATATGACTAAAATAAAGATGTCATACAAAATTAATCAGTTACAATTTATCTACTTGGCTTCTATTTGTCTTTTGGTTACTGGCAACTTGAATGGGGGTTAGAGAGAATGAGGGTAGTCAGAGGCAAGAAAGACTCTGGATAAGGCCTACCGATTTTCTGATTAATAAACCTAGTATTAAAAGTCAACAGTGATGGCAGCAGCAGCACATCTGGAGAGGCCACTGTGGGATGTCGGCTGCAGCAGGGGACATGTGGCTGGGGCTGCACACTCCATGGAGCTGGCTGGGGCCAGGAACAGGTGGGAACCCTGCCCCCTACCGAGCTGGTGGGGTGGTAGTCCCACGCTCCCAAGTACAACTAGAGCTACCCAGCCACAGCTCTGGACCCTGGCATCCTTGCACTCTCCAGGGACCGGGAAGCCCCCTGTTCCCATAGGCACAGGAGTACCTGCTCCCACTCCCTTGCCTCTCCCTGTTCCCAGTGACAATTCCAGTGCAGAGCAAAAATGTGGCTGAGTCCAGGCACTACTGTAACCTGCCAGGTATGCATGTGCTTGAGTGGCATTAACACAACAGCCCCCTACTGCCTCACCCCTCTTCTAACTTTGGGTGCTGACAAGCAGGAGGGAAGCCAGCAGGAATGAGGGAGACTCTGCACAGGTCTGCAGGTGTCCCTTGGCATGAACAGCCTGTGTGCCCTGGATGACATGTTGATGGGGGCAGGCAGACGACAGGTTCCTGAGCAGAAAGGGGTAGATCCCTGGTAAAATCCCACCTTCAAGCCAGGGACAGTCTGAAGCCTGTCAGTTGCCAGGAGTAAGAATTTATGATGTTTTTCCGGCCTGCTCATGGCCGCCCATGGACCAATCAGCAGGCACGTCCTCCCTCTGAGCCCATAAAATCCTTGGACTCAGCCAGACTCTTAACAGACTCCAGACTGGAGGAGGTAACTATCTACTTTGGGTCTCCTGGTTTCATCCAGACAAGTTGCCTGCAGAAAGGAGCTAACCACTGAGGGCCTCCTCTCCACTAAGAGCTGGACACCCATCAGGACAAGCTGCCTTGTGGAAAGGAACTAGCCACTACAAGTCTCCAGAGAGCTGTTATGTCGCTCAGTGAAGCTCCTGCCACCTTGTTCACCCTCTAGTTGCCATATGCCTCCTTCTTCCTGGATGTGGAACAAGAACTCGGGACCCACCAAATGGCAGGACTAAAAAGCTGTAACACGAACAGGGCTGAAACACATCCCCCCACTCACCACACTGCAGGAGACAAGAAGGAGGGAAGAGCTGCAGCCCTATGGGGACCCCAGACCTAGGGGCTCCCCATGCCAGGGCTGTGGCACTCTTTGCAGTTTCTGGTGTCTCCAAGCTTCTGGGTGCCACTGCATTTCCCTCATCCAGACACAGGTGCCTGCAGCGGAAGCCACATGTGGTACATTTGGTCCAGCTGCAGCTTTGCACAGATCTGACACCTGTGCCTGGCACCTCGAGCTGCCTGCCCTGCCACAGCAGCTGGCATGGCTAGTTCTGCACAGTGGCTGGACCCTGCACTCACTCAGCCACACATCCCTCACTGCTTCACGTCTGACTCACCAATGGCAGATGTGGGATCCAGGCCACTAGTGCAAGCTGAGCACAGCCTGCTGGGCTGAGTGGGCAGAACAAGCTCAGTGGGCAAGAGCAATATTCAGGCAGAAAGTACCATCAACCACAGAGGTTTCTGGCTAGAGAAGTGACACCCCAAGAATCCTGTGACAACAGTATATTCATTTGCTTCTTATAGAAATGAGGCATTCCAGTAAAGACAGGAAGACAGGAAAATGTGGTAACTGGGAAAGAATACCAGCAAGACACAGAGACCTTCCTCCTAGTCTCATACCACCACACATAGACAGTATATTTCCATTATACACATGCACATTCATGTGTATAACATACACAAAAGCAAGCTGAAAGGCTATGACCCAGAGATGGCTTGCTAAAGTGGAGCATTGAGGACTATTCATAAAAGACCCATAAACACATCTAAGTACCAGGTGATTTAATTTTTTTTTTTTTTTAAAAAAAGCTCTTTAGGGCCCTTCAATATCAGTGAGTAACCCTTCTGGGAAGCAGATGTAATTAATAGTCTGAAACTCTTTTCCTTTGTCCTTAGGCTATACAACCATGTGTCCCTCTCCTAGAAGATAAAATATGCTAAAGTAAAAGTAAATGAAGTCCCTAAAGAATCTCTTGATTGGGAGATTTTAGAGAGAATCTAACAACTAGCTTTCTATGTTTCTATGACAAAATAAAAATACACCTGTTACCTATGCTACAACTGTGAGAAAAAAGACGGTGATCTCATGTTACATGAAATGAGATTCAATGAGCATCATGATGTCACTATAGTCCCACCAATTCTTCCAAAGTTTCCAAAATGTGGCCCTAATACCCCACAAGCACAGGAAACCAAAGCAAACATGGACCACTAAGATCACATCAAGTTACAAAACTTCTGCACAGCTAAGGAAACAATCAACAAAGTAAAGAGAAAACCCAAAGAATGGGACAAAATATTTGCAAATTACCCATCTGACAAGGGATTAATAGCCAGAATAGATAAGAAGCTCAAACAACTCTACAGGAAAAACATTTAATGAACCAATTTTTAAATGGACAAAAGAATTGAATAGACATTTCTCAAAAGAAGATACACAAATGGCAAACAGGCATATGAAAATATGCTTAACATTATTGATCATCAGAGAAATGCAAATCAAATCTACAATGAGATATCATCTCACCACAGTTAAAATGGCTTATATTTGAAAGACAGGCAATAACAAATGCTGGAGAGGACATGGAGAAAAGGGAATCATTGTGTACTGTTGATGGTAATCTAAATTAGTAAAAACACTATTCAGAACAGTTTGGAGGTTTCTCAAAAAACTAAAAATAGAGCTACTATATGATCCAACAGTCCCACTGTTTGGCATATACACAAAAGAAAGCAAATCAGTATATTGAAGAGATGTCTGCACTCCAATGTTTGTTGGAACACTGTTTATAACAGCTAAGATTTGGAAGCAACCTAAGTGCTAGTCAGCAGATGAATGGGAAAAAAAAACGGGTTACATATACACAATGGACTACTATTCAGCAACAAAAAAGAACAAGATACTGTCATTTGCAACAACACACATGGAACTGGAAATTATTATGTTAAGTGAAATAAGACAGGTAGAGAAAGATAAACATTTCATGTTTTCACTTACTTGTAGGATCTAAAATCAAAACAATTGAACTCATGTACACAAAGAGTAGAAGAATAGTTACCAGACACTGGGAAGGGTAGTAGGGGCTTGGGTGGGGAGGATGGCTAATGGGTACAAAAATACTTAGAAAGAATGAATAAGACCTACGATTTGATGGTACAACAGGGTGACTATAGTCACCATGGATAGTATCTAAATTGTCTTTGATTGAGAATAGATCAAAATTAAGCCTATCCTGGAGAGGAAAAGAAATTCTTTATTGTGGAAGGTTCCAAGTCAATAGCTCTTCACTATGGAAGTCATGGAAAGCAATTTCAAAGGGTATGTACTGATGAGACCTAACTCCTTACTTGCCTTCCTCATTGTGCTCACTTCGAGAACCACTATGCAAAGCCATCATATTCAGAAAGAAACAAAAGATTACATATTGGGTATACTGTATACTGCTCGGATGATGGCTGCACTAAAATCTCAGAATCCACCACTATAGAACTCATATAGACAACTAAAAATCACCAGTACCTTCAAAAACTATGGAAATTTTTAAAAAAAGAAAAAAAAGAAAGCATCCAGAAAACACAGACATTTCTTTTTAAATGTCTCCCTCTCTGGAGGGAGAGCAAGTGGAGATTTACAACATGACATGGGTTTAAATTGTGAGGAATAATACTTATTACATATTCTTTAAGCAAGGATTCAAGTTCCATCTCAAAATTTAAAAGTATGTATAGTGTGTTCAGCTTGTGAGCCGCACTGGAGAAAAGTCTGACAAGTTAATGATTACCAGATAAGGGATGCAGGTGTGCATCCACACCACCTGCATCTCTTTCCTCCAGACCACAGGGAGAGGGTTCTGTCCCAGCACAAGACTCAGCCTTCTCCTGTTGATCCAGAGTTTAGTTCTTCTTTTCTCTTGTTCTAATCTTTTCAACATTGCCTCTGGCTTTCTCTATTGCTTAGGAATATATTCACATTTATTTAATCTTTTTTTAAAAAGGCAAAACAAACAACAAATACGAAGTTATTTTTGTTCCCCTGTAGCTACTTAAAATTTTCTCCTCTCTCCTTCTCATCTAAGCGTCCTCAAAGAAGACTACTCTCCATCTGCCCTTTCTCTCACCTCTTACTTATTGTTCAAAGTATCATAATTATTATAAATTATTATAATTATTAGATTATTATTATATAATTTATTATTCAAACTATTATAATTGTATAACATAAAATTAGGGTTTTATTCCTGAAGCTGTTCTCAAGAACATCACCAAAGGCCTCCCTACTGCCAATACCAATGAACAGCCATTTTTTCATTCAACTCCTCTGCTGCATTTTGCACTATTGTCCATTATTTTTCTTACTTTCTTTCTCTAATCTTATCTTCTTCTAAAAATGGCTCTTACCAGTGACTCCCTACAGGTTACACTTATAAAATATATGTTACAAAATATAAGAGCAAGGTTATAAACTTCAAGTTTCATCTCAGTCTGATCTTCACCTAGTAGTGAGCTACAAAGGAATGAACATATCAACTTGGTATAACATCCAAATAAGCTAAGCCATTCTGGAATAAGAGCATTCTATTCTGCCTGGAATGTTCTTCCTCTCTTCCTCACTGGTTGGCTGTTGGGGTTTCAGAAGGTAAATATATAGCCTCCCTCTCTTTTCTGTCTGAATTGGAAAACCCTTTCACAGATAGATACAATAACCAGGCAGATGGAGAAATATATTTATTCCTGATAACGTTGATTATAGACACATGGCTTAGGTCAACAACAGCAGCAGGCTTACTTCCCCTGAATTCATTACACTACCAGTGTATAGGAAGATAATCTCAGACCACACCCTCCCCTACCTACTACTAACCATCTCTCACAGCAGAGAGAGAAATGAAATTTCACCCTTCCTTTTGGTAGGCAGATAACCAAAGGAAAGAGAGATGTGACTGATATGGTTTGGCTGTTTCCCACCCAAAATCTCATCTTGCATTGTAATCCCCATAATCCCCACGTGTCAAGGGAGAGAGCAGGTAGAGGTAATTGAATCATAGGGGCAGTTTTCCCCCTGCTGTTCTTGTGATAGTGAGTGAATTTTCATGAGATCTGATGGTTTTATAAGGAGCTTTTCCCCTTTTGCTCCTCGCACTTCTCTCTCCTGCTGCCTTGTGAAGAAGGATGTGTTTGCTTTCCCTTCTATCATGATTGCAAGTTTCCTGAGGCTTCCCTAGCCATGGAGAACTGTCACTAAATTACACCCCTTCCCTTTATAAATTGCCCAGTCTCAGATTTTCCTTATAGCAGTGTGAGAACGAACTAATACAGAGACCCATGCAAATTTGGATTCTTCTATTAAACTCACCAATCAATTATGGATTTATTCTTGCAGGGAAAGGATGAACAAGGAGTGTAGAAAACAGTGTGGCTTCCTACAGGTGTGACTCTATGAAAGCGTTAGCACAGCACAGTGACCAAGAACATGGCCTCTAGAACATTATTACCTGGAGTTGAATCTCAGCTATATTAACTAGTAGCTGTATTAGTCTGGACAAGTTCCTTAGCTTCCTTGTGTCTCCATTTCCTCATATGTAAAATGGGAAATTAGTACTATTAACTTCATAAGATGGAAAAAGTTAAAAGGAGTTAAGAAGGAGAATTAAATAAATCAGTATTTGTAGAATACTTAGAATACTACCTAGTGTATATTAGGAATATATTCACATTTATTTAACCTAGCATATAGCAAATTTTTTAATGAAAATATTAAATCTGAGAAATGATCCACAATAGTTCCCTATGAAAAATCATTTGTATTATGATAATATTTTAAATATGCACCTTGAAGATTATATAGATCTTTATATAGTTTTTATTCATTGGTATACTAGTCTCTCACACTAAGATGAGTATTTTGAGTTTGATTATGAATTTTCTTCATTCTTGTATCTAGAGCTCCTAGCACACAGTGTATATTCAGGTTTTTTATTAAAGTACTGAATGTTTTGATTTTTAAATGGTTTTAATCCACTTTGTGGTGGAATTAAGTACCTGGATTAAAGACATAATTTTCCTCAAAAGATTGATATGCTTGTTTTATGCTACCAAAAATACTTCAGTTACATCAAATTTATAGATTGTGATTGCTTTTGTAGAAATTAAGTTCTACTAATAGAGCATTTAACAGAAGACTAAGATTTTAAAACAGAATTACAATAAGATGCATTTATCAGTTGAGGTTGTAATGACAACCAGATGGTACAGTCAAATCAGTACACTTTGAGAAGAATTTATTTACGAAAGGACTATTCACTAAGGGAATAGAGGAAGAACATGGGGTTACCAGCAGCTAAGGTGTTACCACCCCAAGGTCCAAAGGGACAATCACAGGAGGGAGAGGTTTCCAGGACTAGTTTGGAGAGCCAGGTAGAACGGCATGTTTGGAGAGAAAGAGGAACTTTCAGGTGCATGACACAGCAAGCAATAGGCTATCTCCAGGGAGAAGCCAAGAGAATACACACCCCAACCTCACTTTCTGCCCTCACTCTGATTTCCTGCCACAACTGTCCATGGGCCAAATCCAACCAAAAGCCAGTGAGCTAGGAGTCCTGTTGATGTGTTCATTCAGTTCGACTTTCCAGGGCAGAGAGTAAGGTAAATAGTAGATAGACTGTCCAGTACAGCACAGTAGACAAAGTTCCCAGGAGGAATCAGAAAACCAATTCGCTTAGCTTTGTTCTTCCATGTGAATACTCCAAAACAAATATAATTCACTAAAATTAATATCTTATTAATTTATCAAAGATTTCTTGAATATTTAACATGTAAAAGAACATGCACTAAGTTTTGGTGATACAAAAATGAATGAGATGGGGTTTCTCCTCCCAAGTAGCTTACTGTGGAATGTAAGACCGACACAGAACAATGTAGAAAATGTTATAACAAACTTAATGTATAAAGCATTCCATGTTTAAAATTTTTAAATACACTTGAATGTAGGAGGATGCTATTAGTAAACCTATTAATATACTTGCAAATTAATAGCACCTGTTTCTGTACACTCACAATAACAATACTTCAGCTTGATTCTGAAAAAACTACTGGTCACATTTAAATAACATAGAATCTTTCATAACTAGTAAAACTAATTATTAATCAGCAATTGGCAAAAACTTCAGAGAAAAATGCCAGAATAATCACTGCTCTAATACAAACTGGATTTTTACTGAGAAGTCACAAAGAAACAAAGGTGGTTTTATATTTCCATAAACATCACAAAATACAAATTAAAAAGATAACATTTACACAAATTTCTAAATGATGCTTGTTAGATTTATAAACATAAAGTAACAACAAAACCAGAAATTAATCATTAAAATGATTTAATCTGCTCTACTCATATACATATTTAATTACATTCAATAATAAAATATTTTAAAAGAAACCCCAATATTTTGGTGTAAATAAGTCAGGATGTTAAACAAAGCTCTGTATAAAAACACAAAACATATTCTATGAGTAGTTAATATGTTAAAACAGCATAATTGATTGTTCCAAAAACTACAATTAATATAAAAGGAAACATTGTTTGTTTCTTAAAATAGCCTTTAGTTAAATCGAGTCCTGCTAATATAAAGAAGAATGCCTATGAAAGTATTTGAGCTTAAACTTTATTTTCAGAAAGATGTAAAAGAGCTAACAAAATAGAATTCTGGTGACTAACATGAACTGTAGTGTTATACTACAGAGGATCAAGAAAATCAATAGCAAATTCTCCTCAGAAAAGCATCCATCTCTGTTTTTCCTTTATTAAACCCTCCACACTTCTGTGCAGCATATTGCACTATGTGCAGTAAAATTCAATGTCTTCAAAACAGTTTTCCTTTTGTTCATTGATAACCCAAGTTATCTGAACAAAGAAGTATGTGCAAAATTTCAGATAATACCACTGATCTATTGTCTTTCACAAGGGCTTAGGCTAAGTGCTTTCAAGTTTCTGAGATCAGAAGTATGGAGGACAGACATTCGTAGAACCTTGAGTTCTACATTAAATTTACAAGTTGCTAATTTAGAGTATGCCCTAAAAAAGCAGGGGAAGGTATCACATTAGTAGAAATCCCCATCAGGTCTTCGTTGTGCTAATGAATAAAACTAAAAACCTGGAAATTAAATTAATTTGAGAGGAAATGTGGGGTAAACATAACATTTCCAGAATGAGGAAGATTGGTCTGCCAAATTTGATTACCAAACTCCTTCTGTATCTGAATATTAATATTCCTACAATGAAATAATTACACAATTACAATAACACAATAAATGGCAAGCAATAATGTTTATAAGCAATCAGAATGGTGGAGTATGGAGGGCCTCAATTAGTACAGGACCTTGAAAAAGGAAAAAAGAAGAAATTTTATTTGATGCAGAAATTGAAGATAATATGTATGAAAATAAGGAGTCATGAAAAAATACTTAAGGTTAGAGACTTGCACTGTGTGTGTGTGTGTGTGTGTGTGTGTGTGTGTATACAGGTACAAGGCAATAAAAGTATGAACAAAGTCAATCACTCGTTTAGTAATTACTTACTCTTTACTGCACACCTTTTGTTAGGTAGACACCCACTACTTTACAGTTAATTAGATAGACATGGTTCTTGTTTTCTTGGAGCTTTCCGTCTACTTGAGGATGCTGACAAGTAACAGAATCCATTACAATGTCACATGATAGGTGGTATGATGTATATGATGTGAGACATTTGGGATCAATGGTAGCAATTGGAAGAGGCACCTAAAATAAACTTGTGATGTTCGAGTAAAGCTTCCTAGGGGGAAGTACAGTCCACTGATAATGGAAGTTCATATTGAAGTCAGGTAAAAGTGATGAAGGATGTTTTTTGAGACTGAGGAAACAGAACATGCCAAGGTCCTAAGGCAAGAGAATGTGGCATTTTCTTGGCTTTGAAATTGTTTTAGCCTAAATAAAGCCTAGACTTTGGAGAGCCAATAGTGGTAAAAATGAAACTGGAAGAATATGAAGATTAGCGAGGTTTGGACAATGAGGGCCTAGTATCTCTTAAGGTTGGGTGTACATAAGAAAAGGAGAAGTGTGAGAAGCCTTTAGTACAGAAAATAATAAGGTATGTGAGAAAGCCACAGCCTCTAGAGCTCTATCTCCTCACCTATGCAGTGGGCAGGGAGGGAACGTTTGACTCAATTTCTAAGAGGTGTGATAAGCTCTGACACTCTGAATCCCTGAACTAGCAGGATGTGACAATAAAGCCACACTGTGAAGCAAAGAAATTTCCCTGTAAAGGCAGGAGCTAATTATAAAATGATCTCTTCATTATAAAATCACAGACACATCAAACAAAGTTTTCAAGCATAGCAATCAACATCGTTTACCCAGGATAGAGCCTCCTCTTAGCCAAATACACCAAGAACAGAAACCCAAGGGGGACCCATTAGCCCTGCATAAGTTAAAGTATGCCTGAAAAAACACAAGCTCAGTGCAAGTACTTCTACCTTAGCCACTGAAAGAAATAAAGGGGTTTAGATTATTGCATTTTTGTTGTTGTTTGCAGAGTACTTCTCTATAAATAACCTCCCAGAGTTAAGCTGAATACTAAGAGTTTCAAAAATTGTTTAGTAGGTAGCTCCTAAGTAGAAAAAAAGTCAGGTAATGAGATGTGAAATTATCTGGGCACATTTAATTCCTTTGCTGTTAAATGATTTTGGTGTTTACTGAACATATGGAATACCTGGAATAAAATGGTTTTTATGATAAATGCAATCAGATGTCATGTTGCAAGCATGTTTCTGCCATAAGAAAAGAGATCCAAAATTCCATGTGAATAAATTGCTGGTTTGAGAATCAGAAAACACTAATTCTAGTTATATTTCTCCTACTTGTCAGATGTGTGACACTGGACAAATGACTTGGTCTCTCTGTTGGTTAGTTTCTTAGTGATAAAATAATGGAAATACGAATAGCACTGGAGTAATTTCACAACTAGTTTATGAGGGTCCCCTGGAAGCATGGATGCAAAAGCAGTTTTCAAACCCTAAGGTGCTTTACAAATCCAAGAGATTATTATTGACACTGTATACTTATGTCTGAACAAATTAAAAATACAGAAGGCATTTTCATTTCTGATTGAACCACAAAATAAGAATGGCACATGCTCTCATAGGCAATATAAAAGAAGAAAGCACAAAGACTCAGTGTGGTCCTCAAAGTTTTTAGACTATTCAGAAGTAGAGTGTTTCCTTCTATGCACATAAGCATGATCCGCACATCCAATTCCAGATAGCAATGCAGAGAAGCAGAAATGCCCACATGGAAATGCCATGAACTCTCTTCCCAATTTTCCACTACAGCCCTGAGTAGGCTAGCCCACAGAAATCAGTACACAGCAGCCCTTGAAAACTGAAAAGTGTATAAAGGAAAGCTTTTACCACATGCACTGGAAAAATAGCAAATCATTTCAAGCCTCACGAAAATTAAAATATTTTAACCTAAAGCTATTGGTGGTGGTGGCAGCATAGTTTTTCTCTCTCTAAATAATCCCTGAAATAATCTCTGAAATATATCATTCTGCTATCCTGTTGACAGATCAACAAGATAGCAAAGCCCAAAACATATAAGCAAATTTACAATGGCTAACAAAGTATCCCAAACTCCAAAATACAAGTAAGTAGTAATAAACCACTAACAGCCATAAAACCTACATATCAGTGACTATGAGGATAAAACAGAGTGAAACAAAAGGGCCAGGGAATGACCTGAGAACAGGAGAACATCCATGTCCAACGGGTATTTGCTGGAAGGCACGGTGGCCAACAGATAACAGCAGCTGAGTGATTATGTCCAAATCAATAACAGAGGCATGTAAGAGCCAAAGGTCAGCTCCACAATGTCTCAAGCAACCTGAACACCTCCAAACTCTCACACTGACCAGCCAGGGCTCTTTTCCAAAACAGGACACTACACTGAGGAGAAACAGTTGGCAGTAGATTCAGCAATGGACTGCACAAAGTCAACAGGGACAAAGTAAAAGGAAGATATAGATAAAAGTAAAGAAGAGAAAGACAGCCAAGACAGAAAGCAAACCACCATATTTTAAAAGTGTGAAAACAAGAGAGGCAGTTTGGTGACATTATAAAAGCAATCCTGAACTAAAAGTTCCTTCTTCTAAAAATTCTTGGAAATCAATTTTGTGTAAATATGAGCAATAAAAAGGATTAAGGTCAAATCCCATAAAAACTTATTAAAGAAAAAAGATAGTAAAAAGCAAAATAACATACTACAGACAAAAAAAGTATGCCAGAAAGAAATGTTCAGAAAACAAATCAAAATTCTAACCTATTATTTCATAACAAGCTAAACGATATGAAGTAAAGAATACAAGACATGAAAAAGCAACAAAAATTAGACTTAGAAAACACCACCAGTTGATAAATCTCAGGACGAAATTGGACATCAAAGAACAATAGTTTCAGGAACGAAGATTAAACTGGAAGGAAGAAAAAAACTAAGTAAATGTAGCACAAAACACCTTAAGATGAGTAAAAGGTAAAAAGGCAGGAAAAAAATAAATAAAAGAATTAAAGAAGATAAAGGATGAGTAAAAATGACAAATATTGAAGACAAAAATGCTTAACATATGAATAACAAAAATCTCTGAAGAGAAAAGACTAAAGCAATGAAACAGAACATACACTAAAAATATAACTAAAACATTTCTGCAATAAAAATATAAGTGATTTAAAACTAAATATTGAAAAAGTGGACCATGTAACTGACAAATCAAGAACAATCAATATCAAAATGCATTCCAGTAAAATTATTGAACTAAAAAAAAAAAAGAAAAGGTCTGTTGAGACTCTAGACAAAAAAGAAAGTGACATATAAAGGAAAGAAAATTAGATAATCATTAGACTTTTCAAATTCAATGCCTTAAGGAAATTCAGTAACATATTTAAGATAGACAATGAAAGAGTATATATACCAATGATTTTCTATTAAAAAAAAGAATTTCAATTACAAAAAGTATAGACAAAATGCTATTAACATGCAAAGACTCAGGGAATTTTGCTCCCACAAACTTTTCCTGAGGAATCTATTACAAACTGAAATTCAATACAAAAAAATGACTAGAGTGCTTTCAAGATAAATTCTCATGGTTAGTTGTAGGACTAATACTAAATGGGGATTAAGATGAAGGAACTATAATAAGTTTTACTATATGATCTGAGAGTAGAGATGTATCACAACTATTTTTTAAAGGAGGGGGGAATATGGGGAGAACAAATGAAAAAACAAAACTGGTAGTAGTTGTGTTGATATTGCTATCCTGAGACTTTTTATGCATAATTTGGAATAAAGCAAATGGGTAATTTAGGGATATTATAATTCCACCTTTCTTTGTGTTCTAAAAAACCACTGTTTTCAGCATGTAAGAAATAAATTACAGATGTAATATAGAAGACTTTAAGTAGAAACCCTAAAGTCCTAAACTGGAACTGAAAGTATTGATATTAACACTCTCATTTCTGTTATCTTTAGATAGAAAGGCAGCCCTGTTCACTGTAAAGGCCTAGAAACAATAACCAATCTAGCAGTAATGAACATACTTAGTGTACAGAATATGATCTTAAACTAGTTTTTCTAGGTCTGGGGCAAGAAATGTGCAAGATAAGCCTAAAACATCTTGTCACGCAGGATACCAAGGGAACTATTAAAAACATGTTCAAAGAACTCAACAGCCAACTTGAAGAAACTATTCATGTCCAAAGTTTCAGCTTAAGGTGAAATAAATAAGGTAAGAATTACAATGAACTAAAACTAATATGTTTAAATTAATCATGACACTTTATAAAAATTAATTGAACAGTTTCAGAGGATGATAGATAACTAATTCATTATCTTAAAAGTTAGTACCTTAAAAACTGGTTGATACAGGGAAAGGAAACATTTATTCTGACTTTCCTTTATGAACTGTACCACTGAGTAATCAACTAGTAGATGCAGAGAAACAGCTTCCTTTTTTTCTTTGAGATGGAGTCTCACTCTTTCGCCAGGCTGGAGTGCAGTGGTGTGATCTCGGCTCACTGCAACCTCTGCCCCCTGGGCTCAAATGATTCTCCTGCCTCAGCCTCCTGAGTAGCTGGGATTACAGGCGTGTGCCACCACACCTGGCTAACTGCTGTGTTTTTAGTAGAGACGGAGTTTAACCATGTTGGCCAGGCTGGTCTCAAACTACTGACCTCATGATCCATCCACCTCGGCCTCCCAAAGTGCTGGGATTACAGGTGTGAGCCCCCACTCCCTGCCAAAACAGCTTCCTATACAGGCATTCCAAATACTAAATTCAAAAGGAAAGGTAAAATAGGACTATTGCCATTTTGCAACAACAATAAATTATTGGATCTAGGCACTGAGCATCAAATAACTACTAAATCACAAAAGAGAGACAACCAAACATTATGTGTCTCCTTGCGTGAATGAATGAATGAATGAATGAATATGCAGTCTTGTCACAGCATCCAATTTGAGTCTGATCAGATCTGAGAAGCCAACTACCATTTGGAAATACACAGGACAGAGAAACAAAATGGACAGAGAAACAAATTGAACAGTACCACAAGTATACAATCAGCAAAATACAGGGTTTGTAGAACTCTACAGCTCAAATAGCTTCAGATTTTTTAAAATAAATTGAGGCTGGGCATGGTAGCTCATGCCTATAATCCCAGCACTTTGGGAGGCCGAGGCAAGAGGATCACCTGAGGTCAGGAGTTCAAGACCAGCTTGGCCAAGATGATGAAATCCCGTCTCTACTAAAAATACAAAAATTAGCTGGGCATTGTGGTAGATGCCTATAATCCCAGCTACTCGGGAGGCTGAGGCAGGAGAATCTCTTGAACCTGGGAGGTGGAGGTTGCAGTGAGCCAAGATCACCCCCTGCACTCCAGCCTGAGTGACAGAGCCAGACAGACTCTGTCAAAAAAAAAAAAAAGAAAGAAAGAGAGAGAGAGAGAGAGAGAGAGAAAGAAGAAAGAAAGAAAGAAAAAGAAAGAAGAAAGAAAAAGAAAGAAAGAGAAAGAAAGAAAGAAAGAAAGAAAGAAAGAAAGAAAGAAAGAAAGAAAGAAAATAAACTGAATAGAAAAGAAAGTGATTGGAGGAATAATCTTTTGATCAAAAGACATTTTAAAAATATATTGAGTTTTTTTAAAAGTGAGCAACAGTAAAGAAGAGTCTCTAGGATGTAGCCATACTGATTAAGCTATAAATAAATGCAAGGAAATAATTAGTATAAAAGTCAAGATAATGGTTAATTGGAGTGGGAAGGAGGCAGATGTAAATGGAACGAGACACATGGAGGGCTTATGGGATGTGTGAATAATAATTGACTTCTTAATATGCAGATGGTAATTACTGAGATGTTTGCTTTTAAATACATACTTCACTAAGCTATACATAGTTTTATATAGTTTTCTGTATTGTGTTTTATTTTAAAAGCATTTCCAAAATTCTATCCAATTATTTATAACTTCTTGATATCACATTAGTTTATAATGAAGAAAGAACAACATTCTAAAGTATTTTAGTTACCTAATAAACACACCATTATTAGCCATTTGACAAAAGCATTCACACATTAATGTGTAACCAGCTACTTACTTTTATTAAAAATAAAAAACCTATTCATTTTATTTACCCTCAGAAAGTACATCGTGTGGAAATATGAAAATAAAATGGCATGAATATTTTCTATATGGAGCTGCCTTGTCCTCACTCAGTAAACTCAGTAAGTGCCAAATTATTTACTAATTCAATTATTGGATAGCTGTTTAATTATTGAGAAACACTGTTGGTGTTTTGCACTCAAACGACATTTCGATACATAGTAACAATAATAAGGTATCATCATAAACACTCATCAGAATGAAAAAAAAAAAAACTAACTGCTGTATTTTTCAAGCTTATTTTCATTTCTGAGAATATTTCCAAGAAACACAATGATGCCTCCAAATGGCTTAAAGTTAACTGTCAATCATTCTTTATGTATAATATATCAAATTCAATAATGTGGCTCCCAGTAGTCAAGAGGACAAGATTTGAGCCAGCAGAATCTCAGCTGAATACTGATCCTTGACTTTCTGTCTGTGGAAACTGGTCCTGTTTCCTCATATTATAAAATAGGGATTATTTCATTTATTTTACCAAACTATGATAAGGATTAAAGGAGATAATGAAAATAAAACATTTATCACAGCAAATATATATATATATATATCTTTATTAATGCTTCCAAATATTTGCTAATATTAATAAAATTAAAATAATTGTATTTTATTAATGCTTCCAAAATACTTGAATGTACACATATACATATATACGTACACATATTCCAAAAAATTCAAATATTTTGGAAGCACTAATAAAGGTTGACACCATATTTTAGTGGAAGTTAATGGAAGTGAGTTGCAATACAAATCTGGAAGACTAGACTGTATCCTCTTTCAGTGTAGAAAAATAAGAAAGTAAGGCTAGGTATCAGCAATAATTAACATTACCAAAATAAAAATACTCAAAAAAATTTTTAGTAAAATACTGAGTCATTTTTTATTTCACTACTGTTATATTGTTTTAAAACAATGCTCTTCATAAGGACTTAAAAGTCTTGGTAAATATCGCTCTAGACCCTAGCCCCATGTCACTGCTCTCACCCATCACCACTCTGGGGAAGGCCTGGGGAGAAGTCAGACAGTCCCCGGAGCTCGCCATTGGGAGCCCTGCAGAGTCTGCCATCCTAGGGGCCACTGCGATGGGACTGGACCAAGTCATCCACCAGCAGAAGAGCAGCACGGTGGGCATCATGGCGGCCCCCAGAAAGACCCTGAGGAGTTGGCATCCCCACCGCTGCCCCTCTTGCCTGCACCACCATTGGGAGCTGCCTCCATCACCACCATCAGCACCACTGCCAGCACCAGGGATGATATGGTCCTCCTGTGAGCTACGTGGTTCCTCCTGGAGCCAGAGCACAGCCATGGCAGCTCAGGCGACACTCCCAGCTGGGGTCAGCACTCACATTGCCAACTGCTCCTTGGGTGCATCTGCTGGGGACCATGGCACCCTGCAACTGCTGAACACTTAAGTGCAGAACAGGAGGGGCCCAGAGTGAGCAGCCAGAGAGGGACCCAGTGAGGACCTAGAGCTCCCACCCCAGGCTGCAAGGAGGTGCAGCCAGGGCTGCATGCTCCATGGAGCTGGCAGAAGCTGGGGACAAGTGGGAGCCCTGTCCCTTCCAAGTTGATGGGGCAGTAGCTCCCCAGGTGCAGCTGTAGCCGCCTCCTGCAGCTCAGGCCCTGGGAAACTTCATGCTCTTGGGGGCCCGGGAAGGCCTTCTGTCCCTGACAGGCTCAGAGGTTCCTGCTACCACTACCCAGCTTCTTCCCACTGTCAGAGCATGCTCCAATCTCAGAGTGAGGTCAGGGCTGAGCCTGGGCATTGACCAGGCTAGGTGTGCCCAGGCTTGGAGTAGTGCTAACATGACAGCCCCCTGCCCCCTCAGCCCCGTCCAGACTTTGGGCCCCAACAAGCATGGGAAGGAGGCAAAGGGAAGGCTGAGACAGCCTGGCACTGGCCTGCAGGCATCCCTTGGCATTAACAGTCTGGGTGCCATGAATGGTGGCAGGAGACAGGCTTCTGGGCAGAAGGGAGCAGGTCCCTGGTGAAGCCCCACCTTCAGGCTGGGGAGGGCCTGAAGTCTGACGGCTGGGCTGACAGTCCTGTGGACCAGAGGGGGAACTTGTAGTGTTTTTCCTTGGGTCCATCCTTGGCCGCACCTGAACCAACCAGTATGCACTTCTTCCCCTGCAAGGCCCATAACCATGCCCCAAACCTCTGGACTCAGCCAGGCTGGAAGAGAGGACAGAGAGACAACAGGGAGACAACAGGATGACCTGCCTGCTGAGATGAGCCACCCACTCTAGGGCCTCCTGTCTATTGAGAGCTGCAGAGACAACAAAACAACAGAGAGGAGCTTCTCATTCTAGCATCTCCTCTCTGCTAGGAGCTCAACACTTGTTGGGCCACCCTCACTGCAGAAAGAGCTACCCACTGCACATCTCCTCTGAGCAGTTTTATCTCTCAATAAAACTCTTTTTCATCTTGCTCACCCTCATCTTGCTCACCCCCTCCACTTGTCTGTAAACCTCATTCTTCCTGGTCACAGGATAAGAACTCAGTACCTGACGAATGGTGAGGCTAAACGAGCTGTAACACAAACAGGGCTGAAACCTGCCCCCTGCTTACCACATTGTGGGCAAAGAGAAGGAGAAAAGAGCTGCAGTCCTTCAGGGAGCCCAGACCTGGGAGCTCCCTGAGCCAGGGCTGTGACTCTCTCTTTGGGGCCCTGCCATTCCGGGTGTCTCCAAACTTCTGGGTGCCACTGCATTCCCAAGTGCCAGCCAAGGAAACTGCTTGCAATGCGACTGGTCCAGTCGCAGCCTCACAGAGAGCCAGTGCTCATACCAGCACCTGAAGCTGCCCACCCCATGGCAGCAACCAGTGTGTCTAACTGTGCACAGTGGTCAGACCCCATGCTTACTCTCACCCCTCACCATTCCATGCCTGACGTGCCCTTGAGGCGGGGAATCCAGGCTTGTAGTGTGAGCCAAGTGCAGCCTGCCAGGCCAAATGGGCAGAATGAACCTAGTGGGTCCAAGCAAAACTCAAGCAAAGACACAACCAGCTACAGATGTTTCTGGCCAGAAAAAGGAAACTCAAAGATCCCATAACATCTTGGGGCTCATCCAGAATCTGCAGAAGGGTGAGTAAAAGAGAATCTGTCCTTTTGGTCATTTTTTCAGAGTCCTTAAACTTCACAATAGAAAGAAAAATACCAGGCCTGTCAGTCAGTTAAAAGCAAGTAGTGTGGCCGCCAGACTTAAGATAAGGAGGAGGCCGGGGGTGGTGGCTCACGCCTGTAATCCCAGCACTTTGGGAGCCTGAGGCGGGCAGATCACGAGGTCAGCAGATCGAGACCATCCTGGCTAACACAGTGAAACCCTGTCTCTCTACTAAAAATACAAAAAATTAGCCTGGTGTGGTGGCCGGTGCCTGTAGTCCCAGCTACTCAGGAGGCTGAGGCAGGAGAATGGTGTGAACCCGGAAGGTGGAGCTTGCAGTGAGCTGAGATCGCGCCACTGCACTCCAGCCTGGGTGACAGAGTGAGACACCGTCTCAAAAAAAAAAAGAAAAGAAAAGAAAAAAAAAAAAAGATAAGGATAGGCTTGCTGGGGAAGACACTGTCAATCCCCCATTACCCTCGGGTGTTGGAAATGTTGGTTTTGTTCTAGTCCACTTTCCTTCATGGAGGTATAGCCATTGCATGAGACTGGAAGAACTGGAAGAAAATCCTGGGGAAACTGGGGGTATATGGCAAAGGCTACACCTCAGTATTATTCAAAGTCTTCTGGACTAACTCCAGTTCCCAACTGCTCATTAGGGTGTCAGCTCTAGGACCTCCAGTCTTTCGTATCATTCTTTCTTTCTTTCTTTCATGGCTGCCATGGTTCCTATACCTTCTTTATATACAATATTAAGAATGTTGTTGCAGGCCAGGCGCAGTGGCTCATACCTGTAATCCTAGAACTTTGAGAGGCCGAGGCGGGCGGATCACGAGGCCAGGAGATTGAGACCATCCTGGCTAACATGGTGAAACCCCATCTCTACCAAAAATACAAAACATTAGCTGGGCGCTGGTGGTGGGCACCTGTAGTCCCAGCTACTCGGGAGACTGAGGCAGGAGAATGGCCTGAACCTGGGAGGCAGAGCTTGCAGTGAGCCGAGATTGCACCACTGCACTCCAGCCTGGGCGACAGAGTGAGACTCTGTCTCAAAAAAAAAAAAAAGAATGTTGTTGCAAACCACAGAGATATTATTGGGAAGAATGAGCATTTGGGTTAGTCATCAAAAGTATAAAATGGAACGTTAAGAGAAGTACAGATGAAGCAAAGTGTGCCTTCGTATCTGTATGTAAATTTGGAACAAAAATGTTCTTATCATTTCTTGGTTGCCAACTTAGCACCAAGAACCTTGAGGCACAGAAAAGAAGCATAGCCTCAGGAGAGAAGCATTAATTTCAATGCAGTCTTGTAGCTGGGTCTTTTCGTAAATGGAAGGGCAAGTGGTCCAAGGTCCCATGTGTGCAGGCCTTCTTTGCCTTGCAGGATAACCCGGACCTTTGCTGATGTTGTAGAATTGATTCAGCGCTCTTAGTGGTCATCTCAGGAGAGGCTGTAAGGGGCAATCCCAAGGAAATAGGGAAGCAAACCCCAGTGGTACCGGGTAATCAAGCCCCTCTGCTCCTCCCTATCCAGACTCTATTAAGCTTTCCCCAGCCTAAAAATCCTCATTTTAAGCAGGTGCCTGTGCAGTTGTCTTTGATTTTGTGTAAGATGTGGGTTCACCTTTCCCTGAAGATAAATTATATACATTGCAATAAGGGGAGGAGATATGCAATGCCTGCACAATACCTAGGAAGTGTCTTCCTATCCCCAAAATGTTTATTATTTAATATATCTATTTGAAAAAGCCTGCCTAACCACTGAGCTAAAAAAAAAAAAAAAAGGAAGAAGAAAGAAATCACAGCGATGCGCAATGGCTCATGCCTGTAATCCCAGCTCTTTGGGAGGCTGAGGTGGGCATATCACTTGAGGCCAGGGGTTCGAGACCAGCCTGACCAACAAGGTGAAACCCCATATATATAAATACATACACACACACACACACACACACACACACACAAACACAATTAGCTTGTCATCACAGTGTGAGAGAGACTCCATCTAAAAAAAAAATAAAAATCACTGAAGCTAAACCTGAAGCTCAACATGTCTGCTGTGAGGGAGGAAATGAGAGTTTTCTGCACACCTTTTCTCTTTCTCATGGTCACCCACTTGTGCCTTGAGAGCTTGACTGTATGTAGCAGACAAATCTTCCGTACTAGGTCTGCTCTGTACAACAAAATGAGCCCTGCAATACAAGGGCATGCTGTAATAGCTGAAGATTTGGTGATACTCAGCATAGGCATAATAAACGCTGAGCACTGTTTTAAGGTCTTGCACACCAGTGCTACTCAAACGGTGGAAGTTAGCAGTTTACTATGAAGTACAGAATATGACAATAAGCACTGAAATTCTTTTATAGCAAATTAATGGAATTTTTTTTTGTTCAATCTACTTTCTAAAATTGAAAGTAATATTAATGCCCTTGTTGCTTTGCTTTATTTTTCTAGTAATTTATTTCATTCTGTTTTATAAAAATATAAGTAATAGATCAGAAATTTAAGAAAAAATAGAACTCCATAGATAATATGAAAATTACTCCTCTATGTATATTGACTCCTTTAATTCTTATAATTCAAAGAAGTGGCTTTGATTAGCCACATTTTCAGGTGAAGATAATAAGATACAGAGAGGTTAAGCAAATGTAGACAGTAGGTGACAAAGCAGAAATTCAATACCAAGCATTCAGGTACCAAGACATGTCCTTAATCACAATAGTAAATCGACACATCCAAACCCAGCTTTGTTGGAGATCGGAAAAGCTGGGCTGAAAATATGACTCATTGTCTTGGGTAGAAACAAAGGTGTCAATACAATACGGACACCCTTCATTGTATTGTGCTTTCCTTTACTATGCTTTGCAGATATTCCATTTTTTACAAATTGAAGGTTTGTGGCAACTCTATGGCAACTATATACTAGCACTATTTTTCCAAACAGCATGTGCTCACTTCATGTCTCTGTGTCAGCATTTTTAGCAGTATTTTTTAATTAGGATAGGTACATATTTTAGGTATAATGCTATTGCACACTTAATAAGCTACAGTAAAATGTAAACATAACTTTCATGTACACTGGGGACACCAAAACATCTGTGTGACTTGCTTTATTGCAATAATTGCTTGAGATGGCCTAGAACCAAACCTGCAATATCTCCAATGAATACCTGTAATTCTTTGACTCCTCTCATGCTTACAGACTCTTGTCTCATGGTGATTGTAAAGCAGTGCTGAGGTTTACCCAACCCAGAGAAAGGGGTCGTCCTTGACATTGCCTTTATCTCCTCATTGGAGTTGGCATGGAACTCTCATTTGCTGGTTTCTTCCCATTGGCAAGGTTCTTCAAAACATGGCAGGCTCTCTCTATCTGGGGTATTTAGAATCTGAGGTTCTCTAACTT
Source organism: Trachypithecus francoisi (assembly GCF_009764315.1). Classification (NCBI taxonomy): domain Eukaryota; kingdom Metazoa; phylum Chordata; class Mammalia; order Primates; family Cercopithecidae; genus Trachypithecus; species Trachypithecus francoisi. The sequence continues at coordinate 38,507,194 of NW_022681465.1, forward strand.
GGTCAAACCACAGGCCACTTCATACATATAAAATCTTGTGATGATGTAAGTTATTTGCAATCATGAAACAAACGCATATTGAAAGCCTGCTCTATGTAATGACCTGCAATTCTCTTTTACCTATGTATGTTACAAATATACATATGTAAATTCTAATTTGTGTATACACATGCATACATCATGCATAAATGTACATATAGTAAGGTTTTACTGTTCTCATTTTAAATCCATTTGATTTGAATTTTTAAAACTCATATTCTGAGTTTTAAATACTGAAATACTATGATATTGGCTTAGAATTTGAATCAATTTGTTCTTAATCAATAAAAAGAGATTTGTTTAGTCTTTCTAGATGTACTTCATTTATCCTTTGCTTTTGCTCTTCCTTCTACTGATATTACTATTTTCTCCCTTGCAAGTCATCACAGTGCAGTGGATAAAGAATAGAATTTGGAGCCAAAGTAAGGGAGTTTGAGGTCTGATGCTTCCACTTTTCCATTCAACAAATATTGAGCATCTATTATAGATGAAGACACTGTTCAAATTGTTGGAGATGTGGCAGTACTTGAGAGGACAAGCTTTCTGATCTCATGGAGTTGACCTTCTAATGGATAAAGACAGGCATTAAACAAATACACTAATGAATAAAGAGGTAATAATAGGTGGCTATGAAGAAAAAAATAGTAATTGGACAGAGAGCGGCTAATAGAGAGGGGAGTTTTAGATTATATATCAGAGAAGCCATCTCTGACATGGCAAGAATCGAACCAAGATCATAATACCAAGCAAGAAGTTGACATTTAACAAATGGGGGAAAAATAATTTTGGGGGGAGGAGCCTGGCATCATAGCTGCAAGTATCAGAAAAAAAAAAATTGTTCAATTGAAAGATAAAAAAAATTGTCCAACATAGTGGGAATTCAAAGAAAAGTATAGTTAAGGGTTGTCTCAATCCAGGGGCCCTGTGACCTTCTCAACTTGGCCTCATCTATACATCAGCTTTAATCCTGAGCTGGTGGCAGAGGCTGCCAAAGTCCCAGCTCCGTGTGGCAATACACAGACAAAGAGACAGTTTCTTCATAGTACTCTATTTTAAGGGCAAGAAAATGTTTCCCAGAATTGTCTAGCAAGCTTTCCCTGTGGGTCACTGGCCTGAAGATCATCATCTGTCCACTCCTGACTCAATCTCTGTGACCAAGGAAGGTCCTTGTATTAACTAGCAAGAGCCTGGGCCCCTGGTTCAATCACTAACAAAGGAATGGGAACACCATGATTGGATTCAACTACTCAGAATTAACCCTGGACCATGAGTCAATCCCACAAAATATGTGGCTACAAGAGTAGAGATGAGCACTTGGACCAAAAATGGATGATATCAAGAAAAGGATGGAAGTGAATGGAAACTAGATAGGCAATCAACAATGTCCACACCAAATAGCTTATGCAAAACCCTAGATCCATTAGAGGAAAGGAAAGAGGTTCAGAGTGGCTATGGTATAATCAGAGGAGACAGTAATATGAAGTAGGGCCCAAGGGTAGACAAAGGTCAACTCCTATAGGTATTACGGGTCATGGTGAGGAGTTTAAATTTTATTTGAAGCAAGATGGAAAGCCCTAAGAGTGTTTTAATCAGAGTACTTTAGTTATTGCAGCATGATCTGGCTGCAATGGGAAATAAACCGGGCTTGTGTGGTAGAGGCAGAGGACAGAGTACATCACTAGGTCCTTTCGGGGTGCATTTACTACATCTTTCTAAATTTCATTTAGCATACTTTAAGAGAGAAGTGGTTCAACTAATTTTTTAAAGGGTTGTTATAAGTTGTACATGAAAAATGTGCAAAAGTGCTTTTGAATTCTGTGTTAAAGAGGTGGTAATAAATACACTATCACTGACTCAGTCTCACTTAGTTGCCCTCTCAGTTTTACCCTTCCAGACCAGCCCCATACTAATTGCTCTTTCCCCTGAGATCCTATCATGTTTCATGCCTGTAAAAATGACTTTAGTCATAAATTTCATAATTATTACAGTGTATAGTAGCATGCACATATATAGTACATTATAATTTTAAAAATTTTCAAATAGACATATTCACATATACCAATTGTGTGGTATGCATGCACCTTCAAACAGATTTTCATTTCTTTTTATAAATTTTTTATTGATATATAATATTTGTACCTATTTACAGAGTACATGTGTTATTTGGATATATGCATACAAGGTGTAATGATCAAATCAGGCTATTTAGGCTATCCACCACCTCGAACATTTATCATTTCTTTGTATAAAGAACATTTCAAACATTCTCTTCTAGTTATTTTGAAATACACAGTATACTGTTTTTAATTATAGTCAGTCTACTGTGCTATCAAACACTAGAATTTACTCCTTCTATCTAATTGTATGTTTGTACTCATTAACCAACCTCTTTTTATTCCCGGCCACCCTTCTCTGTTCACCAATGCACTTTTCCCAGTCTCTGGTATCTACTATTCTACTCTCTACCTCGTTGAGATCAACTTTTTCACCTCCCACATATGAGTGAGAACATGTGATATTTGTCTTTCTGTGCCTGGCTTATTTCACTTAATATAGTGACCTTCAGTTCCATCCATGTTCAACCAGATTTTAAGTGCAAGGTATACATCAACATTTCTAACACAGTGTCTGGCACAAAATAAGTACTTAGTAATTATGAATTTTATTTCTTTCTTTGGGGTCCGGCCCCTCCTTATATTTGTATTATTCTCCTCCTTTCTGGTCTAATAAACTATGCCACGTCTACCCCAGTAAGGAAAACAAAAATAGACATTTAATCAGTAGTTATTGAAAGAATTGTGCACGTTTTAAATAATAGAAGCTTTTAAATTAGCGGCACTAAAGTAGAAAAGCAAATGACAGAAAAACTTTAAAACAATATGATTTTCTGTTGCATAATCATTAGCTTGGAATGATTACTGGATTTTAATAAATTATTTACTGCTTTGGTTTTTCCCTGGAAGTTCCTTTAGGAAAAGCTGGAAACAGAACTAGCACATTGTCTCCAATAAATTCTGAGCTTGAAGGAGACAGAATAATCCACAGAAAAGTGTCAGTAATGTACGTATATTTATAAATGCAATACATTCTCAAAAACAAATGAGTAGAGCAAAGCTTGTGTGCCAAAGGAGGAATGAATCATTCAAATGCATACACTGCACTTACTGTACACATGCAAGGAGTTTTAGCATCTGACTTTCTCACAGATTCTGGCAGAGCCATTAATACTCTAAAAAACATCCCAGATTAAACAGTTCAGACCCTGAATCACTTTAAGCCATGTAAAGCAATAAACCTTTAAGATGAAAGACAAATAAAATGACAGATTTCACTGAAAAGCCATATGCAGGCTATGTTTATGTTTGATTTATTGAACAAAGGGAGAAAGCCAAAAACCACTCTTGTTACCCTTGCTTGGTAACACTAATACAGCTATTGAAATCACATACTGCATGGTGTTAAGAAATAAACATTATCAATTTTCCTGACACCGAAAAATAAAGCCAAAACTCGATTTAGGACAAATTTAAGGAGAAAAGCTAACAATCATAGAAGAAATAAAACAAAATAAAAATGTAATACAAATATGCTTTATTACTTTACAAGTACAGGCAAGACTAAAGGTTCATAATTATATAATATTTAATGCTTAATTTTATTTTCTGTGGTACCTCTACAAGCCATCACTCATAAAAAACATTAAGAGGACGCATTTCAATACCACATAATTAAAATAAATGTTGGTTGTTATACTTTGCTTACTTTGCATTTGTGATATATACATTTTCCTGAATACATCATTAAAGCAATATATACTCAGTGGGAGAAGCAGCATCACCCCTGCAGGCCTCACAAATCATCTATAAGTGTTACATGCAACACCATTTACTTAGAGCAAATGGTTGTTTTTCTATAAACATGTTATTTATGAGAGTATCAGATGCAATCTGCATAGTAATGTAGTCTTGTATTTCACAGAATTACACACATGATTTAAATGGCTTTCTCTCTCTTTCCTTCTGCCCCCAATTAGCTCCATCTTCATTTAGATCTGCACCATGCAAATATCTCTCCACTTATGACTAAAATAGTTGAAAATAGCCATGAAGAAATAATTCACATCACAAAAACATTCTAAGCCCTGACAATTTCAGGTCATCCTTTATTCAATCACTCCATTCCCACAAACAAAAACAAAAACAAATATATAAACAACAGACACATCACCATAGGAACAATTTTAAAGGCCTCCTGAATGAATCTATATAAACTATTAAACAGACCTACACACAGTACAGGCTGCCAAACTTATGAAGAGCAAATTCAAAATGATATTAACATACTAAAGAAAAAAATTCAAATCTGGAAGCAAGGATCTAAATAACAACAGTAGTTTATCTGAGAGCAGCAAGATACTCTGTTGTTTTTGTTTGCCAATATTCATATGCATATTATGTACCAAATAATCGTGTTTTAGTCTATATCTTCACCCAAAGGCATACAACCTGCATGCTTTAAGTGCATTATCTGCCTTAAACTTGCCTCTGAAAAGAACAGATATGCAATATGGAGTTAGGCATTGTCACAGCTCAGTGGCTGGATGCCATAATCTGTGATACTACCTAGCAACCTCCCCACATCACAAGGAACACAACAATGCACTGGGTGATTTGAGGAGAGCAAGACACAATAAAAATTTACATTAAATAAACGACTTTATAAAGAGCAAATAGATTCATTGGCTTAATATACAATACTGTGGTCCATTAAAGATTTGCATAAGTAAACAAAAATACAATATGCCTTGCATTCTGATGAGTAAAAACCTTTTAATTTCCTGATAGTTGCGTAGTTTATATATATATACAGTTTTTTTTTAATACTTTAAGTTATAGGGTACATGTGCACAATGTGCAGGTTTGTTACATATGTATACATGTGCCATGTTGGTGTGCTGCACCCATTAACTCGTCATTTACATTAGGTATATCTCGTAATGCTATCCGTCTCCCCTCCCCTCCCCACAGTAGGACCCAGTGTGTGATGTTCCCCTTCCTGTGTCCAAGTGATCTCATTGTTCAATTCTCACCTATAAGTGAGAACATGCGGTATTTGGTTTTCTGTTCTTGCGATAGTTTGCTGAGAATGATGGTTTCCAGTTGCATCCATGTACCTACAAAGGACACGAACTCATCATTTTTATGGCTGCATAGTATTCCATGGTGTATATGTGCCACATTTTCCTAATCCAGTCTGTCACTGATGGACATTTGGGTTGATTCCAAGTCTTTGCTCTTGTGAATAATACCGCAATAAACGTAAGTGTGCATGTGTCTTTATAGCAGCATGACTTATAATCCTTTGGGTATATACCCAGTAATAGGAGGGCTGGGTCAAATGGTATTTCTAGTTCTAGATCCTTGAGGAAATGCCACACTGTTTTCCACAATGGTTGAACTAGTTTACTGTCCCACCAACAGTGTAAAAGTGTTCCTATTTCTCCACATCCTCTCCAGCACCTGTTGTTTCCTGATTTTTTAATCATTGCCATTCTAACTGATGTGAGATGGTATCTCATTGTGGTTTTGATTTGCATATCTCTGATGGCAAGTGATGATGAGCATTTTTTCATGTGTCTGTTGGCTGTATGAATGTCTTCTTTTGAAAAGTGTCTGTTCATATCCTTTAACCACTTTTTGATGGGGTTGTTTGTTTTCTTCTTGTAAATTTGATTGAGTTCTTTGTAGGTTCTGGATATTAGCCCTTTGCAGTGTGGGGTCTTTTTTGGTTCCATATGAACTTTAAAGCAGTTTTTCCCAATTCTGTGAAGAAACTCATTGGTAGCTTATTGGGGATGGCATTGAATCTGTAAATTACCTTGGGGACTACGGCCATTTTCACAATATTGATTCTTCCTATCCATGAGCATTGTATGTTCTTCCATTTGTTTATGTCCTCTTTTATTTCACTGAGCAGTGGTTTGTAGTTCTCCTTGAAGAGGTCCTTTACATCCCTTGTAAGTTAGATTCCTAGGTATTTTATTCTCTTTGAAGCTATTGTGAATGGGAGTTCATTCATCATTTGGCTCTCTGTTTGTCTGTTATTGGTGTATAAGAATGCTTGTGATTTTTGCACATTGATTTTGTATCCTGAGACTTTGCTGAAGTTTCTTATCAGCTTAAGGAGATTTTGGGCTGAGATGATGCGGTTTTCTAAATATACAATCATGTCATCTGCAAACAGGGACAATTTGACTTCTTCTTTTCCTAACTGAATACCCTTGATTTCTTTCTCTTGCCTGATTGCCCTGGCCAGAACTTCCAACACTAGGTTGAATAGGAGTGGTGAGAGAGAGCATCCCTGTCTTGTGCCAGTTTTCAAAGGGAATGCTTCCAGTTTTTGCCCATTCAGTATGATATTGGCTGTGGGTTTGTCATAAATAGCTCTTATTATTTTGAGATACATTCCATCAATACCAAATTTATTGAGGGTTTTTAGTATGAAGGGCTGTTGAATTTTGTCAAAGGCCTTTTCTCCATCTATTGAGATAATCACATGGTTTTTGTCTTTGGTTCTGTTTACATGCTGGATTACATTTACTGATTTGCATATGTTGAACCAGCCTTGCATCCCAGGGATGAAGCCCACTTGATCATGGTGGATAAGCTTTTTGATGTGCTGCTGGATTTGGTTTCCCAATATTTTATTGAGGATTTTTGCATTGATGTTCATCAGGGATATTGGTCTAAAATTCTCTTTTGTTGTTGTGTCTCTGCCAGGCTTTGGTATCGGGAGGATGCTGGCCTCATAAAATGAGTTAGGGAGGATTCCCTCTTTTTCTATTGATTGGAATAGTTTCAGAAGGAATGGTACCAACTCCTCCTTGTACCTCTGGTAGAATTCGGCTGTGAATCCGTCTGGTCCTGGACTTTTTTTGGTAGGTAGGCTATTAATTATTGCCTCAATTTCAGAGCCTGCTATTGGTCTATTCAGGGATTCAACTTCTTCCTGGTTTAGTCTTGGGAGAGTGTAAGTGTCCAGGAAATTATCCATTTCTTCTAGGTTTTCTAGTTTATTTGCATAGAGGTGTTTATAGTATTCTCTGATGGTAGTTTGTATTTCTGTGGGGTCCGTGGTGATACCCCCTTTATCATTTTTTATTGCATCTATTTGATTCTTCTCTCTTTTCTTCTTTATTAGGCTTCCTAGTGGTCTGTCAATTTTGTTGATCTTTTCAAAAACCAGTTCCTGAATTCATTGATTTTTTTGGCAGGGATTTTGTGTCTCTACCTCCTTCAGTTCTGCTCTGATCTTAGTTGTTTCTTGCCTTCTGCTAGCTTTTGAATGTGTTTGCTCTTGCCTCTCTAGTTCTTTTAATTGTGATGCTAGGGTGTCAATTTTAGATCTTTCCTGCTTTCTCTTGTGGGCATTCAGTGCTGTAAATTTCCCTCTACACACTGCTTTAAATGTGTCCCAGAGATTCTGGTATGTTGTATCTTTGTTCTCATTGGTTTCAAAGAACATCTTTATTTCTGCCTTCATTTTGTTATGTACCTAGTAGTCATTCAGGAGCTGGTTGTTCAGTTTCCATGTATTTGAGCAGTTTTGATTGAGCTTCTTAGTCCTGAATTCTAGTTTGATTGCACTGTGATCTCAGAGACAGTTCGTTATAATTTCTGTTCTTTTATATTTGCTGAGGAGTGCTTTACTTCCAACTATGTGGTCAATTTTGGAATAAGTGCGATGTGGTGCTGAGAAGAATGTACATTCTCTTGATTTGGGGTGGAGAGTTCTGTAGGTGTCTATTAGGTCTGCTTGGTGCAGAGTTGAGTTCAATTCCTGGATATCCTTGCAAACTTTCTGTCTCGTTGATCTGTCTAATGTTGGCAGTGGGGTGTTAAAGTCTCCCATTATTATTGTATGGGAGTCTAAGTCTCTTTGTAAGTCTCTAAGGACATGCTTTATGAATCTGGGTGCTCCTGTATTGAGTGCATATATATTTAGGATAGTTAGCTCTTCCTGATGAATTGATCTCTTTACCATTATGTAATGGCCTTCTTTGTCTCTTTTGATCTTTGATGGTTTAAAGTCTATTTTATCAGAGACTAGGATTGCAACCCCTGCTTTTTTTTTTGTTTTCCATTTGCTTGGTAGATCTTCCTCCATCCCTTTATTTTGAGCCTGTGTGTGTCTCTGCATGTGAGATGGGTCTCCCGAATACAGCAAACTGATGGGTCTTGAATCTTTATCCAATTTGCCAGTCTGTGTCTTTTAATTGGACCAGTTAGTCCATTTACATTTAAGGTTAATATTGTTATGCTGAGCTGAGATCTGGCCACTGCCCTCCAGCCTGGGAGACAGAGCGAGACTCCGCCCCCCCCAAAAAAAAATATATTGTTATGCATGAACTTGATCCTGTCATTATGATATTAGCTGGTTATTTTGCTCGTTAGTTAATGCAGTTTCTTCCTAGCAGCAATGAACTTTACATTTTGGCATGTTTTTGCAATGGCTGGTACCTGTTGTTCCTTTCCATGTTTAGTCCTTCCTTCAGGATCTCTTGTAGGGCAGGTCTAGTGGTGACAAAATATCTAAGCATTTGCTTGTCTGTAAAGGATTTTATTTCTCCTTCACTTATGAAACTTAGTTTGGCTGGATATGAAATTCTGGGTTGAAAATTCTTTTCTTTAAGAATGTTGAATATTGGCTCCCACTCTCTTCTTGGAGAGTTTCTGCTGAGAGATCTGCTGTTAGTCTGATGGGCTTCCCTTTGTGGGTAACCTGACCTTTCTCTCTGGCTGCCCTTAACATTTTTTCCTTCATTTCAACTTTGGTGAATCTGACAATTATGTGTCTTGGAGTTCCTCTTCTCAAGGAGTGTCTTTGTGGCATTCTCTGTATTTCCTGAATTTGAATGTTAGCCTGCCTTACTAGGTTGGGGACGTTCTCCTGGATGATATCTTACAGAGTGTTTTCCAACTTGTTTCCATTTTCCTTGTCACTTTCAGGCACACCAATCAGACGTAGATTTGGTCTTTTCACAAAATCCCATATTTCTTGGAGGCTTTTTTCATTTCTTTTTACTCTTTTTTCTCTACACTTCTCTTCTCGCTTCATTTCATTCATTTGATCTTCAATCTCTGATACTCTTTCTTCCAGTTGATCGAGTCGGTTACTGAAGCTTGTGCATTTGTCACATAGTTTTCGTGTCATGGTTTTCATCTCTATCAGTTCTTTTAAGGACTTCTCTACATTGGTTATTCTAGTTAGCCATTCATCAAATCTTTTTTCAAGGTTTTTAGTTTCTTTGTCCTGGTTACATAGTTCCTCCTTTAGCTCTGAAAAGTTTGATCGACTGAAGACTTCTTCTCTCAGCTCGTCAAAGTCATCCTCCATCCAGATTTGTTCCATTGCTGGCGATGAGCTGCATTCCTTTGGAGAGGGAGATGCACTCTGATTTTTTGAATTTCCAGCTTTTCTGCACTGCTTTTTCCCCATCTTTGTGGTTTTATCTGCCTTTGGTCTTTGATGATGGTGACGTACTGATGGGGTTTTGGTGTGGTTGTCCTTTCTGTTTGTTAGTTTTCCTTCTAACAATCAGGATCCTCAGCTGCAGGTCTGTTGGAGTTTGCCTGAGGTCCACTCCAGACCCCGTTTGGCTGGGTATCAGCAGCGGAGGCTGCAGAAGATAGAATATTGCTGAACAGCAAGTGTTGCTGTCTGATTCTTGCTCTGGAAGCTTTGCCTCAGGGGTATAACCAGCTGTGTGAGGTGTGAGGTGTCTGTCTGCACCTAGTGGGGGATGTCTCCTACTTAGGCTACTCAGGGGTTAGGGACCCACTCGAGCAGGCAATATGTCCATTCTCAGATCTCAACCTCTTTGCTGGGAGATCCACTGCTCTCTTCAAAGCTCAGCTGAAAATGCAGAAATCACCCACCTTCTGTGTCACTCACGCTGGGAGCTGGAGGCTGGAGCTGTTCCTATTTGGTCATCTTGGGCGCACCCCCTACAGTTACTTTTATGTGTGTTATTCTGTCAAAACTGTGATTCACCAATATGCTTATAGACTATCATATTGGAATATACTTCATGAAAGGAAATAATCTTTTAGTGATTAATCAAACTTGGGATCCTTAAGCATTTTATTAACTAAGCTGAATTAACGTCAAGAAATCACTGATTTCTCATCATCTGTGTGTGCTTCTATGAACTGAATTGTATGCCCCCCAAACTCATATATTGAAGCCCTAGCCCCTAGTATAGTGGTCTTAGAGATGGTGCTCTTGGGAAGCAATTAAGTTTAGGTGGGGCCCTCAAGATGGGCTTAGTGTATGCGCTTATAAGAGGAGACACCAAAGCACTCTCTGTCCTTCTCCCTGTCTCTACCATGTGAAGACAGCAAGAAGGCAGCCATCTACAAGCCAGGAAAAGGACTTTCACCAGAAACCAACCATGCTGGCACCCTGATGTCACACTTCCAGCCTCCATAACTGTGAGAAAATAATTTTCTATTGTTAAGTCACCCAGTATATGGTACTTTGTTATGGCAGCCCAAGCAGACTAATAAAAGACCTTATGGGAACATAACTTCTGCAGAATATATAGGAATATCCTTAAAACTAATAGAATATTTGCATCTCCTCATGTTCATTTTCACCATTCTTTTTATTACATTATTTTTAAGACTAATATTCTCATTGTTTGCACATTTTTAAAATTCTCATAGATGTAATATATGAATATTTTCCTCTTAAGTCTATTATTTCTAGACTACATAATAAAACATTTTAAGTTATATAAATCAAATATAGAACACTGTTCATTTATCTTTAGTATCAAAATTTACTTATCGGGACCAAAATCTTTGCAAGATATATAAGGTAAGGATAATCTTTAAAGGAAAAGTTAAAGACCAAAGCAGAAATTTTAATGAATTTATACATAAGAATATGGACATTTTCAAACTACTTTTAAAGAAACCACCAGACCAAATGGAGTGACTGACCTTGTTTGCCTGGGACCATCTTGTTTTAGCACTGAAAGTCCCCTGTCCCAGGAAGCCCCTTATTCCAGGGCAAACCATGATGAATGGTCATCCTACCAACACATTACTATGTCATTTTTATCACAGGGCATGAAGTAGCTATAGTTCAAATTTTTTAAGGACCCACAGCAAATAGGGTTTTTTTTGAATAGTTACATATATATCTGCATCAGATGTTAATTAACCTTTATCCTATATAAAATCTAGAATCTTAAAACTAAAAGGGACCCTAGAAATTATTTTGCCCCCTACTTATGTTACAAGTAAACAGATTACCAATTAAGAGAATAGGACTGTGAATTGACTATAACGAGAACTCTCTTCTCAGGTTGTTCTCACAGAACTTTTTGAGGATGTTAGGTTGGTGCAAAAGTAATTGCAGTTTTTGCCATTGAAAGTAATGGCAAAAGCTGCAATTACTTTCACACCAACCTAATAAAAAATAATACTGAAGAAATGTCTGATGGCTCCAAATGGTGAAGAAATTAGAAGGTGGTGCACTTTTTTTTTTTTTTTTTTTTTTTTTTGAGACAGGATCTCACTCTGTTGCCCAGATCGAAGTGGAGGGGTGTGATCTCCATTCACTGCAACCTCCACCTCTCAGGCTCAGGCACTCCTCCCACCTCACCCTCCTGACTAGCTGGGACAGAGGCACACATCACAATGCCAGGGTAATTTTTGTATTCTTGTAGAGATGGGTTTTGCTTTGTTACCCAGGCTGGTGTCAAACTCCTGAGTTCAAGGTAGTGCACTTTAATATATAAATTCAATGTGATTATAAGAAGATTCTTATGAGTAATTTTCTTCAGTTTAGATAAATCTTATAATTCATGTGGGTAAATGCCCAATAATTGTTAGACAACTGTGGAAAAGAAGAATAGGGAAGGAGAAGTTGTTTGAAGATGCACAAGAGTCACAATAGTTAATTCTCTATGATGCTATTGCTGTGTGTATAAATTGTTCAGTAGAATATCAATGCATGAGCATGAGGAAAATGGAAGGACATATCTACAGGTGTTAACATGACAAATATGAGACATGGGTGCTGATGTTATAAAAGTTTATGGGGGAAGAAAGAGTCTATTGCTTGTTTTTGTCAGCTTTGTAGAAGATCAGATGGTCATAGGTGTGCAGTCTTATTTCTGTGCTCTCTATTCTTTTCCATTGCTCTACATCACTGTTTCTGTCCCCGTACCATGCTGTTTTGGTTACTGTAGCACTGTGGTATAGTTTAAAGTTGGGTAACGTGATTGCTGTTTTTACCAGGTCCCCATCCCAGTCTTCCTCACTAGGCAGGACCTCCTGACCAGGACCTTTAGCTATGTTTAGCCAGTGTTTTTCTGGCCTACAGAGGCTTCAAACCTGTGACAGAGCTCTGAGAGGGAAGGGTTGGCTGCCATCTTTGTTGTTTGGGCAACTTAGCTGGTCCCAGCTTTGGAGAGTCTAAGGCAACCAGGGATTAAAACAGACTTCCAGCACAGCACAGCTGCTCTATGAAAATATAGCCAGACTGCTTTTGTAAGCAAGTCCCCGATCCCTTTTCTCCTCACTGGGTGAGACCTCCCAGTGAGGGTCTTCAACTGCCTCCTACAGACATTCAGAATTGCAACAGATCTCTACCTTTCTGGGATAGAACTCCCAGAGGGAGGGGCAGGTTGCCATCTTTGCTGTTTCACAGACTTTATTGTTGATACCTCCAGGTACTAGAAAATTCAAGGTGACTAGGGACTGGACTAGACCCCCAATCCTTTTCCAGAGGGCTTCCACAGCAGACCTATGGAATAATGGCCAGACTATTATGTGGTTGCCCGTTCCCAAATCTCTTCACGAAGAAGGTCCTCCAGGCCTGGGTCTCTGACAACCCTTTGCTAGGGATATTGAGCCAGTACCAATTGAGAAACTCCCTGAACAGAGCCTTCAGGGGCAAATGAAAGTCTCTCTGGCACTGCCTCTGCAATGGGACTGCCCCTGCTGCCCTCAGACTAATGAAGGAGCAAAGACTCTAAGTGCTTTATTCGCACTTCCAACAAGCTGCAGTCGATCCAAGGAGAAGAGTCCAGTCCATTTCCCACAGGTCCCACCTACTCCTCCTGCTTCTCACCAGAGAGGGAACCCCTGGCTTGGGCCCACAACGTAGACCCTCCATCCTGGGCTGACTGCACTGAGCGACTGCTGACCTGCATCTCTCTGGGGTGGAGCCATCAGGAAACCAGCAAAATACACTTGGCCATAACCACAACTAAGGTCCCTTCCTCTGTTGCTTCCAAGACAGGGAAGGAACATAAATTCTGAAATCATCTCAGAGCTTCAGTGGGCAACCCAGGAGTGCCAACTCACTATCTACAGCCAGCATTTAAGGGGGAGAGGAACTCACATTTTCAGAGCATTAAGAGGGAATATGACTGCAACTCTGCGGAAACACAGGGGAGCCAAACAACTGAGCAAGTTTACCAACTGACCAATAAGCCTAAGGGCTACCTACAGGATCACACCCCAAAGCTTCATCACCAAAAGTACCTTGCTAGCCTATCCCCCTCTGAAATGAAAGACAAATCAGCTGCAAATAAAGACCCTGCACAAAGCCTTGGCCCTGTGAAAACATCCAGAAGAGAAGTCTACTGACTGTACTCAGTCTACACTGAAGTTAAAGTAACACCCACATGCAAGATGAGAAAGAACCAATGAAAGAATCACTCTAGTAACTCTAGTGGCCAGAGCAGCCTATGTCCTCCAAACAACTGCACCAGTTCTCCAACAAGAGTTCTTAACCTGGCTGAGTTGGCTGAAATTACAGAAATTGAATTCAGAATATGGATAAGAATGAAGATCATCAAGATTCAGGAGAACAGCAAAACCCAACCCAAGGAAACTAAAAATCACAATAAAATGATAGAGAAGCTGACAGATGAAATAATCAGTATAAAAAAGAACCTAATGTGGGCCGGGCGCGGTGGCTCAAGCCTGTAATCCCAGCACTTTGGGAGGCCGAGGCGGGCGGATCACGAGGTCAGGAGATCGAGACCCTCCTGGCTAACACGGTGAAACCCCGTCTCTACTAAAAAATACAAAAAACTAGCCGGGCGCAGTGGCGGGCGCCTGTAGTCCCAGCTACTCGGAGGCTGAGGCGGGAGAATGGCGGGAACCCGGAAGGCGGAGCTTGCAGTGAGCCGAGATCGGCCACTGCACTCCAGCCTGGGCGACACAGCGAGACTCCGTCTCAAAAAAAAAAAATAAAAAAATAAAAAAAAAAAAAAAATAAAAAAATAAAAATAAAAAAGAACCTAATGTGTCTAAAAGAGCTGAAAAACACAATATAAGAATTTCACAATGCAATCACAAGTATTAACAATAGAATAAACAAAGCTGAGTCTCAGAATTTGAAGACTGGCACTCTGAAATGACAGTCAGATAAAAATGAAAAAATAAAAAGGAATGAACAAAACATCTGAGAAGTACAGGATTATGTAAAAAGGACAAATCTACAAATCACTGGCAAAGGGAGGGGAAGAAAGCAAACAACTTGGAAAATATATTTCAGGATATCATCCATGAAAATCTCCCCAACCTTGCTAGAGAGGCCAAAAGTCAAATTCTGGAAATACAGAGAATCTTCTGCCAAGATTTCTACACAAGATCATCTTCAAGACACATAATCATCAGATTTTCCAAGACTGAAATGAAAGAAAGATTGTTAAAGGCAGCTAGAAAGAAAGGCCAGGCCACATACAAAGGGAATCAGGCTAACAGCACACCTCTCAGCAGAAACCCTACAACCCAGAAGAGATTGGAGGCCTATATTCAATATAAGTAGAGAAAAAATTTCAACCAAGAATTTCATATCCAGCAGTTTTTTAAATAATTCATTGAAAATATCCCTACCATATGAAACCAGAGATTAAAATACATTCACAAGAATTATAGCAGCAATAACAATGGTAGTAGGAGTAAGTACTCTGGCTTTTTTTTTTTTTCTTTTTTAGAGATGGCATCTTGCTATGTTCCCCAGGTTGGTCTTGAACTCCTGGGTTCAAGTAATCCTCCTCCCATGGCCTATCAAAGTGCTTTGATTACAGGTGTGAGCCACCATGCCCAGACAACTTTCTAAAATTCTTGAATACCATTTACTCAAAAGCATCAACCATTTTATTGTTAGTTATAATCAAAGGGACAATTTCTATACATTTCCTCTAAGTACAAAATTTACCTACATATAAAAACCTGGCCCAACTGTACTCAACAAGACAAAATAAAAACAGTTGAGTTAACTAAAACAACCATTTATGGAAGGAAGAAACGTTTATATAAGTGAAATAAGTATATCTTGGTCCTTAATCCTTTAACTTCAACTGGTTATCTAGTCATTTTGCTAGATACTTAGACTACTGCTAAAACATGATGCATTCTGAAATGGTCCTATATATTGGTGCCATCTGTCAGGTAGTACTTTTATATCAAATTATTTTGTTTTCAACCTCTCCTTTACTCACTCTTCCCTGGCCATAACATGTGCAATAGGAGGACAGGCTAGAAGTTAGATTATACCAACAACAGTTCTTTTTTAACTGCTGAATCAATTCAGTTTCTTTACTTTCCAGCAACAGAACTCAATTCTAGTTAAATTAAGTAAAACACATGTTATTAAACTAAAGCAAAAAAGATGTTATTACATGTATTGTTGTAAGTGGGTCACTCAAAGACCAACAGAATGAGAATGGAAGGCCAGGCATGGCTGACCAGAACATGGTGAGCCACAAGAACCAGGAAAACAGAGGATGCTGGGAGAACCTGGCCACTATGATGCTGACATTGCTAGTGATATCAATAGTCTCTGACCATTTCCTCAATCACTCTCTCAAGACTTAAAGTCCCTAATGAGACAGCATCCTATGGGCCAAGCTTAGATCATGTAATTGCTGCTTGGCCACCAGGGTGAGGCTGGCAACTGGAACTAACTGCCCACCATGAATATTCACAGTGGAATAGGGGCAATCTGTAAACTAAACTCAGGGCACAATTCTAAACGGGGCTGTCGAGCATTATAAATGTTCACTGCAAATGACTGAATTTAGTACTATCATATCTTCTTCCCTTGATTCCTCCCCTAACTCTTAGATTAGCCTTTTTCAAGCTGATGATCACAACATATTAATGAGTCATAAGATCAATTTAATGGATCATAACTACCTATTCAAAAGAAAAATAGAATGGAGCAGAAAAAATCAGAGCTCATTCCATATAGGATGTGAAACTTCTGTTTCTTTATTTTATATACGTCTATGGAATATGTGAATGTGCATTTCTGTGTGCATGTGTGTAAATGTAGTCATGATCCACAAAGTTTGAAAACATTTTATCCTAGTCCTTACCAGCAATCTGCAGAACTAACAACTATACGTGCTCCCTAACATAAACTACCACAGTCCACAAAGGGTAAATCCAATCTCATGTAACTAGTATTATGAAGCCTAAATAATGAATCACTGTAAGTAGCTTATGATATAAAATGGTTTCATCATTTATATCATCACATATGGTCATTAAATTTTATTTAATTAGGACAAATAATTTTATAGCCACTTATTTGATCACAAGTATGTACTTTCTTATCTGAAATCTCACCAGCACCACAAGTGAGAAAATGCCCCACATGGCAATTTTTCATTGTAAATATTTTTATATAATTGTAATTTTATTAGCTCATGTTAAGCCAGTCAACTCTTGCTTCTTCCATAAAATTTTCTCCAATTATTGTAATCTACACTGACAACTCTCCTTTCTCCTAATACCTTTGATATTTAACTCTTAATAGTTCATCACCAACAACCTCACCAAAATAAAACACACCTCAAAGTTAGGTAGGGATCAAAGACATGAATGGCCAAGAGAAACCACAAATCCCATACACTAAAACTCATGCATATTTCTCTTAAGAAATATCCCTAGACTCTTGTCTGAAGCTCATTTGTTCTGTTTTGTAATTCTAATAAGCATCCTACCTAGCACATGAGAGATTTAAATATTTGTTTAATAAGCAAATGGATGAATGAATGAATGAATGAATATGAATAAATGGGATTTCTAAGCCCAAAGAAGCTTAATTGGAAGCAAAATGTAAGGGTGGTGCTATAGACTGAATTGTGTCCCCTGAAAGTTGATCTGTTAAACTACTAACCCCAAATATGACTATTTGGAGTGGGGAAATAATTAAAGTTAAATGAGGTTATGAGTGTGGGGTCCTGATCCAACAGGATCAGTGTCTTTATAATAAGAGACTCCAGAACTCACTTACTCATTCTCCACCATGAGACACAGAGAGAATGTAGTCATCTGCAAGCCAGGTAAACAGCCCTCACCAGAAACTGAGCCCTGGCAAAATGTTGATCTTGGACTTTCTATAGCCTCTAGAACTATGAAAAAATAAAATTATGTTTTTTCAGCTCCCAACCCCAACTCCTGACTAGGAGTTGGGATCTCTCTCTCGCTCTTGCTCTCTCTCTCTCTCTCTCTACCCTCTCTCTCTCTCTCTCTCTCTCTCTCTCTCACACACACACACACACACACACACCATTTGTATGAACTCAAAATTCAAAATGGTTTGGAGTTATTTAAAACATGAGAAACAGAAAAACAGAAGAGAACATTTCAACAGTATTATCAAAAGAACAAATGCACATAATGAAGATTTTAAATCATTGAAGATATTGTAATGCATTCAGTATATTCTATTTACCCAAGTGGCTAGAAGTTAAATACTTTGTTACCTCTTGTCAAAATGAAAATGGCAGTGTCCCAAAATACTCTTTCTCAAAAGGTTTTTTGTAGCTGAATTTTGTTGCCATCATTTCTTCAAATGTAATTTCACCTCCATGACTTGATTGTGACACCTCAGCAATTACCTGAGGTGCTTCAGAAATTATTAGCTGAAAACAATGTCCAGAAGAGTGTGAGCCCTATACCTTAGAAACGGATAAATGGATCAACCTTCATGCAATGACTGGATAAATTTTAAATATTGTCCTTTATTTGATAAACTAATTTAAACAAAAATATATAAAGCAAATACACATCTGTGAATGATACAGAAAATTATGACATTAAGCATTTTCTAAGGAAGAAGAACAAGTCTATTTTATAAAACCAAGGTCTCTTCACTAAATATGCACCTCTGTAAGGTGTAGACTCACTCAGGACTAAATCCTGGGACTTTGAGAGCTTCAGATGCAAATACTCATCCCCCCTAACAGGGAACCATCTGGCTTATTAACCATATTTTAATGAAGAAGAGAATTCTATTCCATAAATGGTTTGCATAATACCTACAGCTCATTTTCATGAAGAATTTATGCAGAGTGCTGTGCTCATATAACTAATGTGCATCCATTTGGATTATGGTCTTTACAAAGACCACTCACTACAGTTTTTAAAATAGGCAAAGAATAAGAAATATACATGTCAACAAAGAAGACAGGAAATTTTCCAAAGGGTTTGTATATGTCAGAACTTCACAACTTTGACCTTTAAAAAAACATGGTTTTGCCAAACTCTTCTTTATTTTAAGATGATTTTTTGTTTTATACTGAAATTTATTTGGCGGAAATTGGAAACATTACTAAGGAATATTTGTGGACTCTTCTTCAAACTGTACAGAAACTATATTCTTGCCTGATACATGTGAAGATATATATATATATATATATATATATATATGAAAACTAAGAACAAGATTAAAATACTTCTCAGTTTTTGGGATTTTTTTTGTAACAAATGTATATGTATATTTCTAAGATGAATACATTTCAACCTATGCATTTTAAAACTGTAGCAATCAGGTCAAAGAACACCGAATCCATAAAAATCAAAGAAACTTTTTGCTTTTATATCACAGTCTGCTTAAATTAGTAAACAGTAGTAGTTTCCAGGGCTTTACCAGAAGTATGAATTCTGACAATTCTTTTTATCAATCTCTGTTTGAAATAGTGTTGGGGTTGAAATAGTAATTTATAGAGTAATGGATTTAAATCAGAAGATATTGAAAAAATGACACTGTATAAGTAGACCAACAGAATATTTTGACATGCACTGGGTATACTTCCTCTTTTAACTAGTCTCAAAATAATTTCAGGAGTATACAGATGGAACTGCTAAAATTTGCAAATAATATAAGATATAGTTTTATAAAAATATATAACATAGCTTCTGATACTATTTCACTTATAAAAACCACAAATATATTTTTCACAAGATCCTCTCACTGATCATCAAGTCATGCAAAATATTTTGCAGGGAAAATGAGAAAATGCTAATCTAGTGACAGCAACAGTCCCCAAGAGGACAAGCAGCCAAAATTATGCAGTAGAGGGCAGTGGAAAAGGACCAGAATTGGCATATTTGCTAGCAAGGTGACAACCATTATTAAACCAAGTCTATTCTGCTTTATCTCAATAATCATATCAGTAGGAAATATCGGTTAACAGTTAAATCGTTTACAACTTAGCACATCAGAACATTTGTTACCCAGTGCTTCTCAATCTTTGTCACAGCATGGCACACACACAAAATGATGCTATTTGAATAGCACAGAGAGATAAAGAGATATGATAACTGACTCCACAACTCCAACCACCGTAGGCTGCCCCAGGGCTAAGGGGACACATACCTCTCAGTCTATCCATAAAGAATTCTTGAACACACAAATTAGAAATCTCTTTCCTAACCAACTGAAAATGGAAATATGTGCTATAACAATATCCCAAGCTGACATACATTAGCTTCCACATGCCAAACAAAATTTAAAAATATTCACTGAATGTCTACTATGTACTATGGTCTATTTTTAATGATTGAACTAGCAGGCGGACTTGAATATCAGGCTAAATCCTAATTTCATTCTGTAGGCAGCAAAGTGCAATGAAATATTTGAGCACAGGAAAATAATATCAGGAAAAAATCAAGTTTAAAAAAATTTCAAGAAGCATTTGAAAGATGATGCTAGAAAGATGGTTCAGTCCCAACTGTGTTTTTTTATTTGTTTTGGGAATGAGTTGAATTTAAAAATTCACTGAGTAAGGCCTGTAATTGTTCACTAAAAGGTAAGAGGAGGAATAAGAAATCAGATTGACTGTGGTACTTCAGTGAGTTTAATTTGGGGGGGAAAAAAAACAATGTCTGAAACTCTGGAAACGAGAGAAAGTAAAGCCAAGGGAACCAGGGTGTAGTGGTTGTCAGGTAGTCAGGGCTTCCAGGACAGGGATGAAAAAGAAATGAATATGCAAAAGATACAAAAAGGAACAGAAAAAACACAACTTTATGGCTAATTAGATATAGTTATGAACAGACATAGGAAGCAAAAAGAAAAATTTAAGTTGTGCACAATTTTCTGGTCTAGAACATAGGAAACACGTGACATTATTATTAGAGTCAGTTTTAAAAAATGACAAATTAGATTTTAGACATTTCAAGTTCAAATGGCAGGACATCCAAGGATTAGGCAAATATGTTGATGTAGAACTTAAAGGTGACATTTGAAACTCTAAATATGAATTAGAATTCCAAGAAAAGCAAAGTGATGTTTATGAGTCAAATTCTACAATCCCAATGACAATATTGTTAAAATAGACTAGCATATGCAGGTTCAACCACATGCCATATAAAAATATTTATCCCACAAATCTCTTCCAATTCTCCACAAATTATTTATTTAAACAATATTCAGCAAATATTTAAAATGCCTAAAGTGGCAGGACAGGGACATACCATGGAAGACACAATTAACTTAGTCCTTGACCTCATGGAGCTTGTAGCACAGCTGGAGAGACCAACATTAAGCAAAACCACATGCAAATAAATATGTAATTGCCAACTGGGAATAAATGTTGTAAATTCAAATTTTAAATGCCGTAAGAAATTCTTATTGTCAAGTAATAAATCTGCTATATACCAAATTCATGTTCTTAAAATATTCAGGGAGCCCAAATTACATATTTAATGTTGGCCTTAATTAGAGAGTTAATTTCCATTCAAATTTTTAATTGCAAACTATTTTATTATCTTTGAGAAATTTACAATTCACATGAACAGCATAATCAAATCTGGGTCAGGTATCCCTTTTAAAAGTACCGTAACTATCTCCATCCTTATTCTCCCATACTGCTTTATAGTTTTCTGCTCATAAGTCTATCTCCCTTCCTTGACTGTAAACTCCTTGAGAGCACTAAATGAGGCTTAAATGTTAATATATCTGCAATGCTTAGCATAAGGTCTGGTGCTTTGGAGGCACCATAGAATGAATAAGTGATTGAATGAATAAATGACTATCAGCAGGAGCAAATCATTAGGAGAACTCCCATATTTTTATTTTCATCCTTCATCATCAATACCTAAAATGATTAAACATTTGCCATAGATCAGGCTATAATAATTATTGGATTACAAGGAAGCGCAAAATATAGTGCTTACTCTCAAAGAGTTTATAATTTAGGGACACAGACATATAAATCACATAGCATTTCACGGTTCACAAAACTGCCTTCTCATACAGGATCTCTTATTATTGTCGTAATAGTCTTGTGAGAGAGGAAGGGCAGATATTAACTCATGATTCTGATGAAAAGACTGAGACCCACAGATGGTAAGTGCCCTGTCCAAGGCCTTACTTGAGTTCTGGTACTCACTTTTACTCCTCTGCCTTGAACTGAATTAGACACTGCCTCACTCTAGAGTACTAGAACTCAAGTAAGGCAGTGTTCAATTCAGTTTGAGGCAGAGGAGTAAAAGATAAGTTTCAGAAGTAGGTAAAGTATAGCTTAAATACCAGGTTATGTCTTCAGGCTTACAAGTTAACATCAATTCAGCCTCAAATCTCTTATCTTAGATGCCAAAAAAAATAGTTATATATGAAATAAAAATAAAATCAGTACCAATAATATAATGCATTTAATCTGAAATTTAAGAATGTTATTTTAGTTGCCTTTATAAAAAATAAAAACTAAAGGGTTTATATTTTCTAAGAGCCAATGTAAGTATTGATATATATATTCTTTTGAATAATTTGTATATTTTCCTTCTACACATTAAATGTAAATAGTATTTTTTTTTGAAATAAGTAGTAGTGATACTAATGACTACTAGTAATGTAGTTAAAAGTTCTATTTCAAGCTCATACATCAACCAAACATGAGGAATAAGGAAAAAGTCTTTAAAATGCTCACGTGACTGATAGTAGGCACCTTTTATTGCCTCCAGCTCATATCCTTCCTTGAGAACAGCCCCTCCTCTTCCTTCAGCCATTTTTTCTAGCCTGTTCTCTCCATCAGAGCTAATTGGACCAGTAGTAGGTAGATTACTGATCCAAGCAAGGCAATCATATTTTCCCTAGAGAACTTGAACTGCAGGACACATAAACTGAAGAGCACAGTTGAGAGGCACAGTTGTGTAAATGGAAGGGCAAAGGAAAGTCCATAGACTTCCTTTGCTAAAGATCCTGGAGCTGCCTTGACCTTCCATTCCTGAAGTGTGTGTATTTCATTTACGTACCTCAGTGTCCTTTCAAAATATTTCTTTAAAAAATAAAACCAATTCTACATGTAAAATAGATAAAACTTCTTACATATATAAAATCCTCATATTTCATTTTTAGCAAGACTAGGTAGAAATGAACTACATCCCTTTTAAACTTTGTTTGTTTTTAAGGGAGCAGGGAGGGGAAGAGACCTCTCTAATCTTATAGAGTTGAAGCAATTGATTAGAAACAATAATAGAATAGATATAGAGGATGGGATCTTGGAGTTCAGAAGAGCCAAATTTCTAAATTCATTAGATTCTTACTATGACAATCTGGAAAATCATATCATTAAACAAACTTTTCTTTGATATATAGGAACATTCTTCACCAATATCAACCTCAATTAACAATGGGTACATGACCCAGTAGGACCATGTTTGACTTTTGCATTAGATTACAAGTTTCAGGACATGCTAGTGAAATGCTGTCCCAAGGCAACCATTGCTGTTCAACCAAGAAGTTCAATCTAGATACTGAAAGAATAGTTCTACCCTCTAAAGTTGCTTTTCTTTAAAATAATTTTAATTTCCATGCTGAGCCTAACACTCCAGACTACAAGCCTACTTAAGAGGCTTAAAAAATATGAATAGGCAACCCCATATGGCCTTCTATGTGCCACTTTTGACAAAGGTTGCTTGTGTTAAAGAGTCACAAAAGGACAAGGCAAAGGTGGTTAACTTTCTGAAAGACAAGTCTACTAAAATCATATCATAGGATTGTTCTGATTAAGATAACCACATTTTATTTAATTAGTGGCCTGTAAGCTTTTTTTTTCAGAGTATATTAAGCAATATAGAGAACTCTCCAATATTAAGTAATTTCTATTTTGTTGATTTTAAGAATTATGTTTGCTTTTAAATTTTTAGGTAAATTTTATTGTGTATATTTGAGGTTTACAACATGGTTTTATAGGACACATATAAATAGTAAAATAGATAGTAAAATAAGAATCACATTAACATACCTATCGTCTCATACAGTTTTATAGTTTTTTGTTACAAGAGCAGCAAATTGTATTAGGAATTTTTGTCAAATAAGTATATTTTAGCTTTTCAATTTTTAAACACTATTTTTCATAAGATACTAATGTTTTAAGGTTTATGTATTTGAGGAATGAAATTATTGATTTTTTTTTCTGTTTGGCTAACATCAATGATAGCTTTCAACTAGTCTGTCTATGAAGTCTTACTCAGAGTAGACTGACTCCACTATTGGTTGGTTAGTGCTAATGGTAGATTTACAATTAATAACATCTCTATCTGAAAATAACTAGTTGAGACAAAGGTCAAAAAAATTTCTAACAGTTGGGGTGTTTCATTGCTGAATTTAAAAATTCAAGAAACCAAAAATATCAGTTAATAAAACATCCCACATGCTGAATAACTAAAGTATTAGAATAGCAATAGTCAAAAATTTAAATCTTGTAAACCACTAGTCCATACAATTTAATATTAACCATACAAATAATTTACTATAATTTGAAATTACTTTATCCTGAGATAAAATGGTAATGGAGAAGGCTTATTTATTGAAAAATAGATTAATGTTTCAGTATCTTCACTTCTTATAGAAGTGTGTGCAAATAAAGAAAAAATCCCCTCCTGCAAAATACCTTCCTTAAAATTGAACTTTATTCAAGGTACCCTCTTGTTATCCCATAGTTAACTGGTTTGCATGTAAATAATGTGCAAATGAAAGTTGGAGATTCTACAATTAATATGATAATTTATAGTCTGGAGTGTTAGGCTCAGCATGAAAATTAAAATTATTTTAAAGAAAATTATTTTATTTCTCATCTTTTTAGTCATCAAATCAACAGTCTTATAAATTATAACAGTATAAAAATTCTATTTCATCATTTTTACTCCAGAGTATTTTTCTTTATGTCTAAAAATAAAGTCAATTTGTATTCATAGCTTATAAATAATTTTCATACAATATACATTGTCATTTCTTCTGCTTTAGCATAAATAACAGCTAAAGCACTGGCTGGGTGAGGTAACTATTTTCTAGGTGAAAGAAAGTCCAAATTCAATCTGTGGTGGAATTTAAATTAATCATTAATCTGTGAGAAGAAACTGAATAGATATTACTTGTCCTGGGACTATTTATCTATATATGAGGCTTTTATCGTTAGAGGTAAGGCAGTGGTAGAATTTCATCAGTGCAGTGGCAAGACTACTTAAGAGATATCCCACAGTCTGATCTGTCAGGGAAAAAATGATTTGGGAGGCTTAAAAATACAAATAGACAACCCCATATTAATTATTAATTATTTTCTTTACACAATGTGTGGTATAGGGTCTGGCATACAGTAGCTGCTCATTGAACATCACTTGTACCAAGCATTGCTAAAACCTATGGCACCAGTAAAGACAAATGAGTCAAGTTTCTACCCACCAGGAACCTGTGATCTAAAGGGGAAAGCAACTACTTGAGTAAATAAACCTACCAAAGACAGAATTTAATAAAAATAAAATATAAGACATATATCTTATGATGAAAGGTATAAAGTACATAACTCTAAAGCCAGAAGTTTCTTAGAAGAGGTAGCCATTTTTTAGCAAGGATATGACTTGCCTTTCAGAGATTCCAGGAGGAAAGAATATTCCAGGAAAAGGAAGCATTTTGACCAAAACTGTGGAGAAGGCAGATATTATATTTGGGAAATACCTGGCTACAGCATGAGAAATGGAGAGACCCAAGGACAAGTACAGAGTAAGATAAGGACATTCTAGATCTCTTGACCACATCCTTCTCTCCAGCACATCATGCCAGTTTCTACAGTTTCACTCCCTTCCATGCCAGCCCAGACATCATGATATCACTTCAATCTCTGTCTTCAAAGAACCTCATACTCAGTTTTCTATTCCACCTGCCCTTCTAAGCTCTGATTTTAGTCCACCTAGATGTCCACTCTTTTTATACTTGGGCTGGCAAAATTCAGTCCCCAAGCAGATCTATGCCCCTGTCTAGGTACTTAACATTTCTTGGCACCGCTTTCTGAATCCTCTATAGAACTTACCTAGAATGTTTTTTTCATGCAAGTTAGCCGCTGGTTGTGCAATCCAGGTGTCCTTCAGCAAATGCTTGGTTCTATGTGCCCGTGCAGGTGTCTTTGCTGCATACCCAGCTTCCTTTTTCCTTCTTCTTGCACAGCACCCATCACAATATTCTACCTATTGGATTATAGGCTGTGTCACTGGATTGTATGCTCTTCAAGGATTAGAACTTATGTCTAAAAAGTTATGTCTCTCATTCATTTATACGCCTACCATAATTCATGATACATTCTTCTAGGTACTTAGTATATACTTTCTGATGTAATAAGTAAATGAATGAATAATAGTACAATATATTAGGCTGGAATGAGATGAAGGGGGTTGAGATTTCAAGTTGAAAAGTTTGTATTTCTCAGCAATGGTAAGTGATTTAAAAACACAACACAGTGATGGCTCTCACACCTGTAATCCCAGCACTTTGGGAGGCTGACGTCAGGGAGATCCCTTGGGGCCAGGAGTTCAAGGCCAGCCTAGGCAACATAGAAAGACCCTGTCTCTACAAAATAACAAATGAAATTAACCTGGCATGGTGGTCTTAACCACTCTAGAGACTGAGATGGGAAGATCTCTTGAGCCCAGGAGGTTGAGGCTGCAGTGAGATATAATCACACCACCACACTGCAGCCTGGGCAACAAAGTAACACTCTATCTTAAAAAAAAAAAAAAAAAGGAAAGCAAAAAAAAAAAGAAAGAAACGCAACATAATCAGATATGTATTTTACACTAGGGCAATGTCTGATGTGGAAGACAAACTGCAGAAGAGAGAAACATGTGGCAAATAAATCAGTTAGTAGACCATTACAATTTTCCAAGTGAGGATGATAAGACAACAACAGAAGGAAACACCAAAGATGGTCATTTGAATGGGAAAATGATAAATTCAGTTTAAATATGAAGTACAAAAGTCTTAACTGGCTGTTGGGAATATGGGTATGGATATGAAAAGATATTTTAAAATCACAGAATTTTTGGAATTAGAAATCAGCTACTACTCTTCCCCCACTTTTATTTTAGCTTTTGAAACTGATGTGAAGGACAGATAATTCAATCCAATACAATTGGCTCCAACTTCAGCATTACATGCTTAGAAGATGACAGTTAATATTACAGAAAGGTAACATTTTCTGGGGAGAGGCTGTACAATGAAAGTTTATGAAGCACCAGAACCTGGAATTTGCAAAAGTGCCTCTCTATAAAACAAGAGCAAGGAGAGCCAGGAAAGGAAATGAGGAAAATGAAATGGTCTAACTTTTAGAGTCTCTTAATGGTAAAATTCTTGCTTTTTACACAGATCTGCATTCAATTCCTCAATTTATTTCATTAACCTTCTTTTGTAACCTACTCAATGCTAGGTACCACACTAGGTGCAGAGGCCACAAAGATCAATGGTAGAATTGCAAAGAGGCACACACGTTTACTATTAGCCAGGAGCCCATATGAACATCTTGCACGTATTTATCTATCTAGTTTTCACAACCACTTTTTGAGACTGAAACAGAGGGTGAAGTAACTTGCCCAAAGTCACTCAGCTAGTTAATGGTAGACAAGGATTCAGATCTAAGCAGTCTGTCTCTAGAATCTGATCTTAATTACTAGCTCCTAATTGTTATGCTATGTTGCCTCTGAAGACATAGTTCCTGTCCCAAGAAAACTTGGGACAAAATATTCCAAAATATGGAAGCACATGTATTAAATTAAATAAAATTAAGCCAGTGGGGAAATAAATGCTTGGAGTGCAAATGAAGAATTGTGGCATGAGGGATCAAATACTTTCAATGTACTGGGTTATTATGATTTTCCTTACAACACTGACATTCTGATGTAAGTAGTCAAGGAATTCACTGAGATTTCTTTGAATCTACACCTCCCAATGACTTTCTATGATAGTCAATCATGGCGTCATTTCATAGTCAATGAATAGTCAGTGTGAAGCAGATCCAGAGCCCAAGATGCATGCCTGTAAAAGCAAGGAGAAAAATTCCTAAGAGTCAGACAGAACTGGGAGTAGAATAAAGAAAGACACAAAGAAAAAGAGAGTGCCAAAGACAAAAATTACATTTTCCTACTTTTCATTTGGCAACATTTAGCACATCATACAGTTAGTTGCTCACTTTGCAGTCTTTTCAAAAGAGCATTGGGTATTTGAGCACTTTGTTATATATTGGCTAAACTTTCCTGTCATGTTGCCTTTATTCTAGAAAGGAGCAAAAGAGGAGTAGGAATTTTCCATAGGAGAAGATCTGACCAAATAATAGTCTGTTCAATGAGTTTTCCCCTTGGGGTTTGCAAGTAAGGGATTGCAGGGCCTTTGTGTTATTTTACCCTCTCTTCTCCATTCACCCTGACTAAAAGATACGTCCTTGTATTAAACTCTGACAGAAAGAAATCAAACATGATTTAATGCTCTATGTTTGACAACAATATTCAATGAAGTAATTTGTATGATTTACAGATAGAATCTCCTCTGAAATAAATTACATATGCTTAAAAATAATTTTATGATATAGCATAGTTGTTTAAAATCTGGCATAGATACATGCTTAAACAAATTATCTTTGCTTTTGGAAAGGAAAAGAATAGTTTAAAGGTCATAAATATTAAAAGAACAAAGTGGTTTTTTTAAAATCAGGGGCAAATTTATTTAGGTCTGAGTTCAAATAGAGACCATCCACATTTTTAGGAAGATTACAAAATCAATCTATTGATTTTAGATTTAAATACTTAAAATAAATACTATATATATAACATATTCCAATCCAGTTATAACATTACAAATTCAATCTATATTCACAATGTTTAAATTACATATACAAATATTTTGGATAAGAATCAGGTTCATTCCAATTATTTCTGTCTCAAATGTCTAGAATTCTAAGTAGCAACCCTGGTACAGGCATCATTGCAAATAGTATGTATCATGAATATATACACTCTACAATTCTTGCCATTTTTATTTGCATTCATTTTGCACTAATTAAAAAATACATTAGAAATGTCTTTCTCATTCTTTATACTGAAAGTACTTAAACAGTAAAATTAATCATCACTTGAATTTCATATATTATTTTTCAGAACTGAACATTCTAAAACCACAAACAAATTACAATTTAAGAAAAATTACACTAAACTTTCAATTAAAGTTTGAAAGAACTTTTCAGTAGGAGCAAACAAATATAAGGGAAATAATGGCTCTAAAAAACAGAACTTGAAAATGCCTACTAGTTCTGTCTTGTGTTCAAGACACAGATATGTCTTGTTCAGAACTAGGCACTCTAGGACCAAAATCTCAAATGCCTATAGGTTCCAGGCTGACAGTAAAAGGGTGGAGGGGTGAATCCACATGAAGACTATGGCAACTCAGAGAAAACAAGCCTTGACTAAAAGGGGCAGTTTCTACCAACTCAACACATAATAAAGCTGACTCAATGTTGGTGGGTCATCTTTAAGAAAAGAGGAAAACTGAGAATAGTTTATGAAATGTTGACAATCAATTTTTTTTTTAACTGAATAACGTGCAGGACAAATCTTTCACTCCAAAGTTTCTCTGCTCATGGAATGTAATCCTTAAACAACAAATGTTACCTTCCACAAATCACTGTGTGATTTTAAGTGAATGTGATTCCAAATCAATCTAAAAAACTGTGTGCTACAGATGATTAAAATCAATTCCAAGATTTATCATAAAAAGGAAAAAAAACCTATGTGTCCCTCTTTATATTTGGCAGCTCAAAAGATTTTCGTAGATTCATAGAGGGAATGAGAATTCAAGGCTTGCCATAGATGTCTAATGCTCTGTGTCTACACAGCTACATGTTTTTTAAAAACCTTAATTGTTTTAGAAAGTATTTCAAGGTAGTAAATGTTAATAGCCCCACTTACAGTGGTGAAATGAAGCTACAGATCTTCTCCAAAAGAAGCGTTAAAGAGGAAAACAGAAAAACCACTCATTTCACTTTCATATTATTCTGTATACTAAATAAAAACCCACAGAGCTAAACATTTGTAAATGACTTACTGAAAATGGCACAGTGTGTCCATCAACTTGTATGCCAATCTAACGAACTTTACCAATCATTTCACACACCACCAAGGAAAAGGTTGTGATCTTACATTTTTTTTTTAAAAAAAGGGCAAGCTATTTTAGCTTTTGTAGTGACCTATAAACAAAAAGGGCATCTATGACACAACAAAAACATTTCACTCGCTAGCAGACATAGCAACCTTCTGCATTTATAATACCTTCCTACTTTGAATACTACATTACTTTAAGAAAATTTTGTATTCTTAACATTCCATTATATGGAATGGCCACATGGTCATTTGGTCTGAGGCAAAAAGGGGAGAAAGTGTGATCCTCTAGCACCGCAATGGGGTGGGAAATTTGCTCCCTCTACTGTCTCCAAGGAAATTCTGCTCCAACACCTCAAACTCCATTCTCTTGAAGGCTGGGGAAAGATAATCACTAAAAGTGGGAGAAAAAAAAAAAAAAAAAAAAACCTTTCTAATTTTTTATCATACCCAGAATAGGTTGTCTACCACTTCTATTGGCAGCTTTTGTTTTGCTCTTGAAATCTGGAGCCTCAGTAAACAGCTGAAACAGGAAGAATTCTATTTTTACAAATTTTTTCATGTTTAAGTGCTTATTAAGTCTGGGTGTAGATGCATATAAAGAAGTTCCAGTGTGAAACTCTAGGATAAATTCAATATCTAAGGGTAAAATGACAAGAAAAGCTAGTCAGAGGGGCAGGAGAGATTAATCCATGAAAGGCAAAAATGGAGAAAAGTTTAGGAGAAAAGGCATCAAGGGTGCTTGCATTCCACAAAGAAATTAAGATGAAAACCAAGGAGGAGATTGTTTATATGAGATCATTCCTCATAGAAGTAGGAGACCAGGTCATCTTTGAGAGTAGAGGTGGTGGGGTGCATCCATCTATAGTAGCATTCAGCAGTCTATGCTTTCTGCCCTTAGTTTTCACTCCACTTTTGCTGTTCTCCTTGGCCTAGGGTAATATCCATTCAACTCACCGTAGGAAGTTGTCAATTCTCCACCCCAACACCTCTTAGTATTTCTACACCTATAGTCAGACACAGATCCCAGCAAACTTCAGGGAAGATGTGACCCAGGAGATCACATATATTACCCCAAAATTGCAAGATTTTGCTGATATATTTTTGCAGAAACCAGAGGAATATGTTGGAAAATGAATTATAAATATCTTAGACCAAGGAGAATAGAAGATAATATTAGATTAAGTTTGAGTTTCTTTTTTTTTATTATTATTATTATACTTTAAGTTCTAGGGTACAACTTGTCATTTATATCAGGTATAACTCCCAATGCAATCCCTCCCCCTCCCACCTCCACGTAATAGGCCCTGGTGTGTGATGTTCCCCTTCCCGAGTCCAAGTGATCTCATTGTTCAGTTCCCACCTATGAGTGAGAACATGCAATGTTTGGTTTTCTGTTCTTGTGATAGTTTCCTGAGAATGATGGTTTCCAGCTTCATCCATGTCTCCGTGTCCCTGCAAAGGACACAAACTCATCCTTTTTTATGGCTGCATAGTATTCCATGGTGTATATGTGCCACATTTTCTTAATCCAGTCTGTCACAGATGGACATTTGGGTTGATTCCAAGTCTTTGCTATTGTGAATAGGGCCGCAATAAACATACGTGTGCATGTGTCTTTATAGCAGCATGATTTATAATCCTTTGGGTATATATCCAGTAATGGGACAGCTGGGTCATATGGTACATCTAATTCTAGATCCTTGAGGGATCGCCATACTGTTTTCCATAATGATTGAACTGGTTTACAATCCCACCAACAGTGTAAAAGTGTTCCTATTTCTCCACATCCTCTCCAGCACCTGTTGTTTGCTGACTTTTGAATGATTGCCATTCTAACTGGTACGAGATGGTATCTCATCGTGGTTTTGATTTGCATTTCCCTGATGGCCAGTGATGACGAGCATTTTTTCATGTGTCTGTTGGCTGTACCCATGTCTTCTTTTGAGAAATGTCTGTTCATATCCTTTGCCCACTTTTTGATGGAGTTGTTTCTTTCTTGTAAATTTGTTTGAGTTCTTTGTATGTACTGGATATTAGCCCTTTGTCAGATGAGAAGAAAGCAAAAAATTTCTCCCATTCTGTAGGTTGCCTGTTCACTCGGATGGTAGTTTCTTTTGCTGTGCAGAAGCTCTTTAGTTTAATGAGATCCCATTTGTCAATTTTGGCTTTTGTTGCCGTTGCTTTTGGTGTTTTAGACATGAAGTCCTTGCCCATGCCTATGTCCTGAATGGTATTATCTAGGTTTTCTTCTAGGGTTTTTATGGTATTCGGTCTAACATTTAAGTCTCTAATCCATCTTGAATTAATTTTCGTATAAGGAGTAAGGACAGGATCCATTTTAAGCTTTCTACTTATGGCTAGCCAATTTTCCCAGCACCATTTATTAAATAGGGAATCCTTTCCCCATTTCTTGTTTCTCTCAGGTTTGTCAAAGATCAAATGGCTGTAGATGTGTGGTATTATTTCTGAGGACTCTGTTCTGTTCCATTGGTCTATATCTCTGTTTTGGTACCAGTACCATGCTGTTTTGGTTACTGTAGCCTTGCAGTATAGTTTGAAGTCAGGTAGCGTGATGCCTCCAGCTTTGTTCTTTTGACTTAGGATTATCTTGGCAATGTGGGCTCTTTTTTGGTTCCATATGAACTTTAAAGCAGTTTTTTCCAATTCTGTGAAGAAACTCATTGGTAGCTTGATGGGGATGGCATTGAATCTATAAATTGCCTTAATTCTTCCTATCCATGAGCATGGTATGTTCTTCCATTTGTTTGTATCCTCTTCTATTTCACTGAGCAGTGGTTTGTAGTTCTCCTTGAAGAGGTCCTTTACATCCCTTGTAAGTTGGATTCCTAGGTATTTTATTCTCTTTGAAGCAATTGTGAATGGAAGTTCATTCCTGATTTGGCTCTCTGTCTGTTATTGGTGTATAAGAATGCTTGTGATTTTTGCACATTAATTTTGTATCCTGAGACTATGCTGAAGTTGCTTATCAGCTTAAGGAGATTTGGGGCTGAGATGGCGGGGTTTTCTAAATATACAATCATGTCATCTGCAAACAGGGACAATTTGACTTCTTCTTTTCCTAACTGAATACCCTTGATTTCTTTCTCTTGCCTGATTGCCCTAGCCAGAACTTCCAACGCTATGTTGAATAGGAGTGGTAGGAGAGGGCATCCCTGTCTTGTGCCAGTTTTCAAAGGGAATGCTTCCAGTTTTTGCCCATTCAGTATGATATTGGCAACTTTGGTGAATCTGACAATTATGTGTCTTGGAGTTGCTCTTCTCAAGGAGTATCTTTGTGGCATTCTCTGTATTTCCTGAATTTGAATGTTAGCCTGCCTTGCTAGGTTGGGGAAGTTCTCCTGGATGATATCCTGCAGTGTTTTCCATCTTGGTTTCATTTTCCCTGTCACTTTCGGGCACACCAATCAGACGTAGATTTGGTCTTTTCACAAAATCCCATATTTCTTGGAGGTTTTTTCATTTCTTTTTACTCTTTTTTCTCTGCAGTTCTCTTCTCGCTTCATTTCATTCATTTGATCTTCAATCTCTGATACTCTTTCTTCCAGTTGATCGAGTCGGTTACTGAAACTTGTGCATTTGTCACATAGTTTTCATGTTATGGTTTTCATCTCTATCAGTTCTTTTAAGGACTTCTCTACATTAGTTATTCTAGTTAGCCATTCATCAAATCTTTTATCAAGGTTTTTAGTTTCTTTGTGCTGGTTACCTAGTTCCTTCTTTAGCTCCGAGAAATTTGATCGATTGAAGCCTTCTTATCTCAGCTCGTCAAAGTCATTCTCCATCCAGATTTTTTCTGTTGCTGGCAATGAGCTGTGTTCCTTTGGAGAGGGAGATGTGCTCTGATTTTTTGAATTTCCAGCTTTTCTGCCCTGCTTTTTCCCCATCTTTGTGGTTTTATCTGCCTTTGGTCTTTGATGATGGTGACGTACTGATGGGGTTTTGGTGTGGGTGTCCTTCCTGTTTGTTAGTTTTTCTTCTAACAGTCAGGACCCTCAGCTGTAGGTCTATTGGAGATTGCTTGAGGTCCACTCCAGACCCTGTTTGCCTGGGTATCAGCAGCAGAGGCTGCAGAAGATAGAATATTGCT
Source organism: Trachypithecus francoisi (assembly GCF_009764315.1). Lineage (NCBI taxonomy): Eukaryota > Metazoa > Chordata > Mammalia > Primates > Cercopithecidae > Trachypithecus > Trachypithecus francoisi. The sequence goes on from NW_022681465.1 coordinate 38,541,079, forward strand.
GAACAGCGAGTATACCTGTCTGATTCTTGCTTTGGAAGCTTTGTCTCAGGGGTGTACCCCGCCGTGTGAGGTGTGGGGTGTCGGTCTGCCCCTAGTGGGGGATGTCTCCCAGTTAGGCTACTCAGGGGTCGGGGACCCACTAGAGCAGGCAGTCTGTCCATTCTCAGATCTCAACCTCCTTGTTGGGAGATCCACTGCTCTCTTCAAAGCTGTCAGACAGGGTCATTTGCGTCTGCAGAGGTTTCTGCTGCTTTTTTGTTGTTGTTTAGCTGTGCCCTGTCCCCAGAGGTGGAGTCCACAGAGACAAGCAGGCCTCCTTGAGCTGCTGTGGGCTCCACCCAGTTCGAGCTTCCCAGTGACTTTGTTTACCTACTTAAGACTCAGCAATGGCGGGCGCCCCTCCCCCAGCCTCGCTGCTACCCTGCAGCTAGATCGCAAACTGCTGTGCTAGCAATGAGGGAGGCTCCGTGGGCATAGGACCCTCCCAGTCAGGTGTGGGATATAATCTCCTGGTGTGCCATTTGCTAAGACCCTTGGTAAAGTGCAGTATTGGGGTGGGATTTACCTGATTTTCCATGTATTTTGTGTCTCAGTTCCCCTGGCTAGGAAAAGGGATTTCCTTCCCCCTTGTGCTTCCCAGGTGAGGCGATGCCTCACCCTGCTTCAGCTCTCGCTGATCGGGCTGCAGCAGTTGACCAGCACTGATTGTCCAGCACTCCCTAGTGAAATGAACCCAGTACCTCAGTTGAAAATGCAGAAATCATTGTGTGTCACTCTCGCTGGGAGCTGGAGACTGGAGCTGTCCCTATTAGGCCGTCTTGCTCCGCCCCTAAAGTTTGAGTTTCTTAAACATTTAGATATGTACTGACCATATAACTCAGCAATTATATTCTAATATTTGGTCCAGAGAAATGAAAACATATGTCCATGAAAACTGAAAATGAATGTTCACAGCAGCGTTATTCAAAATATACAAAAGCTGGGAAAAACCCATATGTCCATCAACTGGTGAATGGATATACAAGCTGTGGTAGATCTGTGCAATGCAACACTACTCAATAATAAAAAGGAACCAACTATTGAAAAAGACAACATTATGCTAAGTAAAAGAAACCTTTTACTTAGCAAATAATAATAATCATACTGTATGATTTCATTTAAATAAAATTCTAGAACAGGCAAAACTAACCTATCATGATGAAAGTTAGATCAATAGTTTGCCTGGAGATAGGGAGTTAGGGAGATTAACTATACGTGAACACAAGAAAAATTATTGTATAAATTTCAAAAGTCCTTGACCCATATACTTAAAGTGTGTGAGTTTTATTGTTTTTAAATTGTAATTTAATATGTTGATTTTTAATGGATTGCATTGAATTTACTGATATGAGTACACTTTCTGGAAATTCTGAACTTAATTTTTTAGTTCAAGCAACTGAGAAGTGGCTCTAATCATTTTCTGGGTTAGTTGACTAAAAAATTATCATGACCTACAGTTAATTAAGTCAAGAAGCCAGAACTCTCTAGCATCATTGGAAGAATCCAAAAAACTAAGAAATGGATTTATCACATTCAGACTACACACCTATCCCCATACCTTAAAGCTTAGAAGGCTTTCCCTCACTGTGATGTCAAGAAACGAATCAGAAAAGTGAGCAGCAGCATCCTTAAAGAGTTCTGTGGTGGAGGTTGCCCTCCGCAGGCTGGGGATGATAGTGGGAGACATCACTGTTGAGACTGACTCCTGACAAAAGCTGTGATGATGAGACCCCAAGGTGAAAGAGCTACTTAGCAGCACTGACCCACTGGAGAAAAAATGAGTAAAATCACTACAATGAACAGCAGGAAAAAGTAGTAATTAGAGTGACCTAGTCAGCAAAGATCTTTGCTATGGCTAACCAGCCATGATGCCCTCAGAAATAAAATAGGTTCCCTGCTAAAATATTATTTATATAATATTTCAGCATACATAACACAAAACAGCTTAAGAATGAATGGGTAGAAAGCTAAATAAAGGTGAGAAAACTGACTTACCCAGTTCTCAGACCTAAGCCAGACCCAGAGCTCCTTGGCCAAAGAGAAGACGTGGTACCCTTGAGAAGGGACCTTGCAACATAGACAAAAAAACATGTGCTGAGTTTTTTTTTCAAACCGTCTTCCAAAAGAAGTGTACACTAGGGGATAAGTAACACTCAGACATTTCAAAGTTGACTGATTCTAATTCCCAAAGACCCAATGTAATAAACTGACTTCACTTGTTAATGTTTGCTGACAGTTTAAGCCTCATCTCTCTATTTTCCTCTTCTTCCTTGCATCTATGCAAACTGATACAAGGTGTTCATTCCCTTCTTTGGTACCAGCAGAAAGTTCAAACTACATGCAGGAGCCCTCACTCTTACCCCACCCTCTGATGACCATAAAAACTCCAAGCTAGTACAGCCATTATGGAAAAGAGTATGGAGGTTCCTCAAAAAAATAAACAAAGAACTACCGTATGATTCAGCAATCCCACTGCTAGGAATATAGCTGTAGGAAATGAAATTAGTATGTTGAAGATAGATCTGCACTCCCAGGTTCATAGCAGCAATATTAACAATAGCCAAGATATGGAAGCAATCTAAGACTCCATCAAGAGAATGGGTAAAGAAAATGTGAGATATATTAACCATTGCGGAGGACAATGTGGCGACTCCTTAAGGACCTGGAACTAGAAATACCATTTGACCCAGCCATCCCATTACTGGGTATATACCCAAAGGATTATAAATCATGCTGCTATAAAGACACATGCACACGTATGTTTATTGCAGCACTATTCACAATAGCAAAGACTTGGAACCAACTCAAATGTCCATCAATGATAGACTGGATTAAGAAAATGTGGCACATATACACCGTGGAATACTATGCAGCCATAAAAAGGATGAGTTCATGTCCTTTGTAGCAACATGGATGAAGCTGGAAGCCATCATTCCAAGCAAACTATCACAAGAATAGAAAACCAAATACCGCATGTTCTCACTCACAGGTGGGAGGTGAATAACGAGAACACATGGACACAGTGCAGGAAACATCACACACCGGGGCCTGTCGGGGGGTGGGGGGCTGAGAGAGGGATAGCATTAGGAGATATACCTGATGTAAATGATGAGTTGATGGGTGCAGCAAACGAAGATGGCACATGTATACCTATGTAACAAACCTGCACGTTGTGCATATGAACCCTAGAACTTAAAGTATAATTTAGAAAAATAAATTAATTAAAACAAAAAGAAAAAAAGAAAATGTGAAATATATATATCACAATGGAATACTATTCGGCTTTAAATAATAAGGATATTCTGCCATTTGTGACAACATGGAGGGCATTATGCTAAGTGAAATAAGACAAGTACAGAAAGAAAAATACTACACAATCTCACATGTGGAACCTAAAAATGTTTAACTCACAGAAGCAGAGAGTAAAATGGTGGTTGCCAGGGGCTGCTTGTGTTGGGGGATAGGGAGATGTTGGCCAAAAGACGTAAATTTCAGTTAGATAGGAGGAACAAGTACAAGAGATCCATTGTACAATATGGTGGCTATAGTTAACAAAGATATGTTATATACTAGAAAATTGCTAAGAGAGTAGATTTTAAGTTTTCTCACCACAAATAAATGCTAACTGTGTTGGTGGAGGGAGCCAGTCTCTTTATCTTGTTCTCTTGAGCCATTTTCAGCCCAGGTTGGGAGGCCTACATTGTTTTCCCCAGAAAACTTCATTGTGTGAGTAATAAACCTTTCCATACCCTCTTGATGTGTGTGCAGTGCCATCAGTCTCAATATAAAACAACAAATTTTTAGTGGGAGCTCTATTCTGTTTCTGAGAGATAACCTGAAATACCCCAAATGCCATTGTATTCACTAGTGCAGGAACTTATGGTAATTGTAATAGATGGAGCTTTGCTTATATGGCTCCTCAGATAGATTCATTAGTTATTTCCTCAGTTTCTGGATATATAATTGAAATAAATATGCTCATCAATTGGCTTAAATCACTACATTCACAGATACTAGAATGAGATATGTTGTGGTAGAAAGAGCCAAGCGGAAGCTCCTGGAACATCCTCTCCCCATTTGGGTAGAAAACCAAATACAATGCTCTATCTCCAAGGAAGCTAAACACATTAATGCCACTATCAAAGTCTTGAAAATGCAATTTAGTGGGTTTTATTACATCCTCATTTAACTTACCTATTTGGCCTATGCAGATGCTAGATGACCTTGGAGAGCAAAACTTAACCAGGTAATGACTACAGTTGCCACTGTTTCTCCTCTTGGAGTATCTTATTGGAGCAAACCAAGGCAACCCCTGGCACCTTATACAGAGCTATTGATTTGACGAATGCTTTCTTGCTTTATACCAATTTGAAAGTATAAATAGATAGTTCATTCTCACCCAGAATGGGCAAAACTACACCTGCACTGTCACGTCAGTGAGTTATGTCAACTCTTCCGCTCTCTAACCCAATTTAGTCTGCAGAGATCATAATCATCTTGGCATCCCACAGAATATCTGGTCCATTTCATTGATGACATCATGCTGGTAGAACCAGACAAACAAAAAGTGACTGGTATTGTTGTAAGACACGTGAATGCCATAAGATAGCACATAAACCCATAAAAATTCAATCTTGTTACTATGAAGTTTCTGAGGGTCCGATGGTCTAGGGCATGCCTGCAAAATATTTGAAAAGTAACAGACCAATTGTTGCACCTTGAACTAATTGTTGCTACAAAAGAGTCATTGGGATCTAAAGTTTCTATTTGATTTTAAATAACATATAATACATTGGAATGTCCTACTACAATCCATATACCAAGTAACACATAAGAGGGCTCTATTTCAGTGGGGGCTTAGGGAAAAGGAAGGCTCTGCAGTAGGGCTGGGCTGCCTCTGTAAGCTGCTCTGCCACTTGGGCCATATGAACCTACAGATTTAATGGTAATTGTGGTAAATAAAGATGCTGTATAGAGAGTCTGGCAAGTGTGAACAAAAGAATTGTAGTACAGACACTGAGATATTTACAGCAAAGACATATCTTCTTCTATGCATGATTCCTTCTCTTTTGAGATAGATTGCATAACTGTTATCCAGAGACGGAAAATGTGACCATTAGGAATCTGTAGCTCCCCTTTTTGAAGAGAAGATAAAAGAGTCTTGCCCTCTCTTACTCTGCTCTAAGATACTTTGGGTGTGACATTGCAATCAACATCCTCGGACTCCTTTGCCAGCGAACTTCCCATTAGGTTATGTCAATAGAGGATACAGAAGGAAATTGTTAGTCAGAAATTCATACATTTACATGATCTCATTCAGCATAGAAAAACACACCTTTAATTCGAAGTGTGGGTTCACAAACTTCACTCTTGTCATTGGCCCCAAGAATATACACTGGAAGACCATTTAAAATATTTTATAGTGAGAAGATATTGAATTAAAATTAAACTGAAAATTAAATATGTCAAATCTAGATATATTGTGCTGTTGTACTGAGCATGCATGTGCTCAAGAAATAACCAATATTGTTGGATCTGCATACTTTATATGTAAATATTATTTGTCTTCCCAATATAAAACTTCAAAAAATGTATAATATTAATAATTCAGTTCAGCCCACTTTCCACTGAGGAGCTACAATCTCCCATAGACTACTAAAATAAGACACACAGAAATACATACAAAGGCCGGGTGCAGTGGTTCACACCTATAACCTCAATGCTTTAGGAGCCTAAGGCAGGAAGATCGCTTGAGGCCAAGAGTTTCAGAACAGCCTGGGCAACATACTGAAACCTCATCTCTACAAAATAGGAAAAAAGAAAAACTAGCCAGCTATGGTGGTGCACATGTAACCCCAGCTACTTGAGAGGCTGAGGCAGGAGGATCATTTGAGCCCAAGAGTTTAAGGCTGCATTAAGCTATGATCACACCACTGCACTCCAGCCGGAGCAACAGAGCAACATGCTGTTTCTAAAAATGAAATAAAATTAAATTAAAATTTAAAAAGAAACATATGTACATCGTGTTTCATAACCAAATTTAAAAATATATTCTTGCACTTTTAGGTCACCCAAGGTACTAATGTTTCTGTGAGTGTCAAAATTAGCAAATTACTGCAGCATTCCTCAGGAGACCAATTACATATCCTCATATGATTTATCGCCCTAGCATGAAGGGTGTTTGGGGAATCTGCAGCATAGGCTTGTAGGATCTTTATCCTGGGGCTTCAATGAAGTTTGGTGTTTGCCTTGTGGCGTGCAGGTGTCTGTACATCTTACTCAATTTGGTCCCAAGGGCACTCTTGTGGGAAACAAAGGTTAGGAAAAGATATAGTAAACAGTGGAAAAGCAAAGGAAGTTAATTATGCCAGGTGAAAGGCCACAGAATTCTCTTTTAGCACCTGCAAAAGTATGCCAATATTTATACAACAATCTCCTGGGATTCGTGGGAGATGTCAATTTTTAAGACACTTTACCTTTCCTTTATTTTTTTTACTTTCAGCCATCTGTGAGTAACATGTGTAGAGAAAGGATGATCTGACAAAGTATGAAACACAACAAGCTGTAAGACTTTGAGCCTTGTATAACAAAATATGAAAACAAAGATCAAAGCCACAAGGCACACTGGGTGATTGTTTGGTTTTTTAAAAGAACAGCCCAAAGCAAGGAAAAAAATTTCCCAACTTCTAAACAACCAGAGTATCAGCAAAACATAAACAAGAGCATGTTTACCTTATATCTACCACTGAATCTCCTTGAGTCCCTTTCCTGTTTAAGCCGTTAGCCAGCTGGACACAAAGTCAGCGGGGCAGCCTGCTTTAATTTACTCAGAATGAGAGATTATTTTGAAGTTCCAGTGTTACTTTGTATGAAGTCAAATCCAAGAAAATTAACTCACATGTGTAAATATGTAAATCCATGAAAACTAGATATACAATATGATGAAAATGAATTCCATAAAACATACACAAAAAATTCTGAGCAATTTAGATCCTAATGCTGATAAAAGACTTTCAGTCTTTGAAGAAAGAAATTTCATTCTTTGTAAAGACACTTTTATAACGTTGCTGGGCTTATTCTTCTATAAATTAAATGTGCACCAGAGGTGACATACATAACTTTTTCTGAGTAGGAAAGTAGTATCTTCACTTCACCAGACATGAAAATGTCTCATTTTCCAGTTTTTCTATATTATCCTCTAATGATAAAAAGGTAACATTTTTAAACTATATTGTTAGATAAAATTTATAAATCTGGCTCAATACAACATTTTTCCATCAGTTCTATAATAGAGGCTTTTAAAGGTTATCCACAGAAATAAGCCCAAAGTGAGTAACAGAGTATCTGTATCACATTAACCATAATGCTCAATACAGTTTCATATTGATTAATTCAAAGAAAATTGAAATAGAAAACATCCACTATGTGACTTAAAGACAAAATGTCAACCAAATTTAATACATTTTTTTAAACTCTATAATTGTTTTTTGTTGCTAGTCATGAACAAAAGATACTTTTGAAGCTCAATTTCATCTTTAACTCCAAGTGCACTTTTAGCAATATCTTTTAGTTTCTCTTCCTTTTCATCTCAACTGCTATCTCACCTAGGTTTATGTATCATCACACAAATCTGCTTATTTCACTAGATCTGCTTCTAATATTTGTGGGATCTGAACTAACAGTACAAAGAAATCCATTTACCATTTGTCTAAATGTTTAAAAGTCATTAAATCAAGCTAACAAACTACTAAATAAAACTTACGTTCTCTTTCTACTTTGAAATAGATGATTCATAATAATTAGACAGGCCAAGTTTGAATTTAGAGTTTTTTGATTCCTCAAAGTTCTGTAGATACTACAGGAACTAGAGGAACTGGATACTACAGGAAGAGCTTGTTCCTAAGCTTCACCCTATGGCCTACCCTCTTTCTCCTCCCAACATCAACTCCAACACACACCAAAGTGTCCTTCATGGGCGCTTCAGCCTGCATGTCCAAGTTCAGCCCTTTCATTCCCACAGCAGATGGCTATCCACTGGCTCCTCTTAGGGCACAGGTATGTGTAACAGGCTAACATGGTCCACCCTTGGGAGGAAAGACCTTAGATAAAGGACTATACATACCCTGAAAATGTGCTTGGAGTCATCTCAGCAGAGAATTCTGGGGTCCTAAATACCCAAGGGCCAGAGCGTAGGCCCTAGATGGACACAACTTCTTGCCCCTTAGAGGACTCACAGCTGGAGGACAACCCAAAGGCAGCCCTCATAAGCACAGGTCCCAGGACAGGGGCCTTCTTTATTCTGATCCATTGTTGATATTGAATTTTCCTGCCTGCTCTACCACCTTAAATTCATTCTACATGTAAATGTTATGTCCAAAATTACATTAATTATGTTTGTAATTACATATTCACCTTCTCCTGAATTTCCTAACATGGTAATAAAAGCATTACAATTCAAATATTTGTTTAACCTAGAAATGCTAGAGTCTTAGAACTTTAGAGTTCTAGACTCTTCCCCCACTATTTGTCTCCAATTTCTTGAGTTTTTAGCTGAAGCATCAGTAAACTCTTTTCCATTCAAATTGCCATTATACTAACTAAAGCCTTCATTATTTTTCTAGACTATAGCAATAGGCTTTTAAATGGTTTTCTGGCACATGTCATGTCCTAGCTAAATTCATTCCCTGCTCTTTTAAAAGGACATTTGTAATCAAGTCACTATTATCTTTAAAAAGCTTTCATACTTGCCCACCATCAAAGAATGAAACTAGCATGAGTTCAGCATAGACAGCCTTTTTCTATGTGGCTCCAGCCAATGAACAACCATTTCTCCCTGAACCCATCCTGCCTTTTCCTTTGGCCACAGTAGGTTACTCATCATTCGCAGAATATTTTATGCCTTTTCACTTCCTATTCTTTGCTCATGCAGTTTCAACTGAATTGAATGCCTTTCTCCACTTCTGATGCATGTGAACTCTTTCTCATCCTCCAAAGCCAGCTCACATATCCCCACCTCCCTACAGGCCGATTTGAGCCCTAGACAAATTTAATAATTAATTCTTCCCTCATCTGTGTCCTGATTGAATTTTATGCCTAACTTTCTTACAGTATGTATCAAATTCATTATCCCTAACTTTCTTACAGCATGTATCAATAGCATAATTCATATTAATCTTAGCTGAATGACAGAAGTGACTGTTGAATTTACATTAATTTTCTCTTAGTTTGGAATTCTCCAGAAGCATACCCAGACACAAGGATTTGTGTGTAAATAATTCATACACCAAGATGGCACAAGTATACATATGTAACAAACCTGCACATTGTGCACATGTACCCTAGAATTTAAAGTATAATAATAAAAATAAATAAATAAATAAATGGAAGCGCTTGAAAAAAAAAAAAGAAGTAGTACAGGAATCACTGCTATACATCAGGGAAGTGAGACAAGGAAAGGAAGCCAGCCAGTAAGGTTTACATCATCAATCCAAATAATACTGAGAGCAACTAGAGCTTAGGACACACACCCTCCCAAAGGACAAGGTGGCTGAGATTCGCTAACTCCATCGTCAATGGCCAAAGGCTGCTCCCAGAGAGTATTCAATCCCCTGTACTTCTCCCTAGCTTTACACAGAGAGTGGCTTTCCCACTTTTAAAGAAAAACTCTTGAGCACAGAAATGCAAATAGTTGAAAGTTATGGAGAGCGCTGTATTGAGGCCCTTATCAGGTGCTCAGAAGCCCAAATCTAGAATCCTAATGATTCTATGGCATGGTAAGCAAAAAGCAGGGACCTACAATTTGTGGTTCCTCCATTAACTACCAATTTGTTCCTTAATCTCTAGCTGCATTAACTGATGAAAGAGCAAGGATTCATCAACCACTGTGAAAGTTCTATTTTATTTAATCCTCATAACACTTAGAAGTAGCTATTATTACCATCATTTTATGGAAGAAAATGATGTTCAGAGAATTTAATTCATAGAATTTAAGTCATAGAATTTAGACCATAGAGTTAAGAAGACTCAGGAAAAGCACTTGAACCCAGGTACTCTAAAAAAATTCAAATACTTAATAAAAAGATTTTAGAAGAACTAATCTGGCTATTTTAGAGTCAAAATGTTAATTAAACTGGACATGTTTTGTCATTTCTGTGCCTAATTTTTTAAAAACTTCATATTTAATCCATTTTAAAATTTTTAGTTACTTGAAATTATAAGCTATAATAAGAATCTGTAAAAAAAAAAACTGCTTTGCTTACTGTTTTCAAAAATCAAAGATTAAAAAACTCATAGTGCCAAACTAGTAGGGACATACACTAAATTTTATTATAAAATACTATACCAGAAACATGTTACAAACATGTAATATATGTTATTATTAAGATTAGAAATATTAATGGATCTTTAACTCTAAAAGTAATACCTCAATTTGTGCTTAATGTTGCTAAAGAAAACATTAAACATAAATAAATAGCTATTAATATATATGGAGTCTGTCAAAACTGTTCAAATTTTGAAATAGATTGCTTTTTACTTATTTTAAAAATCCTAGTCACTATATATTTAAGTGATATTTTTTATTTCTCCAAATTTTATAATTTGCTTTCAACCTTTTTGGAAGCATGTGTAGTATAAAACATTAAAACAAGGATGTTAAGATCTACAATACAAATACAGCTAGCACCTCCATATCACACCACCATAAGTAATCACTGGGCCAGCCCAGCTGTTCAATCCCCCAAAATATGGAATAAATTCTTCAAAGTATTTGGATATGATTTGTCCCAACAAACAAATTGTTCTATAAATATTATCAAGACCCTAATATGTGTTAAGTGGGAAACCATCCAATGATATTTTAAAAATTAACTATTTTGCTAAAAAGCTCAGTAGAAAATAGTGTTGATTCCATTTTGATTTAAAATAAAGTAAAGAAGTGAATATTTTGGTTATTGATGATTCCTGGGCAAAAGGTTAACTTAAACAAGTCTTGTTCAGCCTGACCAACATGGTGAAACCCCATCTCTACTAAAAATACAAAAAAAATTAGCCAGGTGTGGTGGCGGGCACCTGTAATCTCAGCTATTCTGGAGGCTGAGGCACTTGAACCCAGGAGGTGGAGGTTGCAGTGAGCTGAGGTGGTGCTACTGCACTCCAGCCTGGGAAACAGAGTGAGACTCTGTCTCAAAAAAAAAAAAAAAAAACTTTTTTAAATTTTTTAAAGAAAAACTTAAGATGTAATCAGCAATTATCTTAGTTCAACATTTACTCATAAGGGTGTGTGTGTGTGTGTGTGTGTGTGTGTGTGTAAAATTCATATTGAGTCATTCTTTCCTCAACAAATTTAATAAAAAATGTTAAGTTTTTTTTTCCCCTCCCCTTTAAAAAAAGGAAGAAACAAACCAAACTAAACCAAACCTGACCTGCTGACCAAGGAAAGATCACCAACACAGAATATTAAAGCAAAGGTTCTAGGTGTTTAGAAATACCTAGAAAAGGTCAATTTGTGCTATTTTTCAATAAAAGAAAAAACATAATTATTTATGATGTATTCCAAGCATGGAATTTATCAACCAGAGTTCTGACATGGTTAATAATTTACCTTGATAAGAATAAGAAGAGAGAGAGAGAAACAAGGACAGAAGGGAGGAAGAGAGGGAGGGAGGGAGGGAGGGAAGGAGGAGGAAGGAGGGGGAGGGAGAGAGGAAGGAAAAAGAAAAGAGTTAATGATAAATGTGTCACTAAATTGTATTTTAAAGACATTCCCGGCCGGGCGCGGTGGCTCAAGCCTGTAATCCCAGCACTTTGGGAGGCCGAGACGGGCGGATCACGAGGTCAGGAGATCGAGATCATCCTGGCTAACACGGTGAAACCCCGTCTCTACTAAAAAAAATACAAAAACTAGCCGGGCGAGATGGCGGGCGCCTGTAGTCCCAGCTACTCGGGAGGCTGAGGCAGGAGAATGGCGTAAACCCGGGAGGCGGAGCTTGCAGTGAGCTGAGATCCGGCCACTGCACTCCAGTCCGGGCAACAGAGCGAGACTCCGCCTCAAAAAAAAAAAAAAAAAAAAAAAAAAAGACATTCCCATTTTTACAGCCATATACGCTGTGGCAAATTCTAAAACATCCATAAAATTCTATCTCATTTGTATTCTACATTTGTAAATTCTGTCTCAAGTAAAATAAGTAATTCGGTGCAACATTTGCAAACTTTTATAAATACTGTTTTAATTACTCTACACTCCTAAATCCTTCTGTTTGGATTCAAGACAGTGATGTCAAACATTTATGAGAGTGTTTATTGCTTTGGAGTGGGATGCAACACTTATATGGCACATCTGTGTATTTTAGAAGATTGCTTTATATAACTCAATCACATACACATAGGATTACAGATAATTCTACTTTTATATCAGATTAACACAAAATGATTATCAGCTTCAGTGAGTCTAATATTTTACAAAATCTCAGCTTAAATGAAAAATAGTACTTTACAATTCCAAATGACTTCTGAATTCACTATATTCCCAACTGTGATAACAAATTCAAAATAAATGTTTCACAATATAATTCAATCTTTTAAGTAGGAGAATTCTTAAAAGTTCATGAATTAACATTAATTGGTTTTAGTCCCATCTTTGATTTTGTTAATTTATTGTTCATTAATTTATTCATTTAGTCAATAAATGTTTACTAGTTTTCTTCTATTGGCAACCTTTAGGCTGACCACTGATAATACAAGATACAATCCTAAGTAGCACCTGTGTTTAAGGAATTGCCAGCTGGGGAATTTATCCTCCTTTCCTTTAAAGGAAGTGTCCAATCTAATCTGAAAAGACTTAATGTATGGCACAAAGTATTAGATATAAATCCTCTTTTAACTTTAGAATTTTGTCATATTAGAAACTAAAACTAGTGCCAATTTATAGAACTTTGGCCTTATTCCATTTCAGCCATCCACTCCCATATTGCCACAACCCAGAACACTTCCACCTCTGGAATCATATTTAATTATCTTTTTCTGCCCCAAACATTCCATTATTTCACTACCTTACTTTCATTATAAGTGTCATTCCACATCATTAAAATCTTCCAGTCCCTTAATCTCTTTTTTTTTTTTCACACTATCAATCTGCTTTTTCTCATTTCCTTCACTGAGCAGCCTGTAGTTCATGATCCATCATTTCTCATTGCTAGCTTTCATTTCACCTTAACCCTGAATAAATTCAGAGCTTTGTGCTCCTATTCCTTTAGCCAGTAGGTCTCCTGGATTCTGCAGGACAAACTACACAACCCTGTTGATTTGTTTCATTACTAAGACAAGGTCTCCAGAGTCATGTGGGTCATCAACCAGGAATAACAAACTTTTAAATGTCCCTGAGTCAGATACCTCTCTCACTTCCCAGAGATTATTTTAGATATTTATGAATGCATCTAATTTCTGTAATGCAAAGTCCTTACCACTTACCACTTTAATCACTTTAAAAAAAATACCCAAATCTGAAGAAACTTAAACCCTAGGGGCCCTTTCTTACTTATCCAAGAGGGTTGCAGGCTTTCTGTGTTTCCATGTCTCCCTACTTAATACTATTCTGTAATTGTTTTTACTTTTTTTTAATCTCTCTTGCTAATTAGTTACTTAAGACCCAGATCCTATCTTTTTGTGTATGAAGACACAAAAACTAGCACAACACTTCACAGATAATAGGCATTTAATTTTAGTTGAGTAAATGTATTTAAAAATATTTAATATTTCTTCTCATTTATTTCACCCACCTCTATAAAAGATTTTCTTACTGTAATATGAAATACCACCAAAATAGCTTCTTCTTTGTCCTCCTTTAAACAACCCCTTAGAAAATAAAAGTTTTTATTTGTTTTTGATCATAGATTAAAATGTAGCTTTTAGTTTAACTAATTTAAATTTTTTGATATGCCAAATTTCAAAAAAATATTTCCAAAAATATTATATTTCAGTAAAAAAATTATGAGTATGTAAACACTTATATCACATATAAAGATAAAAAAGGAAGCATAGTTACTCACCTAATTGGTAACAGTGATGATTTCTAGGGAGTAATATTGGAAGAAGTTTATTTCTTACATTACAAATATTTATGCTATTTGTATTTTCTACAAGGAACATTAATTACTTTTATTTTAAATCTTGTGAGTACTTCTTATAATTTTTTAAAAGAAATCTTAATAAAAAGCAGAACTTCTGTTTGTAAAGAACAAAAGTATTGCAGAGTGGAATTTCACCATAACATTATGAATCTAATGAGATTCTCCTCCTAAATAAGCAATTAAACTTTCTTAAAGAGGGTCCAAGATGAACCTACTATATGTAAAATTCTAAGAAAATGCCATAGGTTTCAAATGAATTTATTAAATTTCTGAAGGAGTTGCTTCTTTTCACCTGCTGCTCACACACACCAACACTCAAACAATAACTTCAAACTAATTTATTATAATTCATTTTATCCGGAGTCATTTAAAAATTGTCAGTGAAAGACTTCTTGAAAGAGTTTTCTTCATAGCAATTTCCAAAGCACTTATTTTTAAAATCCAAACAGTGGTTTAGGATTCCAAATCAGCAACAATATGTGTTTAGACTGAAAAATTAAAATACATGTCAAACCAAATATTTCAAAATCAATTTCTTTCATGTTTACTCATCAATTCTTTGGATCTGGGCTCTATTTTTTCCCTGAAACAGTGGACAGTTTTGCTTTTGGTATTAAATAACATAGGATTAGTTTGCCTAAGGGACCATCTGTTGTTCTATGCCCTATCATGACAATTCTGAGGGCTTCAGAACTGCATTCGGTGGTTTCTCATTAAGGGGAGAATAAGAGTACTCTCTATCATGAACCTAAGCCTCAGAAATGCTGTCCATTACATATGCATCAGAATATATTTGTGACATATGTCAAGCAAGACAGGATGTTTTTGTTTCATTTTATGTGAATATTATCTGATGCTCTAGCAGATGGGAAGGTAAGTTTTGTTTGCTTGTTTAAATTTTTTATTTCATTAGGCTGTGCCTTACAATGTGGATGTGTTATTTTAACACTTAAACCATTTTCTCAATGTATGAATTACTGCTGATATTCCTGACCAAACCATAAGTAAAAGCAAAGTATAAGTAAAAACAAACAAAAAAAATATGTATTATGTTTTAACAAGTTTAGGCAATCAGTACTCCCATTCTTTCAAAGTTCAAAGAGAAGATGTCTGTCTTCTACTACACCTTCACAAATCCTTTGAGTCTTAGAAAGCTCAAAATAATATGAATCAAGTACACATACAATGAGGGTGTTACAAATAAGGGTAAACAAATTTGTGTTGATTCAGTAAGGAAAGATTAAGGAAACTTTTCCAGCAGTCATGTGTTTTGTACTAAATTACGAAAGGACTCAGCAGCCCATATTGGCAGAAAGGAATGTGTTAAAAGCTATTCCTTGGTCTACCCTAGAATTATTTTGCCTTTAAGAAAAATCACATTACATTGACTTAAATACCAGTGCATATTTTGTTTTTATATTTATTATTTATATATATATAATTATTTCACTGTTTCATAATATAAACTAAATAGTAGATTTTATTTATCAGACTCTCAGGTATCTATGGTGCATAATGCAAAACTCATGGGCCATGGGCCATGGGGCTGTGAAAAGATAAGAGTGGTCTAAAAGCCTCCCATAGGGTATACCCAAGAGTTAAGGGTTACCCTCAGAAATCAAAAAAAAAAAAACAAAAAAAAAACCCAATATGAAATAGATGAACACACTCATCTCCAGAAGTAGCAACCTTTAAAGATTCCATGTAAACATGTTTACAGATAAGACCAAAATAACCCCAGATTTCCAGTGAAAAGCCCACAGTGTCTCCAGCATTTAGCCATGATAACAAATATAAATATGCCTTTCAACTCCAATTTAAGTCAACTGACAAATTAAAAGGGAGAATTACGCAGCTAACAATTTTACTATAATATGTCTGAGACAATTATTGTCTTGTTAAAACAGATGAGCTCCAAATCTAGAGAGAGACACAGGCAAAAGGGAAGAGTTGCATGTTCTGTATTTCCAAAAGATACAGACTTTGCTCACTTTGGGAGGCCGAGACGGGCGGATCACGAGGTCAGGAGATCGAGACCATCCTGGCTAACACGGTGAAACCCTGTCTCTACTAAAAAATACAAAAAACTAGCCGGGCGACGTGGCGGCTGCCTGTAGTCCCAGCTACTCGGGAAGCTGAGGCAGGAGAATGGCCTAATCCCAGGAGGCGGAGCTTGCAGTGAGCTGAGATCCAGCCACTGCACTCCAGCCCAGGCGGCAGAGGGAGACTCCGTCTCAAAAAAAAAAAAAGATACAGACTTTGCTTCCAGCAGAAAAACTGTTCAAATGGCAGATATTTGATATGATGATAAATCACTTCTTCAAGCTTTTCCCTAGACTGAGTGAAATATTTCCCAAAACCACTGCAAACTCTTTGCTCCTATTTCATAGAGGATCCTTCAGGTTAAATTTTGTTTTCCAATTTCCTCCACATCTTGAAGGTAATACCCTATACATAGGACATAAGGATATCGCCATAACAGATAAGTTAGCCCTGCAACTTATGAAATGTTCTCTGATAGGTTCAGGTAATACGCATTGAATGATCCAACAATGACCATGGGGAAATAAACTACAGTTTCCTGAACTTAAAATCTTATCTTATGAAAGGTAGCTCTAAAAGTGCCGCCTCCACCCCAGGAGCTGTGTATACATATCATCTCTTAATACCGCCATGAAGCCTAAAGCCATCAAGACAGAGGTCAGCTCCAGGGAGCTTGAAGCCTAGAAGAGGAGTTAAATGTGTATAATTAACTGTGTTATAAGATAGAATGATCGAGCTATCATGATATTCAAGCAACTTGCAAACACTAACAAGAAGGGGGTTACATTATACTAAAGAAGTAAGAGAAGCTTAATAAAGAAACCAGTTAAGAGGGCGGAGCAAGATGGCCAAATAGGAACAGCTCCAGTCTCCAGCTCCTAGTGGGAGCGACACAGAAGACAGGTGATTTCTGCATTTTCAAGTGAGGTACTGGGTTCATCTCACTAGGGAGTGCCGGACAATTGGTGCTGGTCAGCTGCTGCAGCGCAACTAGTGAGAGCTGAAGCAGGGCGAGGCATCACCTCACCTGGGAAGCACAAGGGGGAAGGGAATCCCTTTTCCTAACCCGGGAACTGAGACACACAACACCTGGAAAATCGGGTAATTCCCACCCCAATACTGCACTGTACCAAGGGTCTTAGCAAACGGGCACACCAGAAGATTATATCCCACACCTGGCCGGGAAGGGTCCCATGCCCACGGAGCCTCCCTCATTGCTAGCACAGCAGTCTGCGATCTAACTGCAAGGCAGCAGCAAGGCTGGAGGAGGGGTGCCCACCATTGCTGAGGCTTCAGTAGGTAAACAAAGCCCTAGGAAGATCGAACTGGGTGGAGCTCACAGCAGCTCAAAGAGGCCTGCCAGTCTCTGTAGACTCCACCTCTGGGAACAGGGCACAGCTAAACAACAACAAAAACAACAACAACAACAACAAAAAAGGAAAGCAGCAGAAACCTCTGCAGACCCAAACAACTCTGTCTCACAGCTTTGAAGAGAGCAGTGGATCTCCCAACACGGAGGTTGAGATCTGAGAACGGACAGACTGCCTGCTCAAGTGGGTCCCTGACCCCTGAGTAGCCTAACTGGGAGACATCCCCCACTAGGGGCCGACCGACACCCCACACCTCACACGGTGGAGTACACCCCTGAGAGAAAGCTCCAAAGCAAGAATCAGATAGGTACACTTGCTGTTCAGCAATATTCTATCTTCTGCAGCCTCTGCTGCTGATACCCAGGCAAACAGGGTCTGGAGTGGACCTCAGGCAATCTCCAACAGACCTACAGCTGAGGGTCCTGACTGTTAGAAGGAAAACTAACAAACAGGAAGGACACCCACACCAAAACCCCATCAGTACGTCACCATCATCAAAGACCAAAGGCAGATAAAACCACAAAGATGGGGGAAAAGCAGGGCAGAGAAGCTGGAAATTCAAAAAATAAGAGCACATCTCCCCCTGCAAAGGAACGCAGCTCATCCTCAGCAACGGATCAAAGCTGGACGGAGAATGACTTTGACGAGATGAGAGAAGAAGGCTGCAGTCCATCAAACTTCTCAGAGCTAAAGGAGGAATTACATACCCAGAGCAAAGAAACTAAAAATCTTGAAAAAAGAGTGGAAGAATTAATAGCTAGAATAATTAATGCAGAGAAGGCCATAAACGAACTGACAGAGATGAAAACCATGACACGAGAAATACGTGACAAATCCACAAGTTTCAGTAACCGACTCGATCAACTGGAAGAAAGAGTATCAGAGATTGAAGATCAAATGAATGAAATGAAGTGAGAAGAGAAATCTAAAGAGAAAAGAAGAAAAAGAAATGAACAAAGCCTGCAAGAAGTATGGGATTATGTAAAAAGACCAAATCTACGTCTGATTGGGGTGCCTGAAAGTGAGAGGGAAAATGGAACCAAGTTGGAAAACACTCTTCAGGATATCATCCAGGAGAACTTCCCCAACCTAGTAGGGCAGGCCAACATTCAAATTCAGGAAATACAGAGAATGCCACAAAGATACTCCTCCAGAAGAGCAACTCCAAGACACATAATTGCCAGATTCACCAAAGTTGAAATGAAGGAAAAAATCTTAAGGGCAGCCAGAGAGAAAGGTCGGGTTACCCACAAAGGGAAGCCCATCAGACTAACAGCAGATCTCTCAGCAGAAACTCTACAAGCCAGAAGAGAGTGGGGGCCAATATTCAACATTCTTAAAGAAAAGAATTTTCAACCCAGAATTTCATATCCAGCCAAACTAAGTTTCATAAGTGAAGGAGAAATAAAATCCTTTACAGATAAGCAAATGCTTAGAGATTTTGTCACCACCAGGCCTGCCTTACAAGAGACCCTGAAGGAAGCACTAAACATGGAAAGGAACAACAGGTACCAGCCATTGCAAAAACATGCCAAAATGTAAAGACCATCGAGGCTAGGAAGAAACTGCATCAACTAACGAGCAAAATAACCAGTTAATATCATAATGGCAGGATCAAGTTCACACATAACAATATTAACCTTAAATGTAAATGGACTAAATGCTCCAATTAAAAGACACAGACTGGCAAACTGGATAAAGAGTCAGGACCCATCAGTTTGCTGTATTCAGGAGAACCATCTCACATGCAGAGACATACATAGGCTCAAAATAAAGGGATGGAGGAAGATCTACCAAGCAAATGGAGAACAAAGAAAAGCAGGGGTTGCAATCCTAGTCTCTGATAAAACAGACTTTAAACCATCAAAGATCAAAAGAGACAAAGAAGGCCATTACATAATGGTAAAGGGATCAATTCAACAGGAAGAGCTAACTATCCTAAATATATATGCACTCAATACAGGAGCACCCAGATTCATAAAGCATGTCCTTAGAGACTTACAAAGAGACTTAGACTCCCATACAATAATAATGGAAGACTTCAACACTCCACTGTCAACATTAGACAGATCAACGAGACAGAAAGTTTGCGAGGATATCCAGGAATTGAACTCATCTCTGCAGCAAGCAAACCTGATAGACATCTACAGAACTCCCCACCCCAAATCAACAGAATAAACATTCTTCTCAGCACCACATCACACTTATTCCAAAATTGACCACATAATTGGAAGTAAAGCACTCCTCAGCAAATGTACAAGAACAGAAATTATAACAAACTGTCTCTCAGACCACAGTGCAATCAAACTAGAACTCAGGACTAGGAAACTCAATCAAAACCGCTCAACTACATGGAAACTGAATAACCTGCTCCTGAATGACTACTGGGTAAATAACGAAATGAAGGCAGAAATAAAGATGTTCTTAGAAACCAATGAGAACAAAGATACAACATACCAGAATCTCTGGGACACATTTAAAGCAGTGTGTAGAGGGAAATTTATAGCACTAAATACGCCCACAAGAGAAAGCAGGAAAGATCTAAAATGGATACTCTAAAATCACAATTAAAAGAACTAGAGAAGCAAGAGCAAACACATTCAAAAGCTAGCAGAAGGCAAGAAATAACTAAGATCAGAGCAGAACTGAAGGAGATAGAGACACAAAAAATCCTCCAAAAAATCAATGAATCCAGGAGTTGGTTTTTTGAAAAGATCAACAACATTCATAGAGTGCTAGTAAGGCTAATAAAGAAGAAAAGAGAGAAGAATCAAATAGACGCAACAAAAAATGATAAAGGGGATATCACCACCGACCCCACAGAAATACAAACTACCATCAGAGAATACTATAAACACCTGTACGCAAATCAACTAGAAAATCTAGAAGAAATGGATAATTTCCTGGACACTTACACTCTCCCAAAACTAAACCAGGAAGAAGCTGAATCCCTGAATAGACCAATAGCAGGCTCTGAAATTGAGACAATAATTAATAGCCTACCAACCAAAAAAAGTCCAGGACCAGATGGATTCACAGCTGAATTCTACCAGAGGTAAAAGGAGGAGCTGGTACCATTCCTTCTGAAACTATTCCAATCAATAGAAAAAGAGGGAATCCTCCCTAACTCATTTTATGAGGCCAACATCATCTTGATACCAAAGCCTGGCAGAGACACAACAAAAAAAGAGAATTTTAGACCAATATCACTGATGAACATCGATGCAAAAATCCACAATAAAATACTGGCAAACCGGATCCAGCAGCACATCAAAAAGCTTATCCACCATGATCAAGTGGGCTTCATCCCTGGGATGCAAGGCTGGTTCAACATATGCAAATCAATAAATGTAATCCAGCATATAAACAGAACCAAAGACAAAAACCACATGATTATCTCAATAGATGGAGAAAAGGCCTTTGACAAAATTCAACAGCCCTTCATGCTAAAAACGCTCAATAAATTCGGTATTGATAGAACATATCTCAAAATAACAAGAGCTATTGATGACAAACCCACAGTCAATATCATACTGAATGGGCAAAAACTGGAAGCATTTCCTTTGAAAACTGGCACAAGACAGGGATGCCTTCTCCTACCACTCCTATTCAACATAGTGTTGGAAGTTCTGGCTAGGGCAATCAGGCAAGAGAAAGAAATCAAGGGTATTCAGTTAGGAAAAGAAGAAGTCAAATTGTCCCTGTTTGCAGATGACATGATTGTATATTTAGAAAACCCCATCGTCTCAGCCCAAAATCTCCTTAAGCTGATAAGAAACTTCAGCAAACTCTCAGGATACAAAACTAATGTGCAAAAATCACAAGCATTCTTATACACCAGTAACAGACAAACAGAAAGCCAAATCATGAATGAACTTCCATTCACAATTGCTTCAAAGAGAATAAAATACCTAGGAATCCAACTTACAAGGGATGTAAAGGACCTCTTCAAGGAGAACTACAAACCACTGCTCAGTGAAATAAAAGAGGACACAAACAAATGGAAGAGCATACCATGCTCATGGATAGGAAGAATCAATATCGTGAAAATGGCCATACTGCCCAAGGTGATTTATAGATTCAATGCCATCCCCATCAAGCTACCAATGACTTTCTTCACAGAATTGGAAAAAACTGCTTTAAAGTTCATATGGAACCAAAAAAGAGTCTGCATTGCCAAGACAATCCTAAGTCAAAAGAACAAAGCTGGAGGCATCATGCTACCTGACTTCAAACTATACTACAAGGCTACAGTAACCAAAACAGCATGGTACTGTACCACAACAGAGATATAGACCAATGGAATAGAACAGAATCCTCAGAAATAATACCACACATCTACAGCCATCTGATCTTTGACAAACCTGAGAAAAAGAAGAAATGGGGAAATGATTCCCTATTTAATAAATGGTGCTGGGAAAATTGGCTAGCCATAAGTAGAAAGCCGAAACTGGATCCTTTCCTTACTCCTTATATGAAAATTAATTCAAGATGGATTAGAGACTTAAATGTTAAACCTAATACCATAAAAACCCTAGAAGAAAACCTAGGTAATATCATTCAGGACATAGGCACGGGCAAGGACTTCATGTCTAAAACACCAAAAGCATCGGCAACAATAGCCAAAATTGACAAGTGGGATCTCATTAAACTAAAGAGCTTCTGCACAGCAAAAGAAACTACCATCAGAGTGAATAGGCAACCTACAGAACGGGAGAATATTTTTGCAATCTACTCATCTGACAAAGGGCTAATATCCAGTACATACAAAGAACTCAAACAAATTTACAAGAAAAAAACAAACAACCCCATCAAAAAGTGGGCAAAGGATATGAACAGACATTTCTCAAAAGAAGACATTCATACAGCCAACAGACACATGAAAAAATGCTCATCATCACTCGCCATCAGAGAAATGCAAATCAAAACCACAATGAGATACCATCTCACACCAGTTAGAATGGCAATCATTCAAAAGTCAGCAAACAACAGGTGCTGGAGAGGATGTGGAGAAATAGGAACACTTTTACACTGTTGGTGGGATTGTAAACTAGTTCAACCATTATGGAAAACAGTATGTCGATTCCTCAAGGATCTAGAACTAGATGTACCATATGACCCAGCCATCCCACTACTGGGTATATACCCAAAGGATTATAAATCATGCTGTTATAAAGACACATGCACACGTAAGTTTATTTTGGCACTATTCACAATGGCAAAGACTTGGAATCAACCCAAATGTCCATCTGTGACAGACTGGATTAAGAAAATGTGGCACATATACATCACGGAATACTATGCAGCCATAAAAAAGGATGAGTTTGTGTCCTTTGTAGGGACATGGATGCAGCTGGAAACCATCATTCTCAGCAAACTATCGCAAGAACAGAAAACCAAACATTGCATGTCCTCACTCATAGGTGGGAACTGAACAATAAGATCACTTGGACTCGGGAAGGGGAACATCACACACCGGGGCCTATCATGGGGAGGGGGGAGGGGGGAGGGATGGCACTTGGAGTTATACCTGATGTAAATGACGTGTTGATGGGTGCTGATGTGTTGATGGGTGCAGCACACCAACATGGCACAAGTATACATATGTAACAAACCTGCACGTTATGCACATGTACCCTAGAACTTAAAGTATAATAATAATAATAATAATAATAATAATGAAAAAGAAAAAAAAAAGAAACCAGTTAGTCATCCAAAAAATATTTTTCAAGCACTGTGGCACTGAGCTGGGATGTGAATTGTAACAGAGTGGAAGGTAAGAAAATACCAAGCTAAAATAAAAAGAATGCCATCAGTCAAGTGCCACAAATACTTAAGTAATTCAGGGATTCTTATTTGACTGATTTTACAATATATAACAGAGAAGAGTCTATCAAGTGAGTTGGTTTGAATCCCAGTCCAGACCTGGTTTTCTTAATATACCAACCTAAGGAGCATGGACTTGATTTTATAAGCACCAGGAGAAGGATTACTTTTGCACAGGGGTACTACATGCTGGGTCTTGTCTGTGCTCCCAGATCACTCTGGCAGTTGGTAATGATAGATTTTGAATGGAAGAGGTGGTGAAGTCAGTGGAGAAGCTATTGTGGTGGTTGAGGTGAGAGTCAATAAGGACATGGACAAGCAGGGTAAAAATAGGAATAAAAAGAAGTCAAGACATAGGCCATTATCAAATTTCTACAGCAACACAATTGTTTTATTGATATGCCTCATTTAAATGTTTAGTGTGTATTCAAATCTTGATATTAAATTACAACTTCCAGTTACAATGAACTGGAAGATAAGATCAATCAAAAAAAGTAATTTGATAATATATGTTTATGATCCATTTGTTGTGAGCCTCAGAAATAAAAGAATAACCTGCCATTGTGGATATAATTAGGTAATAGATCAGTAATCTTATCTGTTTTTAAAACACATAACTTTAATAAAATTGACTTCTCTCTCTTAACTGAGAAAGTTACTGACAATTAAAATACCTAGTCTTTCAGAACAGAGGAATAGAAAGAGCTAAATGTAACTAATATAGAGACAGTAGAAAGGAAAATAAAGCTAATAAGATAGGAAGGAGTTGTAAATGTGCGGGCTTTTACATGTGGCATAGTACAGGATTAGAACCTCATTAAAGGAAGAGGTCATAAAGGGCTTTAAATGAGGGGTGATAAAATCTTAGCAGCTCTGCATTGAAAAAAAAGAATCAAACCTTACTCTCCCCAAATTCAGCTCAACTTCAGTAATATATGTATCATACCAAAATTCCCAAAGGGAATCTCCACATTCCAAAAATTCTCATGTTTTATTAAAGAACAATAAAATATCCTCATATTTAAATAGTAGGACTTTATGCTTCTTATGCTAATACTGTAAGTTGATTTCTCTAAGAATTTAAAATAGGTATGTAGCTAAGAAATATTAATTTTTTAATGTTATAGTAAGAAATGTATCTAGTTATATTACATATCTAAATTTATTGTTTAATTAAAATTTGACAAAAGTAATCATTATTAAAACATTGCATACTTAAGGAATAAAGATGAAAACATCATCCTTTTCTATAGTGTATTGGTAGTTTGGTTACTTGCTTTAACCCAGTAAAAGAAAAAGGCACCATACAGAGTGCCACCTACTCCTTTGCTCTTTTCCCTTGATCCCAAAAATTTATCATCAGTCGTTTTCTGCATGGTTATTTGGGAGAAAAGATACCCGTTTTTGTTTTTAGAACTCTCTCTAGACTTTCTTTTCTTAGTAGTAAGTTGCTTCAAATATATTGGTTGGTATTTAATGCTACATTAAATAAAGTCCAAATGTGTGTGTTTAAGTGACTCATCATATTCAGTGGAAAAGGTTTAATTTCTGTCTCTAGAGAATATTGCTGAAGAGTTTGTCTTCCTTACTATTGTATCTAAATGGTTTTTCTTTTTTTTAATTGTATTTTTAATTGACAAGTAATAATTGCACACATTCTTGGGATGCATAGTGATGTTTTGATACAATAATATATAGGAATCAGATTAGGCTAATTATCATATCCATCATTTCAAACATTTATCATTTATTTGTATTGGGAGTATTCAATATCTTCCGTCTGGCTATTTGAAGCTATATATTAATAGTATTGTCTCCTATAGTCATCTTACAATAGTATAGAACACTAGAACTTATGCCTTCTATCTAGCTGTAATTTTGCATCCTTTAACAAAGGCAAAGAAGTGTTTGAGAATGCTAATATGGAAAATTTTGTAATCAAAATTGTAGTGTTGAACTATTTCTAGTGTTCATGTAGCATAACATCCCATTTTTTTGCAGCTAAAGGTAAATTGAGGCTCAGAGTATTTAAATGGCCTACAAGTTTATGCAATCAGTTTTTTCATGAACTAGGAATCAAACTCAGGTCTCAAAGTATAGTGGTTTTTTTTTAGTTTTGCAATTTGCTGATGGGTTCTACTTTATAGTATCACATAACTGTTTGACCAAAATTTGGCATGGCTCAGCAATTGTCTATTCCTCCTTCTGTAGCTCTCATCTTGAATGAAACTATTGTCTACATTGCCAGCACTTTTTTATTTCACAAAACTAACTGGCTACCATACTCTGTTAATTCTGTCTTCAAATAAAATTTTGAAGCTGCTACTTCCTCATTACCCTAAATGATGCTGATATAATTTAGGCAGCTACCATATCCTACTTTGATTACTATTATTGATGATGGCGGCAGCCTGTCTGGAGAGGCCGCTGTGAGGACACCAGCTGCAGCTGGGGAGGCACAGCTGGGGCTGCATGCTCCGTGGAGCCAGTGGAGGCGGGAACAGGTGACCCCAGCAGGAACCCCGTGCCTTACCAAGTTAGTGGGGTGGCAGCCGAAGCTCCCGGGTGCAACTGCAGCCACCCACCCGTGGCTCTGGACCTGGGCATCTCTGTGCTCTTGGGGGTCCGAGAAGCCCCCTACTCCCCGCGCTTAGAAGTGCCTGCTCCACTCCCTGGCCTCTCCCTGTTTCCAGCGCCCACTTCAGTGTGGAGCAAAGTTGTGGCTGAACCTGGGTGCTATCGCGACCCGGCCAGACGTGTGTGCACTTGGGGTGGTGCTGACACACCAACACCCTGCCACTTCAGCCCCCTGGGGACTCTGAACACCAACAAGTGCGGGAGGGAGGCCAGGGTGGCTGAGGGTGGCTTGGTACGGGCCTGCGGGCGCCCCTCAGAAGGGACAGTGTGGGTGCTGTGAATGGCACGTTAATGGCAGGGGAATGCAGACAGGTTCCCAGGTGGAAAGGGGAGGGTCCTTGGTGAAACCCCACTTTCGAGCCAGGGATTACGTGAAACCTGGGTGCCAGGCTGCCCGTTAGGGTGGAGTCCACAACCGGGAGTGAGAACTTCCTTGATGCCTTTTGGCCAATCAAGTGGTTTCTCTAGGCCCACCCATGGGTGCCCATGGACCAATCAGCACACACTTCCTCCTGCACAGAGACTAATAAGCATGCACTTCTCCCATTCTGAGCCCATAGAAACCCAGGACTCAGCCAGACTCAGATACTCTTAGGATGACCTGCTTGTGAATAGGAGCTAGCCACTTCAGGTCTCCTCTCCACTGAGCGCTATTCTGTTGCTCAGTAAAGCTAGTCTCTGCCTTGCTCACCCTCCAGTTGTCCACATAACTTCATTTTTCCTGGATGCAGGAAAACAAGAACTCAGGACCTGCCAATTAGTGGGAGCTAAATGGGCTGTAACATGTTCGTGGCTGGCTCGCCAAGCTGTGGGCAATGACACGCTCCTGGACTGTGAGAGTGAAGACTGGTGATCCTTCTAGGGGCCCAGACCTTAGGATTCCTCAAGCCAGAGCTGCTGTAACACTATAGCCTTCCTACCCTCTGCCGGAGCCCAGCAGCTGCCCCACACAATAGGAAACAACTCCGGGGCTGGGCCAACCCAGGAGCCATGGGCTGAAGCAGGGCAGCGGGACCGAAAGAGCTGTAAAACAAATGGGCTAGACCACGCACCCACGAAACACATCCCCCAGGCCGCCCCGCTGCAGGCAACAAGAAGAAGAGAAGAGTTGCGGCCCTTCTGGGAGCCCAGACCTAGGATACCCTGAGCCAGGGCTGTGACATGCTGTAACACCTGTTTGGGGGCTCTGAAGTTCCTGGCATCTCTGAGCTTTCAAGCACCACCACTTTCCCTTGTCCAGACGCTGTTGCCCACAGCAGAAGCCGTTTTTGGGAAGTCTGTTCCAGCTGCAGCCTCCCACAGAGCTGGCGCCTATGGGAGCACCTGGAGCAGCTTGTCCCCCTGCAGCAAATGGTGTGCCTGATTGCGCACAGTGGCCAGACCCTGGGCTTTCTTGCTCACACATCCCTCACTGTTCCACACCTGGCTCCTCTTTGGCAGGTGTGTTATCTGGGTCAAGCGCAAGCCAAGTACAGCCTGACAGTCTAAGTGGGCGAAATGAGCCCAGTGGGTGTGAGCAAAGCTCAAGCAGAGGTGCTGCTGGCCACAGAGGTTTCTGGCTGGCGAAGCGACACCCAAATGATCTTGAGACATTTCAATATCCTTATATACAGTTTTCCTCCTCCTTCAACCTAATCCCACACTTGTTCTAGAATGAGCTTTTAAGACTATAATTCTGATCATTATCTGCCATTTTAAAGTCATACAATGGCTGACCGTTGCCTTAAGATAAGTCCAAGAGTACCAGATATGACACAGTCTGGCCCCTGATCATATCCCCCATCATCACCTCCTTTTCCCATGAGTACAATTTCCTGAACGTGATATGCTGTCTCTTGCCTCCTTTGTTAGCTCTCCTTAGAATACATTCCTCCTTATCACATAGCTAACTCATTCTCAAATTTCAAGATACCCTCAAGTGAAACTTTCTCTGGAGCGTCTGTACTGGCATTCCTCCAACATTTGAAGGTGTTAGATGCTTCACTTCTAAGTTCCCAAAGCACCTTGGGCACTAATCAATCATGGCACTTACTCAACTGTAATATAACTGTAAATTTACATGTCTATCTCTTCCATTAATCTTGAGCTTCTAAAAAGTAGGGACCTACTTTCATCTCCACATTACTGGAACCTAGCACAATATTTAAAATTTATTTGCTGAATAAATGAAGAAATAATTTAAGATGACTAAATGAAGAATGAATAAAAGAGTCTATAAAGCAAATAAAACAGAAACCTATATATACAAATACAATTGTTATGTAGACTGCCATCAGATAAGTTAATTTGTTACACAGTCCCCATAGGTAAAAGAAATATGTAAAGTTTGAGTTTATGTTATACCCACTAAAAATAGAAATATATTATAAACAAAAATTATTTTTGTGGGAATATGTTTTGTAGTAAACTTCACCTGCATTTAAAGCATTTTGATCTTTAAACTAAAAAGCCTTTTAAGAGTGCTGAAGTCCTCAACATTAAATGCTCACTTTTTAAACTCCTGACCATGAGATTCTACTTCTACCCTTCTGATCAACTAATAAGATATCCATTAGAACCAGATATTTCATGAATAGAAAATGTTGTATACTACTTTCTGGGACTGTTGCTGTAGGCTATCATCAGTGCAAGTGCTATAAAACTTTGGTGTAGAAGGTATGAATTAATCCTAAGTAATACTAAGAGAACACAAATGCAATAGAGAAGAGCATCAATCAGCAAAAAAGGATGTGTCTCGCTTTCTATCTCTGGCTAAATGCCACAGCAAGTCTTCTCTGATCTTTTCTATGACCTTTCCAAGTACTAATTATTTTTTTAATGTTCTATGAATACAAATACATGTTTGTCATTGCCCTTCCTATGATGCATTATAAGACATTAACAAAGCAAAATAAATTTGATATTGAAGGTTTAACTGCACAGCTTTTGCATACACTTTAATAGGCAATGTAAAACCTTCTCAGCAGGTGCACTATGAGATGAAGTGATTTTTCATGAATAATTCATTTTTATTTTTTTTAAAAAGGTACTTCTGCTAAGATACAAAGTACAGTAATGTTTTTCAAGAGACATCAGTGACAATTCGAAGCTGTCATTGCCAATTTGTTTTAGTTCAAATTCAAAAGGTCACCCACTTGACACAAAGAAAATGAAAAATGCCCGTTTCTTTTTTCAAGTCAACATGCTATGCTCCATATTTTCCATCTAAAATGTTTTTGAAGCCTAAAGAGAAAAGAATTTTATGAGATCTAATAAAAATTTATACTACCACAGAAAAAAAATTTATAGAACTTCCTTCAAAAATCAGTTTCAATAGAATAATAAAAAAATGTGGAAATCATCTCAGGATCCTTTGCTGTAAAATGTCTAGAATTTATATTAAAATGCCATCTTACACTATCACGGACCAGGAAGTTCCATTATTCAAATCATGGCCTGTATAGACTATCATTAAGAATGTTTCCTTTTTTTTTTTCTTGGAAAGATAATAACTTCCCATAGAAGCTTTTACATATATTATACCTTTTCATATCCAAGATTACTGTATAAGGCAGAGCAGGTAATAATGTCATTTTTTAAGATGAGGAAACTGACAACATCAAAAATCCTGAGACAACGCACTCAGAGTCACAAAACTAAGTGGTGAGGTCAAGAACCATGAATACAAAACTTTTATCAAGTGCTACGATTGCCCAGGACACCAGAATTACTATTCCTATGAGATTTTCATTTAATACAGAGCACTTTTGAATTGTAGGTAATAGAGTCCATGCTGTAGGCCAAATGCAATAAGGATATATTCTTTCCAAATTTTAGTTTTAAGAGAGAAAAATAAATGAAAATGTAAGACATTCTGAATAGGTGTATTCTGAATTGTTTACTCCTAAAATATAAAATTTGGATAGATTATATTCTTTATTTAATAATATTAGACTATATTCCTCATGTAAGAGAAATTTTCTCCAAAAACACTTTTGTATCAATACTTTTTATCTCAGGTATTACTTAATAACAACACAAAAAGTAATCTATGCCCTAATGGTTTTCTGCAAAGCATATCTGCATAGGTCAGAGACCAAAAAAGTTAAGGAATCCTTTCCAAGATATGAAAAAGGAAAAACTGACCTTTGTTTTCATCAGAGGAAAAAAAAATGGGATTATCAAGTAATATGGCAAAACAGGTTCATATCATAATGTTCATTATAATCTTACTTAATTGGCTTTATGAAAACAAGGGTATATGAAATCCTGATGACTTGGAAATGATTTAGAAGCTCTGTTCTTCTAGGGATTGGGAGGCTGTGGTGGCCACTGGTGTTGACACCAGTGGAAGCAGCAGGAATTTAACTCAGTTCCATTAATTCTCAGTTCCAAATTAGTTTTCCATTATCAGCAACTTCAAATGATAGTAGTCATCTATCTCCTCCAGAAAGCATTTTCTCCTTTCCTTCAGCTGCAGGTCCTCCATTGAATTACTTTTCTTCATCATTCACATTTCCTACAGCCTCAGAAAGAGAGGATACTTTTCTAACAGTGACCCCCAATTTCCCTCTTCCACTTGTAGGGCACCATCAGAAGTACCATAAACAAGCTTGAAACACACATGCATCACAACATGGCAGAGATCAAAGAGGAAGCAGTCACAGTGAAGAGGAGCAAATTTGAGAGGTATCCTAGCTTAATAACAATGCGCTTTTGGGAACTTATCCATTCCCATGAAAACTAATACAATCAAGAAAGCGAAAACTCATTCATTACTGTGAGAGTAGCACCAAGCCATTCATGAGAGATTTGACCCCGTAACCCAAATACCTTTCACTAGGGCTTACATCCCAATATTCAAGATGAGCCTCGATGGGAACAGATATACCATATGCAAGCCATAACACTGACTAACCATATGCCACCATTAACAACTGACTCTGGTAGTACTTTCTTGTCAATATTTCTGAAACTTAGTGTCAATAGTCTGAAAAGCTATTCTAAGGACACAATCTGAGTTCTAGACTAGAGTGCTAAGAAGGCACTAAGGCCATAATTTTGAACTCCTTAAAGGAGATCCACAAAGTACCAAAATCTCAATTAGTCTTATAAATAAATGTACCAAGAACAAGAAAGACTAAGCAAGAGGGTACAGATATGAAGTATTGTTAACCTTCACTGGACAAACACTATATGCCAGAAACTGCGCCAAGCAATGATGATAGAATGATGAATAGGACAGAAAATGGGAATAACCCCCTCCTTACATAAAGCTTAGAGTCTAGCTGAAAATATAGACTAATAATAAAATGTTTGAAACAATGTGCAATGAGTACCTTGACAAAGAAATTACGGGTGGAACATTTACCAAGATAGGCTATATTATAGATCACAAAACACACCTTAACAAATCTCAAACAATACAAATTATACAAACTATATTCTCAGATCACAGTGTAATTAAACTGGAAATATAACAAAAAGCCAGAAAGTTCCTGAATATTACAAATTAAATGAAACACTTCTAGACAACACATGTGTCAAAGATGAAGTCTTAGAGAAATTTTTAAATATCTGGAACAAAATGAAAATTAAAATACAATTTACGAAAATGTGTAGGAAGAAGTAAAAGGAGTGCTTACAAGGAAATTTATAAAAATGTGTGAGAAGAAGTAAAAGCAGTACTTATAGGGAAATTTATATTATTGAATGCAGCATATATTAGAAAAGAAGAAATATCTATGACCAGTAACCTAAGCCTCCACCTCAGAAAACTAAAGAAAGAAGAGCAATTTATGCCTGAAGCAAGCAGAAGAAAAGAAATAATAAAAATTAGAACAGAAATCTGTTAAATGAAAAAGAAGAAAACAAGAAAAAATTAACAAAAACAAAAGTTTATTTTTGAAAAGATTAATAAAGTTGATTTAAACCTTTAGCCAGAGTAACTTGGTGGGGGGGGGGCGGGAGGCACAAATTACAAATATCAGTAAGGAAAGACAGGTCATTCCTACTCATGCCATGGATATTAAAATGATAATAAAGAAATAATACATACAATTTTATGTCTACAAATTTGGTAATGCAGGGAAGTTTAAATTTTCTTTCTAAAGTTTTGATAATTGAGTCTGCTAAGATACGCTAACAAAAGGCAAATTAACAGAGGAAATGGCAAATAAATTTATTAATGTGTAAGTACATGGGAGTCACACAAAAGATGAAAGTCAAGGAAGAGCTAGATAGTTGAAGCTTAAAAATCCTTTTCTTAGTGGGGAAGAAAGTGTGGAATGCAGGCAATTTTAAAGGAAGAGTAAATGATTTTTAGCGGAGAGGAACGGTCCTGCAGCACAGACAACAGCCTGGGACAAAGTTCCTCCAGGTGTGTGGGAGGTGGTGACAGTTATGAGAAAGTGAGGGGTAGAACTGCACTACAAACAAAGATTGCCAAATTATGCAGATAAAGTCTCTCAGGTAACAGCCTTCAGAAGAATAGATAAAACATCTGCCTAGGCGGACATGACAATAACCTTTAGTTTCATCTTTTGTGATTCATCTTCCCTGGTTAATGAGATTTCACACAGGGGATTGATTGCCATTGTGTTTGTTTTGAAAGAACTTTCCTTAGTCAAATAAAGGGAATTTCAGACAGAGGCTCTGTCTGCACTTGGGGAAAGAAACAAGGGAAGGTCAGAGAGACATTGATTGTGAGGCAGCTTCAACTGTCTTCCAATTTCTTTTCATTCAAGGTCCTCAGCATGCCAAAGCACCAAACTATGGTACTCCTAATAGTAACATAAAGAAAATGAACAAACTCCTTGACAGACACAAAATACCAAAACTTATACCAGAAGAAGAGAAAATCTTAGTAGGCCTATATTTATTTTAAAAATTGAAGCCATCAGCCCCAAATGATTTCACAAATGACTTCTACCAAACATTGAAGGAAGGCAACGTTTCACAATCCCTTCCAAAAATAAAAACAAAGAGAACGAACACATTCTAATTTATTTTTAAGACCAGTGTTACCGCCTACCAAAATTAGATAACATAAGAAATAAGAACTACACATCAATCTCTCTCATAAACATAGATGCAAAACTCCTCAACAAAATATTAGCATATTGAATCCAACAATATAAAAAAGAATGTACACATTTCAGGTAGAGCTGGTTTAACATAACAAAGATTAATCAGTGCAATCCACCACATCAATACACTAAAGAAGAAAACTTGTGTTATCATATTAATTAATGCAAAAAAAGCATTTGATAAAATTCAACACCCGTTCACAATAAACTTAAAAATAAAACTCTCAGCAAATTAGGAATATTAAAAAACTTCCTAAACTTAATAAAGAACGTCAACAAAAAGCCTATTGTGATTGTCCAACAGGTTCTTCCTGGCTGCTGCACAAATGAAATCAATTTACTGAGACTACGGCATTGGAATAAAGGGTTTCATAGACATGAGGCTGGCCCACCTAGGAAAACTAGAGTTATCACTCAAATCAGTCTCCCTAAAGGCTCAGAAGTTAGGGGGTTTTAGGGACAATTTGGTGGGTAGGAAATGGATGTTGCAGATTGATTTGGGATGAAATCATAGGGGTGTGGAAAATGGTCCTCATGCACCAAGTCTCCTCTGTATGGGGCCACAGGATCTGTTGAGTCATGAGCCACAAGTCTGGGTGGAGTCAGTCTGAAAACATCTCAATAAACTCAATCAGGTTCTATAATAGTGATGTTATCTATAGGAGCATTTGAGGAAAGTCACAAATCTTGTGTCCTCTGTCCACATGACTCCTGAGTAGTAATGGGTTATAGAAACTATGCAGAGTTCAAGACCTTCTCATAATCCTAACCTTGTGACTTTTCATTAGTTTTACAAAGGTGTTTAATTTGCGGAAGAGTTATTTTCATCTTTGTTTTAAAGTCAAACTATAAATTCTTCCCAAAGCTAGCTTTGCCTACACCTAGGAATGACCAAGGACAGCTTGGAGGTCAGAAGCAAAATGGAGTCTACTATGTCAGATTCACTTATTGTCAGAATTTTGTAAAGGCAGTTTCACTATAACTAACATTATACTTAATAATGATAAAATAGACCCTTTACCCATATTGTCGAAAATAAAGCAAGGATGTCTGCCTTCATCATTCTGATCTAACATTATACTATAAGTACTAGTTAGTACAATAAGAAAGGGAAGTAAAACAACAAGAAAGGGAAGTAAAAGAAAAACAGATTGGAAAGGAAGAAATAAAATTGTCTTAATTCCTACATGAAATGATTGATTATGAAGAAAATTCCAAAGAATCAACCAAAAAATTCCTGGATATAATAAATGAGTATAACAAAGTATCAGAATAGAAGGTTAATGTACAAAAGTCTATTGCTATTCTATATATCAGCAATGAAAAATGGGAATTTTAATTTTTAAAAAATACCATTTATAATGGCACCCAATAACAGGTAAAATAATCAGGCATATCTAATGGAAATGTACAGAATATATGTGCAGGAAAGAAAATCTGATGAAAGAAATCAAAGGAAGCTCTAATGGACAACTATTCCATGTTCATGGATTGAAAGACTCAATATTGTTAAAATGTTAGTTCTTCCCAATTTGATCTATAGATTAAATGCAATCCCAAGTATAATCTCAATAAGCTCTTTTGTAGTTGTAGATACACTTACTCTAAACTTTAAATGAAGAGAGAAAAGACCCAGAATAAAATGCAATGCTGAAGAAAAATCAAGTGGGAAGACTCACACTACATGTTTCAAGACCTTCTATAAAGCCACAGTAAGAAAGACAGCATGGCACTGGAGGGAGAGTACATTGAATGGAATAGAATAGAAAGCCCAAGAATAGACCTATGCAGGTACAATCAACTGATCTTTGACAAAAGAACAAGGGTAATTCAATGAAGAAAGGAGAGTCTATTCAACAAATGGTGCTGAAAACAATGAGACAAACAAATGCAAACAAAAAGGAGAAAGAATCTAGACACAGACTTTAGCCCTTTCACAAAAATTAACTCCAAGTGAATAATGGATCTAAATGTAAAATGCAAACTATAAAATGTCAAGAAGAAAACATAGGATATATAGAAATCTAGGTGACCTTGGGCTTGATGAAGAGACTTTATATACCATACCAAAAGCATGATCCATTAAAAAAATTAACAAGTTGGTCTTTGTCAAAATTTAAAACATCTACTCTATGATAAAAACTATTATAAGAATGAAAAGAAGAAACACAGACTGGTAAGAAATATTTTCAAAACACGTATCTGTTAAAGGATTTCTATCCAAAATATACAAACAACTCTAAAACTGAATAAGAAAACAAAGAAAGAATTAAAAAATAGAGGAAGAATCTGACTAGACACTTTATCAAAGAGGATGTTGTTGGAGTTCATAAAGATACTCCAAAGTATGGCATTTTTAAATGCTGAGCACTTTGAATTAAAGAGAATTAAAAGGCCTTAAAAGCATCCTCAGAGCCAAGGACTTTTTGACCTTCTCCTGATATTCACCCCCAAGCAAGCAGTAGAACTGTCTCCAAAGTTCACTTATCTGAGGCTCCTCCAGAAGGAAGAGAATTGCCTTTGATCCCCTCCCTAAACTCTTACTAACCAGGGAAGATTAAATTCATGTTGCAGGAAGGATGACTGAGGAATGTCACTATACCTAGGCAGACTTTGTCACAAGCTATTGTCTGTTCTCCAGAACCATTCAATTTCTAAAGAGAATCATTTATAAACTATTGTCTGCTCTTTGAGTCTATTAAACTCTCCTAAAAATCATTTAATACCCCTCAAAATTGCCCACATTCCCCCATGTCACTCTCCTCTATGAAGAGGGTTCTATTTAAGCCTCAGCCATTTGGTCCTTCTTTGTGTCTCATATTTTGGTGGTCTTGTGCATATTAATAAATTTGCATGCCCTTCTCATGTTAATCTATCCTTGTCCATTTATTTCATCAAATTCTAATCTTCAGAGAGAGGAAAACTCTCTTTGCCCCTACAATATAGATGGCAAACAAGCATATGAGAAGATTCTCAACACCATTTGTCATTAGGGACTTGCAAATTAAAACAACATGTGATAGAGTTCAGAACATATTACTCCAAAATATGGCTGTAGGTAACCAGAATATGTCCCTTTGGCATATTGATTATTTTGGACTGGTTATGTTGAGAAACTGCAGACATGGGAGTAGTTATGAAAAATTGCTCTTTTGTAAGAGAAACTTATCTCTAGAAAGAAAATCTCCATTTATATAGGTGCCTTCCTCTCTGCAGCAGGAAGAGAATAATAACTAAATCACTAGAGACTTAACCAATAGAGACGGCATATGCTTACATCTGTACAATAAATCTTACCTTTGTTTTATGGTGCTTTTCCTGGCAATCTCCTCTTAACTGACCCTTTCCTCACAAACTTTTTTGTTTCACAGGAAGTGATATTAAAGTCTAAAGTTTAAATGTACTTTTGAGTTTACTCTGGAAATTTACTCATCTCTCTGGGTTTTCTCCCCTGTATATACAGGCAGTATGTATGTTGATAAAATTCTGTTTTTCTCCTGTTAATCTCTGTTTTGCTACAGTGAGTTCCAGTTAAGAACTATTAAGTGTGGAGAGCAAATTATTTTTCATACAAATGATACCACTACATAATTTTTAGAAGTTAAATCCAAAAATTGACAATACCAATTACTGTCAAGGATGCAGAGCAACAGGAGCTTTCATTCATTGCTGGTGGGGATACAAAATGATATACTTTGGAAGATAGTTTTGATTCAGGGCAGGAGATGCCCAAAATTGGGGTTAAGCCCAGGAAGGTTTCTGGCTTCACTCAGGAAAGAATTCAAGGGTGCTTAGGTAGTAAAAGAAAACAGCTTTTTATTGAGGCAGCAGTGTTACTGTTCTGTGACTGCTCTTGCAGAGAAGGGCTACCCCATAGACAGTATGTCGAGATTAGCAGTTCAGGGGCATTTATACCCACTTATAATTACATGTAAATTAAGGGCCAGATCATTCAGAAATTTCTAGAAAAGGGGCAGCAACTTCCAGGTGTTGCCATGGAAAGGGGTGTTAAGGTCTGGGTGTTGCCATGGCAATGGTAAACTGTCATGGTGCTGGTAGGTGTGTCTTATAGATTCCCTTTGGCCAAGGTACTTAGAACCTAAAGACTTATAGCCAATTAAACATTCTAGGTCAATGGAGGTGAGGAGGCACTCATTATCTCTTAAAATATTTTTAAGAGTCAAAAACTAAAAGGCAAAAATAAGATTATATATCAGTAAAAAACAAGATTACAGAATCAAGCTATATTGGGGAAAAACATTGCTCCCAAAGACCTCTGAGACAAAACACTTTAGCATCAAGCCACAATTTTAGTCAGAATCAGAAGAGAAAAACTCACTGGAGATGATGAAAAAGGAGAGAACCATTATTCCAGGCCTTCTTAAAGGGAGATCAACTTGGAAGTAAAACAATAGTTGAATATGTTAGACATTAATCTAAGAAGTTTTAAAATAAATTGGTTATAGTACCAACAGCAAAATTTCCTCTAATTTAGGAAATCAATACCTTAAGAAAGCCTGGTTCTAATATGGAGACCATTTTCTAGAAAGTCTACCACAAATAGTTTTTCTTTAATCATAGCAAGCTTAATCCTAAACAAAATTACTTTTATAAATTCTCTTTCACAAGCCTTAGCCTCACTTATGCAGACTAGCTACATTATGCTTGGACTTTCTGACTTGTCCTACCTTTTCTACCTTTTTATTAAATAACCAACCATTTTACCTAGGACCAGGATTTACTATTCAAAATCCTTTTTCATATAAAATTACCCTTTCTTTACATTCTTCCTAGTCAAAAAAAAATGCACTTTCTTTCCATAACATTCTTTACATCTCTTTTCTACTAATTGGTTCCCTCATATTTTGAAACTCCCTTTTAATAATTTCCAAACTGACATATATATATCATATATAATACGTATTTATATATATTATATATAATATGTATTATATATATTATATATAATACATATATAACACATATTATATACATAATATATATAATACATATTTTATATATATATTTCTTTTCCCAGAGTATAAAGAGTATAATTTTTGGTATATTTTCTATATTTTCTATAAACCTAGAAAGCAAGAAATCCTGAATTGCCTACCAGACATTGACATTTTATAGATGAGAATCATTTCACAATTTAAGATTTTAACTACACAAAGCTCACTATTTAAAGTCATTTTAACCATTCTAAAGCCTATGGACATCAGTTTATTGTAAAGTTACATTTCAGAAGCCACAACATTATTTTCAAACTAAAACATTTAAACTAGCCTTATTTGTTTAATTTATGAGTTTATAAAGCAATTTGCCAGCATCCTAGACATAACACCCATCACAATACCTGTATATACACATACACAAGCATATCAAACAAAGCGACCTATGCAATACAACTGGATCCAAGTTATTTACAAAATTGGGACCTGTCTACCTGGCCAAATTTAGTTTGCCTCAATAGGTATGGAAAACAGGAAGAGTCAGGGAAGGGGATCCCATAGCATTAAGTAAGGAAGGGAGGGGGCAAAGTGTATTACTCAAAGGGAGATCCTGGAGTCCCTCAACCACTGGAGGGCTCGACAGGCAGTGGAAACACTGAAGAAAAATGTTTGAGTGGCCACCTGTTTGCCACTGCAGAAAGCCGTTCATGGAGTCAAGTGTCTAAGACCCCTAGTAAACTTACTTGAGCAAGGTAGCTTGTTGGGGCTAGTGGAAGAAGGTTGGCTCTAGTATTGATGGGGAGTTTTTTTCTCTCTCACAAGGTATGGTTAAGACAGTCTCATTGTCAATGGCCCTTTTGCTTATAGTATACACACTGATTCTAGCCCAGGGACCAGCAAGTCAGGAACTCTTCTTTGGGCATTTCAGATGCCAATCTTGTGACACTTTCTTGGGACAGGTAACCCTCAGCGGGTAGGGAGCTTAATGAAACTGTTAATAATAGCATTTTTTGGCTATTTTCTTTCTTTTTTTTAACCTCTCTTGCCCTACTCCTATTGTAAACTTTAGAGGTGATGATTAAGAGTTGACTAACAGAGGTTTGGGGTTCCAGTGCTGCTTTCTAAAGCTTCCTTCTAATATCGGGGTAGAGTGAATAATAAAATACATACCAAGGAGAGTTTTCCCTTAGGGGTAGTCTGGGTCTGTATTAGTATATTTCCTAAGTACCTCAACCAAATGACCCTGAAACAGAGCAGGATTTTTGTCTTTTCCCTGACTTATTTCTCTAACCTTGTCATAATTAACTGGCTTAACTTTTTTTCCCACAACACAGTAAGCACATGACAATACTTGCAAGTCTTGACAAAGTAAAGAACATGGTCACCTTAACAAACATCTCTATGAATTTTTTTGGATCCTCTTAAAATTGCCTATATTTTGGCTGGAAAAAGCCAAATCACACTTAGAAAATTGGACATATATTCCAAGTGTTACTTTATTTCCACCAGCTACATCCTGCAATTGACACAGGTTCAATTTTAGAGACTAATGTGGGACCCCACTCCTGGTGGTACTGTTTGAGCTTAATTTCTCAGGCAGTAGGAGCTATAAGCTAGGGCTAGTGGGTAAGGGGAAGGGGTAACCTGATGGCCTTGGGGTGGAATCCTTTATTAGAGAATGAGTGGGATTCTCCCTGACCAGAATTGAGGGAATGAGGAAGATCCAGGGAGCATTAGGGCTTCTAGGGAGAGAAGCTAGGAGGAGATCCCTTAGGGATAGCTTAGGGGTAGCTTCCTGGTGGTGGAAGTAACATAAATCAGTAAAGGACCATAAAAGCCTGTACATAAGGTATCTCCTCACATTGTCTTTATTTACAGCATGAATCTAATTGTAAAATAACATTACAACATAAAGAACCATGCCTAGGCCAGATGTGTTTGTTGGTTTTCTACTGTGTAATGGACCCAAAAAGTGTTGCAATAGAAAATGAGTTTTTCTTTAAGTCAAATTTGAATTTGCTCTAGTAGCCTAAAAGACACCCTAGTGGAGAGTCCTCTGGGATGCTCATCATTGTCCCCACGTCTAACAAGGATTTCTACAGGACACAGAAGACTTTCTAAATCTAGTAAGACAGAAAGCAACTAGGCCCTTGCTATTTTTCCCCTTTTAGTTTCTCACTTCCTGCAAAGAAGGTATAAGTATAATTAGCAAGTTATGAGAGTGGATTATAAGTGTTTTCCAGTGAACAAAATACGACAAAAGAAGTATTTTTTTAACTAAGTGTAGAAGGAAAAGTGTAAATAAAGTGACAAGAAAAAAAAATGCCGTTTTGAAAAATAATAACTTTAGAGCCCAAAACAAGAGAAGGCAAGACCAAGATTCCCCCAGGGTGGGCCTCCAACCTACAATCCTAAAAGAAATGCCAGTGCCAAAAACCCTCGAGAATCCAGGAAGCAACTAAAAATACCAAATGTCTAAAACCCGAGGTACTTGAATATCGGCCAGTGAGGGTATCTACAACTAATGCCAGAAGACCCAGAGTATCTGGGAGACAACCAATGCTGAAAACCCCAGAACATCCTGGGAGCAGCCAACAGATCCCCAAAGGCCTGGTTGGGGTCACAGAACAATGTGACTCTGGCATTTCAGAGTCCTGCAAACAAAACATTAATTTTTGGACTGAAAATAAAATGACTGGTGGGGCAATAAAACGGAGCCAAAAGAAAAAGGACCAGGGAAGGGGTAACAAGGGTGTGTTTCAGGGCATTCAAAGGACGGGACTTTAAACTCACCATTTAGCCAGAAGCTTTTATTCCCTAGCTCACCCAATATTATGGGAAGTGGGGAAGTGAGGACGTTCCTCAATCCACAGGAGCCAAAATGGAGCTGATGAATCTCCCACGTGGGACCCAGTGAGCTTTCTTCAGGTTCCCTAGGTTGGGTGGGCTCAGCTGTTACAGTGGGAGTGGCCAGTACAGGTACCAGTAACCTGCTAGCCTGCTGGTCAGAGTGGCAGGTATTGTACAAGGCAGCAGTACTATGATCGCTTGCCTGTCCACTCACCTCCACCGCCTGTCTGGAAAAATGAGGGCTCTGAAAAGAGCCTTTGCTTAGTGCTGTCACTCTTGCAGCGTCAGCAGCTCTTCAGTGTTACAGCCTCAGTGTTACAACTCTTGCAGCCTCAGTCACTAACCACTTTACCATCTCTCTCCTTCTCTTTGCTCATCATCTCACTGGTCGCTGTCTCTTGCCACAACCTTGCCAACTACTAACCACTGCTTCTCTCACCATCGTCTTCTCTCTTCAGCACCACTTTGGGCACCACTTGATGTAGTGTGAGTAAGCCCTAAAATTGGGGCTTAGCCTTGGAAGTTTCTTGGCTTTGCTCAGTGAAGAATTCAAGACCAAGCTGGTATAGAAGAAAACAGCTATATTGAGGCAGCAGAGTTACAGCTCTGTGACTTCTCCTGCAAAGCAGCACTACCCCATAGGCAGTGTGTTGAGAGCAGCAACTCGGGGACAGTTCTACAGTCATATTTATACCCACTTTTAATTATATGCAAATTAAGGGGAGAGTTATTCAGAAATTTCTAGAAAAGGGGTTGTACCTTCCTTGGAAAGAAAGGAAGGGGCAGTTAAGTTTCGGGTATTGCCATAGCAATGGTAAACTGTCATGGTGCCAATAGGTGTGTCTTATGGAAAAGTGCTTTCAGTGCCTCTTCCTGTTTCAACCAGTCTTCACTCTGGTCCAGAGTTGATTCCCACCTCCTACCTCACTTTGGCAATTTCTTACAAAGCTAAACATTATGTAACATTACTACATAATCCAGCAACTGCACTCCTAGATATTTACGAAGCTAATTTGAAAACAAGTCCCCAAAAAATATGCATATAAATGTTTATAACAGTTTAATTCATAGCTATCAAAAACCAGAAACAACCAAGATGTTTTTCTATATCTGAATTCATAAATACACTCTAGTATATGTTAATACATACAGTGCAATGCCATTGAGTGATAAAAAGAAATGAGCTGATAAGCCACAAAATGGCATTAATAAATCTTAAGTGTATATTACTATGTGAAAGAAGCCAGTTCGAAAAGGCCATGTAATATGTGGCTCCATTTATATGACATCATGGAAAAGACAACATGATAGGGATGATAAACATATCAGTGGTTGGTAGCAGTTCAGGTGGGTGAGGAGAGTTGAATAGGTGAAATTATGCTATATGACATTGTAATGTTGAATACAAGACATTAAGCAGTTGTGCGGTAGCTCACACCTGTAATCCCAGCACTTTGGGAGGCCAAGGCAAGCGGATCACGGAGTCAGGGTTTCAAGACCAGCCCAGCCAACATGGTGAAACCCCATCTCTACTAAGAATACAAAAAATTAGCCGGGTGTGGTGGCAGGCACCTGTAATCCCAGCTACTCAGGAGGCTAAGGAAGGAGAATCGCTTGAACTGGGAGGCGGAGGTTGCAGTGAGCAGAGATCACACCATTGCACTACAGCCTAGGTGACAGGGTGAGACTCCATCTCAAAAAAAAAAAGTGGGGAAAAATGGACAAATTGCCCATGCAGAAGAATTCCAAATAATTTATGTTGCTATTCTGTACCCAAGGAGGTAAAGCATAGCTCCCCACTCTCTTAAGTGTGGGCTGTACATAGTGACCTTCCAAAGAGTATAGTATGTAAGGGAAGCATGGAAAGAGTAACTATACAGTGGAGAAACTTGACAAGCTGATGATATTTAGGCAAAGATGAAGAAACTCAGCCAGCGGATGAAAGTCCACCTCAACAGTGATAAGTCACATTGAAAGCATGTACCCTGAATATGATAGAATGAAAATGGAACATTGCCTCTATGGTTCTGCTCCCAAAAACATTTAACTCAAGTCTAATCATAAGAAATACATCCTACAAATTCCATTTTAGGAACATTCCAGAAAATGCCTGAGCAGTGTTTTTCAAAACTGCCAAGGTCATCCAAAACAAGGAAAGTATTAGAAACTGTCATGGCCAAGAGGAACCTAAACAAACATGACACTAAATGTAGTGTGGTATCCATTAAATGTAATGAATAGAAAAAAAAGGACATAAGAAAATATGAATGAAGTGTGAATTTTATTTACTAATAATGTATCAATATTGATTTATTAATTATAAAAATCATACTATATTAATGTAAAATAATAATAAGGGAAATGATGTGCAGTATATGGGGGATCTATGTAATATCTCCATAAGCCTTTTCTGAATCTAAACCCATTCTAACATTAAAAGTTAATTAAAAAAACAAATTTGCCAACTTCTGGGGATGATAAAGAAACAATTCATCTTCCTGAAAACTAGTAAATTAAGGAAAATAATCATGCATTTATCCTGTCATTCCTAAATAAATTGGACCCTGAGTAATTTCAGTAGCTTTGTAATATGGCAATGTGGCTGGGATGAATTATGTACTTGAGAATTCCCTTTCCTGTGTGTTTTCAGTTAGGCTGGGTGAAAAAGATAATCAAAGGCGCATGCAGTATGAGACCTGTAGTGGCTGCCAGCACAGTGGACAGGAGAGACCAGTCTTCCCAGAGTCAGGCTGCTTGAGAATGCAGCCCAAAGCGAGTGGTAAACTTCATCTTTGGCTAAATATCAGCAAGATACTGATATTCAATAAACTAATACAATAAGGGAAAGTTGAAAATAATTTTGAAAGGAGAGAGTGAGCAAGACAGAAAAGTCTTTTATAACCTAGTTTAGAAAGTGACATCCCATCACTTTTGCCATATTCTGTTCCTTATAAGAGAGTCACTGGTCCTAGCTTACACTCAAGAGGAGGAGATT
The DNA here is from genome assembly GCF_009764315.1 of Trachypithecus francoisi. Classification (NCBI taxonomy): domain Eukaryota; kingdom Metazoa; phylum Chordata; class Mammalia; order Primates; family Cercopithecidae; genus Trachypithecus; species Trachypithecus francoisi. Next base: position 38,584,987 of record NW_022681465.1, read on the forward strand.
ACGTCTAGTATGAATACCAGGAGGCAGGGATCACTGAGAGCCATTTAAAATCTGCCTATCACAGTTTGCCTTGTGACTCCCCACTGACTCACATCCTTCCACATACAATTCACACTTCTCCCCTCCCAGAGTCCCCAACATTCTCATCCCATCACACCATCAGCTCAAAGGCTAGAATATGACACCCTCCAAATCAGATTGTATACAGACGGGGCTCCTCGGGTATAGTAACTATTTATTTTCCTTCTTAAAAATTAAAGATGCTTAATTTCCAAATCTAAAATTTAAAAATATTATTAACTTCAAGGTAAATGCATCCTTCTTGTCATTAGCAAATTGTACACGATCCATCATATATATTCCAAAGCAAATATTTAAGTGCTAAAGAGGAGATATTTTAGGAGAGCTTAATTAACAATTGCCAGGTATATTGATTAATCTTGACAAATGTCTTTATTAAATGTTAATGAGAATCTAGAAGACTGACAACAATTTCTGAAATTAGGTGGCAGATCAAGACTCAGATACTTGATTAATCCTAATTCTTCCCTGTCCTATTTTAGTGTGTCAAAATGACATTTGTGACATTTGTCAACTGATATCAAAGAAGTAAAAAAGACAAAATGTATTATGCTCCCTAAAATAGTTGAAACTTTCATTCACAAATGACAGAAGCACACTTTAAACTAGTATAAGCAAAAATGGAATAAGGAATTTACTTGTTCATGCAACTGAGAAATGTAAGGCAGAGCTGGATTCAGATGCAAATGAGACCTCAAACGATATTGTCAAGCGTTTCTGCTTCCCTTTCTCTCCAGCTCTCAGAACTACTTTTATGAGAGTGTCAGAAAATTCTCCTCTTTAGGCTCATATCAAATGACCGCAGAACACACAGAAAAATCTCCTTTTTTCAGTTAGTATATAAAATTTCAGAGAAGGCCTCTGATTGGTCCAGCCTGGATCACATGTTCATTGGGCTGATTTTTTAATTAAGAAGAAGGGTACTGTCATCACAAACACACCAGAACTGGAGTAGAAGAGGGCCAGTCCCCTAAGGAAATGCAAGGAATAGGGTAGAGCAGGTGGGAAGGGGATCTTACCAGAGGAGGAAAGAAAAAGATAGCTGGACAGGTTAAAACAGTTTTGTTATGCTGTCTTCATAGTAAATTGAAATCAATTATTATGTGAGTTATCCAGCTACATCTAAAATGTACGAAGATACCAACATTTCAGTTCAAGCAAGTTTACCCTGGCCAAGATTTCTCTGCTTTCAAAAACTAATAATCTTCACAGTCATTCTTATCTATTATGTGTTTAAACTTTCAATTTGTTGGTATTTAATGCCACACACCATCACTAGAAGAAGAATTATATGTATTTGCTTTTTAATCTGTGTAAAGATTTACCTTATCTTAGTCTGAGTTCACTGCTGTTGTAGGAGATGTTTAAATAGTTTTTAGATATGACTCAACTGTAAAAGTTCTCTAATGTAACTCTTCCAATAAAAAACATGGTATATGCAAACACAACACATTTATAAAAGTAATCTACCTCCTAAATTTCAAATATTTTCTTTGAAAATAAAATGATAAAAAAACTGAAAAATGAATAACTTGATGAGTTACTTTAAGATGAACTCTCTTATAACTACCACGCAGATCATAAAGTAGAATTTTGCAAGCCACCCAGAAACTCCTCCATGTAACTCATCACAGTAATAAGTCCCTTATTCTCCTAAATTTAATCACTGTTCTGACATTTGTAACATTCACTTCCTTCTGTTTCATTATCATGTTATCACCTAAGTATGCATCCTTAGACACTATAATTTAATCTTGCACCCTCTTTAAGAATCTGATGTGTCTTTTAAGTCTCTTTTAATTTATAGGTTCCTCCCTCACCCCTTTCTTCTTATAATATATCTTTTAAATAATTCAGTGCATTTAAACTATAGAATATCCTAGCAGGTTCCTGTAGCAGTTTAATTATTTCAAGTCTGTTCCTTCAGTTCTCTTAATTATTGTGTAAATTGCTAATAATCCTGAATAAATCCTTTTCCGTTTAAACTAGTCAGAGTGGGTACAAATGCCCATAGCTAAAAAATACATATATAGTAGAATATAAGATGAGGATGAAAGTTATCTGTAAGAAAATTTTTATTGAAATTTTATTTAGAAATAAATCTGGCTGGGTGTGGTGGCTCATGCCTGCAATCCCAGCACTTTGGGAGGCCAAGGTGGGTGGATCATGTGGTCACAAGTTTGAGACCATCCTGGCTAACACAGTGAAACCCCATCTGTACTAAAAACACAAAAAATTAGCCAGGCGTGGTGGTGGGTGCCTGTAATCCCAGCTACTCGGGAGGCTGAGGCAGGAGAATGGCGTGAAACCAGGAGGCGGAGGTTGCAGTGAGCTGTGATTGCGCCACTGCCCTCCAGCCTGGGCAACAGAGTAAGACTCCATCTCAAAAAATAAATAAATAAAAATAAATAAATCCACATTATTAGAAGTAATATTGCAGCTTAGTTTCTTCATGTCATGTAGACACTAAGACAACTCTTTCTAAAAGTGTTTATCTTGTATTAGAGATCCATATGCAGATCTCTATCAATGGGATTATAGTAGGTAAGAGTATGTGATGATATAGGTGAAAATCTCCATGCAGAGATGAAAAAAATGTGGCAAAATTTAGGTTTGTAATATTTCAAGTAAAACCCAAATTAGCTTTAGAACTTGAAAAGCAAATATGATTTCACCTTTAATGAGCATAAACAATGTACATGATACCACCAAGAAATAAAGGTAATCACCTATCCTTTTACTTCACTGAAATGATCATATAACTTAAGGAAAAAGACAAAAGACTCAAACATAGACAATACCCTTAGCAAAAGGCAAAGTCTGCAAGTGTGAAGTGACTTTAAGTGTAATTACTACTAGATTTAATGTAGTAAAGATTAATGAAGATGCATAAGTATTCCTTAAAGCTAGCTAGAAAACAGCAAGTAAGGCATTGACAAATGGAATGTCATCATTCTAATGCAATACTTTTATTGACTACCCTTATTCAGTAGGTACAAAAGGAAATACAGAGGAAACAGCTAGATAATAATATAATAAACTTACCACATATTGTATATGTTTTCCATCTAACCAGGCAATGGTCCAAAAATAAAATTAATGTTTTAGCCAATGTATTCTTGGCATTACCCAGAGTTGTTGAAAGTTCTTCAATAACAGAAACAATAAGAAAAGAGTGTTGAGATACATAACATAGGATAGGAATGTGTAAATCATGTCATAACAGAGATACTAATCGAAATAATGCTAAAATATCTGCACATTCACGCATTATAAAGTAATATAAAGAAGGATCTATTCCAAAATCTCCAGGTTGGAATGATTCACTCTTTGTAGTCTAGGCATTTGGTTGGTCAGTTATGTCTTAATACCAAAATTCACTTATACGTTAACATATGTCTACACAATACTGAAAGACAGCAGCCTACAGTAGAAATGACAGATGTGTGGCAGACACTGTGTTATTTGCACCAAATATGTCAGGTTCTCCTAACTAATGATAGAACTCTTTCCTGAGGACATGGGCAAGATTCAGAATCTCAACTCAGGGATCCAGGCAGCTACTACTAATGGAACAAACATGGATGATCCTTGAGACTGTGTCTATTTGCCCTTCCTGGCCTGCAGTAAATAGGCAGAAGGATAACTTTGAATTATTTGAAAAGAGATAAGCTAAAAATACCTGGTAATAAGCAGTAGAAACAAGTATCATTAACATTTCCACCGAATGATGCTTCATAATGGAAAGATTATTAACTTGAGTTTGAAAAATCATGTTTCCTCGACTGGTATGATAAGTAGTCAATGATTTAAATCCCTTGTTTTTCAAATCATAGTCAACATAATCTTTTATACTCCATAGAGTGCTTATGTTAATTCTCAAAAAAATAATATTTTATAAAAAGTAAGGTACTGCTATGAGCATGTTTTTGAAGGAAGCAATGCACGTTTGTGAAGGAAACACAAATGTAACATAGACTAACCATAATGCACCAAAATTTAATATATAAAAGCATGTTTCTTTGAAAATGCAAATTCAATTTTTACCTCTTTTGAACTTCTACTATAGGTGATGCACCTTTGGAGATTACAATCCTATGCAGTAGTCCAAAATATGAGCTCTGGAATCCTAGTGCCAGGGGTCAAATCATGGCCCTCTCACTCCCTAACTGACCTGGGTGACTTCTCTAAGCCTGAGTTTTCCCATCTATAATATGAAGTAAAAATATTAGCTGTGTCATTGTGAAGTTGTATAAACTCATGATATATTATAATGTAACAGTACTACACCGTCTTCAACTAGTGAACACTCAACAAGATTTAGAAGCTATTGTTTTTATTATTGTTATTGCTATCATTGTAATACAAAGATCAATATGACCAATTTAATATTCTCAAATCCTCCTTCAAGAGTCTGGGAGCATAGGGTGGGAGGGGAGGTGGAGAATGGGGAAGTGGGAGAAAAAACAGAATACATCTAACAGAATAATATGAGAAATAGAATAATATTGGTATATTGATATAAAAACTGTTGTATCAATTCAACTGGTATCAGAATTCAAGTTCAGGTGAAAGGGCTAAGAAAGTCTTCATTGAGAATATGAAATTTTGAGAAAGGCATGAGATGGTGCCTATGATTTCAACAGACAGAAGGGTCAACATGAGCAAGCTGGGAAAGAAGCCAGAGGACATGTTTGGAGACTAATGAGTCAGAAATTAAGGAATAAGTAAGGAAAAATGTGAAAATATAATTTGAAATTTAGGCTGAACCATATGCTAAAGGGTCAAGATGCTGTGCTGAAAGTTTGAAATTGAATAAAGTGAAGTTAGAAACTCAGCATGTAATACAGAGCTGGAAGTCTGTTTACAGTAATAAATCATAACAGGATATTTTTATGGGACAATGATGACTCCCCACACACCCAAAGTCAAAGGCCAGTCAAGTGTGCTTTTTTATTCTTTTACTTTGAATTATAGTAAATATTATTTTTGTTAATATTTTTAAATTAAAGTTTTGCAAAATTTAGTTAATCTCAGAATTTGCACAATGTTACTCTAAATTGTTCGTTACCCTCTCAAATGATAATCAATGAAAATATACCATACAAAAGAAGTACACAGAACTGCTGTTTTAAAACATATATATAATACCCAGATAATAATCCACATTAAAAGTGACATGTTCAAAATCGAAAGATAATCTTCAGATATTCTTTTCTTATTACAAGGAATTATGAACCTCTGAAATTTTTATTTATCTAAGTAGCACTGGATTTGGCTTTATAAAGACTTGAAAAGAGGTGTATAAGCTTCTCTTCAATCAAGGTTATCTACATAAAGAATCAAGACACATCATTTTTTAAAATAATAAAATAAAATAACATCTTAAATGGCAAAAATAAAGGGAGCTAACCTTTTTTGAAAGCCATGTAGTTTACATCCCACATCTCACTGAATCTGCCCAGCAGCCCCGTTTTTACAGATCAGAGAGGTTATCAAGAGGTCATCTTTCCAACAGGTGAGGCTAAGCCTGGACTCCAGAACTAGAAGTTCAAATGTTAGTGCTGCCTCTAAAGGCTTTGTGATCTTAGGCAAATGCTTAAGCCTCTTTAAGTCTCAATTGCTTCATCTGTTAAACTGGGAATATAACACTATTTGATAAACCCAGATGTTGTGAAGGCAAACTAAAGAGTATGTATGAAATAATTACACCCTATGCTAGCATTTACTCGAAGTACGTTCTGAGGAATTCAAGTCCTGGAAGATTGTTGTGACCACAAATGAATCTATAGTTTTATAGATTGGCTCTTGGGAATGACTATATATAATTTTTACCCTTTGGAGATTTATAGTGTTAAGACTCTGATAAATCCTGTAGTCAAATATTTTAAAATGTAGCTTTAACTTCACTTAACCCATAATTTTTCAAATTTATTTTTACATAGAATATTATTTTATTATTTTCCCTTTCATTGCTTTTACTGTCTTTTATTCTTTTTTCTTCCTTTCTTTCTTTGTTCATTTTTATGCAGTATTTAAGCACCTATAGCCAAAGAAAATCATTCCACATGATATTTTTTCTAGGAAGCACTTTATAACACAGTTAGCTGGCATTCATAGCAGGCATGAGAGATTCAAACAATCAGTAATATAAAAGTTCAAATGTGGAAGAGATACATGAGAAATGGCATGACCATTGAGGTCTTACAAAAGAAACAACGCAGAGACACAAACTTAGACAAACAGAAAGAAAGGCAGACTTACATGGGCAGAGTAAACACAGTTTAAATGGAGAGTTCGTAAAGATAATAATATTGATGGTGATGCCAGATATGATGGCTATTACATACCAAACACATAGTATTCATCAGGCATTATTTCATTTAGCAGGTGAGAAGTCTGGTGAAGTAGACTAGCACCAAAGTTGAGAAACTCTGAGTACCATCTTAGATAGCTATCTTATTGATAAAATCCCTGGGGAATTTAAGTGTTCAATCAATTCAAAAAGCATTCATTGAAAACTGATCTTCTAAGCAATATGCTAGATACTTTGTGTAAGAGGAGTAAAGAATTGGTATGCTGAAAGCAAATTAGAAGGCAGTAAGTTGGAGGAAAGAGAATATAGGTAGGGAGACCAGATAGCAAGATACTATGTGAATCGAGGTATAAAATGATGAGGGCCTGGAGACAGTCAGGATTAAGGTAGAAAACAAAGAAAAGATTAGATGAGAAATCAGTTCTGGGTGTCACATGATTAAAAGAGTGATAATTGAGACTAAGAAAGGGTTAGCCCTCTAAAGCAGGATCTTTAAACTGCAGATTTTGGTACATTAGGGTTGGTCAAATGGGTTTAATGGATCACAACCAATATCTTACTGCATTCGAAGAAAAAGAAAATAAAACACCTGAGTGTACCTACACCCTAAGTATTGTTTCATGAAACTTTTATTTCAGAAATATGTACTATAGATGTGTGCACTGGGTCACATGTAGTTAAAAACTTCTATGCAAATAAAGAATGAAATAATGCAGTGAAATCAGAAAAATGAGAGAATTTTAAGGAGAAGATATCACATACCAATTACAAAAGAACTAAACACAATGATTACTTAGAGAAAATTCTTGGACTTACATGAAGTAGGGTCAATCAGAAAAGAGCAGACACTAGACTACTAAGAAATATCATATGTTTATTATTTTTTATTCATAGGCTATTAACTTAATAAACTAATATAGCTCAATCATGTGTAAAGATGACCAAATATTTTGAATTACTCTCATGTCTTTGATAGGCTTTTCTTAATTAATTTCAGTTAATAATAATTCAAATATTTAAGACCTGTAAACTATTGAGAAAATCTATAATTTATGAAAATATGACCCCTAACAAACAAAAATCACTAGCCATATAGAAATGCAGAAAGTGTCCTTAAAAAGATTAAGATCCAGTTCCATTCATACCAAAACCCTTTGACAAGGCAAAAGTTATGCAATTCTTCCAAAAACTGTACCTTGATTTATTGATATTTATTATCCTGTCCATTGAAATACTGCATCAAGCACAAGCTATTTTAAAACATTGAAAATACTGCTCTAGGTTAAGAAGAGATAAGGGACTTAGCTGTTACTGTCAGTTGTTTGTGCATTACTTTGACATTTTACAAGACAAGGCATTTGGCCATCTCTGGTTGTCTAGATCTGCAGTGGATGTATTTCAATGAATACTAAATTCCAAGAAAATTTATGGAATTTCTAGTATGCAGACATTTCAACAATATTGTAGTTTCTCACAGGTAAGAAATTAACAATTTCTTACAATTAGGAGTTCTAATTATATAGTGAACCACAATTAAGGCAGAATATGCTATGTGCCATACTCGAGATAAAAATCCAGGGTCAAAAGGGTTTCAGAGAATAAAGATACCTTTTATTTTTTACTATGATGATTGGTGAAGACTTCATAAGAAGCGTGACTCTTTAACTGGTTCTTGAAAAACAATAAAATTCTGACAGGTCAAAATTAGAAGTAGAGATTCATGACCTAAGAAGATAAATAAGATGAGGAAAGGAGAGATGAAGATTCACAGTCAACCAGTTTGAATACATCATAAGGTATATGTGCAGAAGGGCGGATGATGCTGTAATGAGCTACCTGGATCGCCCTCAGGAATGAAGGACCTACATTCCAGCCTCTGGAAATTCTGCCAACTTACAGCCCTTAGATGTCAGCCCTCTCCAGAAATATACTATGCCTAAAAAAAAGCCATTACTGGGTATATACCCAAAGGATTATAAATCATGCTGTTATAAAGACATATGCACACGTATGTTCATTGCAGCACTATTCACAATAGCAAAGACTTGGAATCAACCCAAATGTCCATCAGTGATTAAGTAGATTAAGAAAATGTGGCACATATACACTATGGAGTACTATGCAGCCATAAAAAAGGATGAGTTCGTGTCCTTTGTAGGGACATGGATGCAGCTGGAAACCATCATTCTCAGCAAACTATCACAAGAACAGAAAACCAAACACCGCAGGTTCTCACTCATAGGTGGGAACTGAACAATGAGATCACTTGGACTCGGGAAGGGGAATATCACACACTGGGTCCTATTATGGGGAGGTGGGAAGGGGAAGGGATTGCACTGGGAGTTATACCTGATGTAAATGATGAGTTGATGGGTGCTGATGAGTTGATGGGTACAGCACACCAACATGGCACAAGTATACATATGTAACAAACCTGCATGTTGTGCACATGTACCCTAGAACTTAAAGTATAATTTTTTTAAAAAGCCAGCTGAATCAAGGTCACTCTCCCATCATGGGCCGGCCCACATTAACGATTGACTGATGCAGAAGTACAAAGGCACTCACTGCAATGCAGAACAACTCTAACAGCCATCCCAGCTTCAGAGCTCCCCGTTCAGCTGAAGCCTTCATTGAGACTACATCACATCCCAACTTCTACTTCTGCCAAACTCTCTTTCATTTACTTCCTTGACCTCCACAAGAGTTGATCTCAGCAGTGCTTCCTAATAAACTTTCTGCACACTAATATCCATCTCAGAGTCCTTTTTTGGGAAGCCAACCTATGACAAGAAGTACTGATAGAGATTTCTGATTTTTAAGATGAAGAACAGAAAGCATTCTACTCTTTCTATTCATTTTGTCCTCCAAGATACTTCCCAGAACTCACAAGTAGACAAAGAAATGGAAATTCCATATTCATTAAAACCAAGAGATATATTGGAACTCAAAATATAATATAGAAAGAAGGAAAATAAAAACCAGTGCATTTAGCAAAATATTGGCTGATTAGACTTCAAAGCACTCAGAAGAGAATAACAAAATCGATTTGCCCCACATATCCATGAAGATTGTTTAGGGACTGAACTTTGTCCCCCCAAATCCACACGTTAAAGTCCTAAATGCCCGCCCCCCAACCCAGTGCCACAGAATGTAACTGTATTTGGAGATAGATCTTTATAGAGATAAGTGATTAAGCTCAAATGAAGTCCTAGGTGGGCCTTATATGACTGGTGTGCTTAGAAGAGGAAATAAGGACACAAACATACAGAGGGAAGGTTATGTAAAGACACAGGAAAAGATATAGTGATTTCCAAGCCAAGAGGCAAAGCCTTCAGAAGAAACCAACTCTGCCCACTATTTGATCTTGAACTTGACTCAAGAACTATGAGAAAATAAATTCTGTTGTTCAAGTCACTCTATCTACAGTGTTTTGTTATGAAGGCCCAAGAAGACTATGGCTCTTATCTCATATCTCATGCCTAAAGATCTTAAGCTATTTGAGAAAACTCAAAAGAAAAATTAAAGCAAGAGATTCAAAGGAAACACAACCAGCATAGAATATAACAGCAAGCTTCAAAGTAATCATCTTCAATTTTCTAAGAGAGATAAGAGAACAAGTTATATCAAGAAACAAGATATAGACCACTATGAAAATAACAAAAAAACCCAAACAAGTTCTTTTAAATTAAAAATGTAACAGATAGAATTAGAAAAAGTTAATAGCATATTCAAAAAATAAATTTAGAAATTAGAAAATTTTCCAAAAAATTGAATAAAAAGAAAAGAGTTAGAGAATAGGAAAGAAAAGAAAATTAAAAGACCAGTTGAAGAAGGCCAATATTCAGCTAAAAGGGAGACCATGTGACCCTGCTCTAGCTAATGAGATGTAAATGTAAGTCATTATTAGGTAGAGCTTCTAGGAAAATATTTTAAAAGAAAAAAGACTCAGAGGGCTCAAGCTTTCTGCCTGTTTTCTTTCTTTCTTCCTGTCTGAAATATAGATGAATGCTGAAAATAAAGCATTAATCTTGAGACCTAGAAGTGACATGCATGATATAAATAGTCACATGAGAAGAACTGGAAAGTCAGAATGGAACTTGGCATAGTGAAGCCTATTCATCATCACTGAGCTGCCTATCTCTGGACTTCTAACTATGTGGGTAGCATTAACTCCTTTATTTATAAGGCACAGTGTAGCCAAGTCTTCTATAATTAGCCAATGCAGTACTATTTCATTATTATAGTATACTATTTGACTCAGAAGATATTTAAAACATCACAAAAATTAAAACTGTAAATATTAACAAAAAACTATATTACCAAAAATAGTATATATTGGAAATGTGGGGATGTATTAGAGTTCTACAGAGAAACAAAACCAATTGGAGATAGATATAATAGATGATAGAAACATACATACATATATACATACATACATAATAGATTGATGTGGAGAGAGAGATTGTGAGAAATTGGCTCACATGATTCTGGAGGATAAGAAGTCCCATGATCTACCATCTGCACGTAAGTAAGTATATTCCAGGCCAAGGCAGGAGAAGATGCAATGAGAAGTTCCAACTCATACAGTGAGGCAGGGAAAAAAAAAAGGGCAAATTCCTCCTTCCTCTACCTTTTGTTCTATTCAGGCCATCAACCCTGAACAGATTAAATGATGCCCACTCACATGCGGAAGAGCATCTACTTTACTCAGTCCACTGATTCAAATGCTAATCTCATCTAGAAACCCCCAGAGATACAGTCAAAATGTTTAACCTGGATACCCCTTGGTCCAGTCAATGTGACACATAACATTAATCATCACAGGGGAGGTGCAAGACAGCATAAATCCTGATCTATGATATTCAAGCTTAAATAAATGCCTTAAACTAATGAATTGAGAGAGAGCAGTATAAGTATATACCTTAAAAATATAAAGTAACTATTATAAAAGAGTGAAAGTGGCTGCCAAAGGAAGCTGTGGTTTGAAAGTAAAAAGACATGAAGCAGGAGAATGAATTTTTAATTGTAATCCTTTTAACACTATCAGACTTTATTAAATGTTCTGCATGTATTTTTTTTATTTAGAAAGTATTTGAAGATAAGGAATGGATTCCAGTAGTCCTTTACTATGCCCTTATCCATTAGCCTTCAGACTTAAAAAATTTAATAAAGGGCATTCTCATTTTGTTAAGTGGCCAATGAACATTTTAAGTCAGCACTCCAAGTGACTTCACATATAAAATCAGAAAAGTACAAACTATTTTAAATTTCACAGTACTCTTTTAGGATGGTTGGTATTCAAACATCTACATGTTCCACATTTTAACTACCCAGTGTCCCAGTGATGGATTTCAGTTTTACTTTCCCATTGTCCCAGTGATGAATGTCCAGGCTTACTTTCCAACTGTCCCAGTGATGGGAATCTAGGATTACCTACCTATAGGCCCAGCTTGTCCATCTCTGTCCAGATGGCAGACATCCAGGCTGCCTTCAACTCTTGCCTTGATAAACATTTCTGCAGAGAAAATCCTAAATCCTCACATGTGTCTCCTCAAGCTCCCTGAGATATGTACTCAGAAGTAGAAAGGTAGCCTTGTAGGATACACTTATACTTAATCTGAGTAAGTCATGTCAGATCCACTACCACTACCACTACCACTAGAAGTGCAATAGAGTTCTTAGGCCTTCATATCTCAGTTGCTATTACCTAACTTTCAAATGCCTGCCAGTCTATAATCATGTACAGTTACAGCTGAATGATGCTTGAACTTGAATTTCTTAAATTACTCACCATTCTGACCATCTTATCACATGCCTCTTAGTTTTCTAAGTTTACTCTTCTGTAATTTCATGTTCATGTATTTTTGTCTGTTCCCTGAGGTGCCTGTTTCTAGTTGATTTTTAGGAGGTACTTGTGTAGTTTATATATTAAGCACTAGTCGCTGTTAGATTTTGAAAATGTTTTTCCACTTATTATCAGTTAATTTTATTCAATGAGTTCTTTATTGAACAGAATGTTTATTTTTACATAATGTTATAAATTTGCAATTTTAATTTTTTTTAATTTTTCAACTTTTAAATTCAGGGAGTATATGTGCAGGTTTGTTACCTGGGTATATTGCATGATGCTGAGGCTTGGGTATAAATGATCCCATCACCTGGGTACTGGGCATAGTACCAACAGTTTTTCCACACCTGCTCCCCTCCCTCCCTGTCCACTCTAATAGTCCCTAGTGTCTATTGTTGCCATCTATATGTTCATAATACCCAATGGTTAACTTTCACTTATAAATGAGAACACGCAGTATTTGGTTTTCTGTTTCTACATTAATTTGCTTAGGATAATGGCCTCCAGCTGCATCTATATTGCTTTAAACACATGATTTCATTCTTTTGTATGGCTTCATAGTATTCCACGGTGTAGATGTGCCACATTTTCTTTATGCAGTCCACTGTTGATGGGCGCCTAGGTTGATTCTGTGTCTTTGTTATTGTGAATAGTGCTGCACTAAACATGAGAGTGCATGTGCTTTCAGTAGAACAATTTGTTTTCTTTTGGGCATATACCCAGTAATGGATTGCTGGGTCAAATGGTAGTTCTGTTTTTTAAGTTCTTTGAGAAACCTCCAATCTGCTTTCTACAGTGGCTGAAATAATTTATATTTCTACTAAGAGTGTAGAAGTGTTCCCATTTCTCTGCAGCCTCACCAATATCTGTTGTTTTTTGACTTTTCAGTAATAGCTATTCTGACCGGTGTGAGATGCCATCTCATCTCATTGTGGTGTTTTGTTGTTGTTGCTGTTGTTTTTTGAGATGGAGTCTCTCTCTGTGGCCCAGGCTGATCTCAGCTCACTGCAACCTCCACCACCCTGCCCTGAGCTCAAGCTATTCACCTGCCTAAGCTCTCGAGTAGCTGAAATTGCAGGCACATGCCACCAGGCCCTGCTAATTTTTGTATTTTTAGTAGAGATGGGGTTTCACCATGTTGGCCAGGCTGGTCTCAAAGTCCTGACCTCTAGTGTTCCACCTGCCTAGGCCTCCCGAAGTGCTGAAGTTACATTATTGTGTTTTTGATTTGCATTTATCTAATGATTAGTGATATGCAGAAACTTTTTAATTTTTAAGTTCCGGGGTACATGTGTAGGATGTGCAGGTTGGTTACATAGGTAAACATGTGCCATGATGGTTTGCTGCACCTATCAACCCACCACCTAGGTATAAAGCCCAGTATGCATTAGCTATTTTTCGTGATGCTCTCCTTCCCTCTACCCCACCCCCTGTATTCTTGATTTAGCTCTCAGCTTGAACAGTATTGGTATATAGAAATACGGCTGGTTTTTGTACATTGATTTTGTATCCTAAAGATTTGCTGAAGTTGTTTATTGATTCCTGGAGCTTTCTGATGGAGTCTTCTGGGTATTCAAGGAATAGAATTATATCATTAGCAAGAAGAGAGAGTTTGACTGATTTTCCTATTTGGATGCCTTTCTCTGGCCTGATTACTCTGACTAGTATTTCCAATGCTATGTTGAATAGGAGAGGAAGAGTAGGCATTTTTGTCTTATTCCAGTTATCTAGGAGAATGCTTCGAGTTTTTGCCTGTTCAGTATGTTGTTTGCTGTGGGTTTGTCATAAGTGGCTTTCATCATTTTGAGGTATGTTGCCTAGTTTCTCGAGGGTTTTTACCATGAAAGAATGTTGGATTTTATCTAAAGCTCTTTTTGCATCTATTGAGATGATCATATAGTTTTTGTGACATGATTCTGTTTATGTGATGAATCACATTTACTGATTTGCATATGTTGAACCAACCTTGCATCCTGGGAATGAAGCCTACTTGATTATGGTCAATTAACTTATTGATGTGCTGCTGAATTCAGTTTGTTAGTATTTTGTTGACGTTTTCTGCATCTGTGTTCATCAGGGATATTGGATATTGGCCAGTAGTTTTCTTTAGTGGTTGTATTTGTCAGGGTGTTGCTAGCTTCATATAATGAGTTAAGAGGGAGATCCTCCTCCTCAAATTTTTGAAATTGTTTCAGTAGAACAAGTACTGGGTCTTCTTTGTACATCTGGTAGGATTTGGCTATGAATCCTTCTGGTCCAGGGCTTTTTTGGTTGTTAGGTTTTTTTATTACTGATTCAATTTGAGAACTCAATATTGGTCTGTTCGTGATTTCAATTTCTTCATGACTCAATCTTGGGAGATGTTGTTTTTCCAGGAATGTGTCCATTTCCTCTAGATTTCCCAGCTTGTTTGCATAGAGATGTTCATAATAGTCCTGGAGCATTTTTTTTTTTTTTAATTTCTGTGGGATCAGTTGTAATGTCACTTTTGTCATTTCTGACAGTGCTTATTTCGATCTTTTCTCTTTGTAAATCTGGCTAGTGGTTTATCAACCAAACACCAACTGTTGGTTTCATAAATTCCTTATATGAATTTTTGGGTGTCGATTTCATTCAGTTCCACTCTAATTTTAGTTATTTCTTTTATTTTGCTAGCTTTAGGGTTAGTTCATCCTTGTTTTTGTAGTTCTTTGAGGTGCAATGTTAGATCATTAATTTGAGATCTTCCTAACTTTTTGAAGTAGGCATTTAGCACTATAAACTTTCCTCTTAACTCTGCTTTTGCTAAATCCCATAGATTAGGGTAGTTTGTGTCTGTTTTTATTTAGTTGAAATTTTTTTTTATTTCTGGCTTGATTTCATCATACACCCTAAAGTCATTCAGGAGGACATTGTTTAATTTCCATGAAATTGTATGGTTTGGGGAGATTTTCTTGCTATTTATTTTTATTTTTATTTCACTGTGGTCTGAAAGTACAGTTGGTAGGATTTTGATTTTTTTTAATGTATTGAGGCTTGCTTTATGGGGGATTATGTGGTCAGTCTTGGACTATGTTACACGTGCAGATAAAAAAATGTATATTCTGTGGTTGATAGGTGGGGTATTCTGTAGATGTCTATTAGGTCCAATTTGTCAAGTGTCAAGTTTAAGCCCAGAATTTTTTTGTTAGTTTTCTGACTTGATGATCTGTCTGACGCAGTCATTGTGGTGTTGAAGGTCCTCACTATTGTGTGAATGTCTAAATCTTATAACAAGTCTAGAAGTACTTGTCTTATGAATCTGGATACTCCAGTATTGGGAGCTTAAATATTTAGGATAATTAAGTCTTCTTGAATTGAACACTTTATCATTACGTATTGCCCTTCTTCGTTCTTTTTTCCTGTTGTTGGTTTAAAGTCTGTTTTGTTCTGATATAAGAATAGCAATTCCTTCTCTTTTTCCTTTTCCATTTGCATGGCAGATCTTTTTCTGACCCTTTATTTTGAGCCTATGAGTGTCATTATGTGTGAGATTGGTCTCGAAGACAGCGGATGAATGCGTCTTTTTTTTTTATCCAGTTTGCCACTCCGTGCTTTTAAGTGGGATATTTAGATCATTTATGTTCAAAGTTAATATTGATATATGAGGTTTTGAACCTATTGTAAAGTTGTTAGCTATTTGCTCTGTAATTCTATTATGTTTTTGCTTTAGAGGGTCTACAGGCCACGTACTTAAGTACGTTTGTGTAGTAGCAGATATCACTCTTTTGTTTCCATGTTTAGACTTCCCTTAGGTCTCTTGTAAGGTTGGTCTAGTGGTAGCAAATTCCTTTAGCACTTGCTTGTCTAAAAAAGATTGTATTTCTCCTTCACTTATGAAGCTTAGTTTGGCAGAGTTCGAAATTCTTGTTTGGAATTTCTTTCTTTTTCTTTTTCTTTTTCTTTCTTTTTTTTTTTTTTTTTTTTTGAGAATGCTGAAAATAGGTCCCCAGGCCAGGCGTGGTGGCTCATACCTGTAAACTCAGCACTTTGGAGGCCAAGGCAGGTAGATTTCTTGAGGTCAGGAGTTCGAGACCAGCCTGGGGAACATGGTGAAACTCCATCTCTACTAAAAGTATGAAAATTAGTCGGGCATGGTGGTACATGCCTGTAGTCCCAGCTACTTGGAAGACTGAGGCAGGAGAATTGCTTGAACCTGGGAGGCAGAGGTTGCAGTGAGTCAAGATCATGCCACTGCACTCCAACCTGGATGACAGCAAGACTCTGTCTCAAAAAAAAAGAAAAAAAAAAAAAGGTCCTCATTCTCTCCTGGTTTGTAAGGTTTATGCCAAGAAGTCTGCTGTTAGCCTGATATGGTTCCCTCTGAAAGTGATTTACCCTTTTTCTCTAGCTGCCTTTCAGATTTGTGTTTTTTAATTTAGCATTGACCTTGAACATTCTGGTGACTATATGCTTTGGTGATGTTTGTTTCGTATAGTATCTTGCAAGTGTTCTCCAGATTTCTTGTATCTGGATATCTACCTCTCTAGTAATATTAGGGAATTTTTCTTGAATTACTCCCTCAATATGGTTTCCAGGTTGTTTACTTTTTCTACTCTCTTAGAATCCCAATAATTCATAGGTTTGGTCACTTTACATAATCCCATATTTCTCAAAGACTTTGCTCATTTTATAAAATTCTTTTTTCTTTATTTTTATCAGCCTAGATTAGTTCAGAAGACCAGTCTTCAAGCTCTGAAATTCAATCCTCTGCTTCATCCAGTGCAGTGATAAGGTTTTCGATTATATTTTGAAATTCCTTAAGATTTTTAATTCCAGAAACTCTGATTTATTTTTAAGATGTTTATCTCTTCTTTCATTTCCTAGATTGTTTAAAAGTGTCTTTGTGTTAATTTTCAACCTTGTCTTGGACCTCATTGAGCTTCCTTGCAATTCCTACTTTGAATTCTTTATCTGTCATTTGTGAATTTCAATTTCAGTTAAGGAACCATTCCTGGAGTGCTAGTAGAATCTTTGGTGGAGTCACTATGTTCATCTTCAACTAAAATTCCAGGTGGTGGTGAGTCCAATTATTTCATGAGTCCCTCATTTCACAAAACATGAAAGCTAACTCTTTTTAAATCTTTTTTTTTTTTTTTCTTGAGATGGAATTTTTGCTCTTATTGCCCAGGCTGGAGCACAATGGCATGATCTCGGCTGTCTGCAATCTCTGCTCCCTGCAATCTCCGCCTCCTGGGTTCAAGCGATTCTCCTGCCTCAGCCTCCTGAGTAGCTGGGATTACAGGTATGTGACACCATGTCTGGCTAATTTTGTATTTTTAGTAGAGACAGGGTTTCTCCATGTTGATGAGTCTGGTCTCGAACTCCTGACCTCAGGTGATCCACACGCCTTGGCCTCCCAAAGTGCTGGGATTACAGGCGTAAGCCACCATCCCTGGCTTACTTCATTTTTTAAATGGGTTTATTTTTTGTTTTTACCCAATCAACGGAAAAAAAAAAATTAGACATGGTGAAATTTACAGTCGGTGACATCATCCTTCACTCTGTCTGTACTATGAGTTTCTACACTTAAAGCTCAGCATTATTGGCATAAAACTTTAAGACACCATGAGGATTCTCCAGTGAAGAAAAAGGGGGAAATTAAAAATGATCTGCAAACAACTAAGAATAACTAAACATTGAATCAGACCTAAAACATTTTCTAATTCCTCTGCACATTGCATCCCATTACTATCCAGGCAGATCAAACAACAGGGCAGTAAGGAAGAGAGAAGCCACTTGGCAAATATTTTCAAGGCATGTTAACAGAATATTTTTAAATAAAAAAAAAACTCATGGCTTCTTATCTTTGCCATAAAGCAATAAAGGGGTGAGAAATATAAAATCTCAAATGGAGATATTAAATGACTGAATTTAAGAAAAAGACCATAATTTCTGACAAAATAGAAAAAATTAATTGGGATGTACTAGGTTTGTTTGTTTTGCCTTGTTTGTTTTTAAGGATACTTATATTTCACATTGGTCTCATTGATAAGGTGATCCAAAAAAACTTTTTTGTTTTTTTTTTTGAGACAGAGTCTCACTCTGTCACCCAGGCTAGAGTGCAGTGGCACCATCTCGGCTCACTGCAACCTCCATCTCCTGGGCTCAAGCAATTCTCCTGCCTCAGCCTCCCAAGTAGCTGGGATTATAGGCACTCACCACCATGCCTGCCTAATTTGTGTATTTTTAGTATGAGATGGGGTTTCACCATCTTGGCTAGGCTGGTCTCAAACTCCTGACCTCATGATCCACCCACCTCCCAATGTGGTGGGATTACAGTCATGAGAGTAAGTTTTTCAGTATCATTTTAAAAAGTACAAGTGAATGTGGATCCATCTGTGGAAAAAAAAAAAAAACAACTACAAAAAGACAAAGATGCAATACTCAACGCCTGCACAGGACAACACACTGGAGCTGACCAAGCACATGCTTTATAAACGCTTTTTCAAAATCAAATGTTAGAACACACAAGAAACTGGTTTGTTCTTATTGTTTATTTTGATTGTGTCATTCTTTGCACATCACCTCCTCCTCGTCCTGGCATTTCGCATAGTGAGAAAAGTCATCGAAGATGGAGGTTGTGTGCTTGTAGGAAGCAATAATTTTCAGCACTTGTTTTTCTTTTTCTAAAGGCACCTCCTGTGTTTTATGGTTTATGACTGGCTTGCTGTCATGATTCTCCAGTCTGCTGTGCCTGAGCTGGTTATTGGGCACACCACTGACAAAAATCCACTTGATATGAAACTTTCCCTTCCATTTGTCTTGAGACCAGACTCCAGCACTGGTGCTGCTGTCCATAGAGCACTTCATCTCGGCCATCCCACAGAAATACCCACTCCCACTGATAATGAAGAGCAGGTAGGCAGGCCCCTTGCTGCTTATGGAGCTGAATGCACTGTTCAAGTACATAGTACATGTTCTGTGCTACACAAAATGGAGTACCTAATGGAGTGGTGAATGTCATCCTCAGAATAGCTCTTTACAATGTACATATGTCCAGTTTTGAGATTCCAGTCAAATTCTTTTTTTTTTTTTTTTTTTTGAGGCGGAGTCTCGCTCTGTCGCCCGGACTGGAGTGCAGTGGCCGGATCTCAGCTCACTGCAAGCTCCGCCTCCTGGGTTTACGCCATTCTCCTGCCTCAGCCTCCCTAGTAGCTGGGACTACAGGCGCCTGCCACTTCGCCCGGCTAGTTTTTGTATTTTTAGTAGAGACGGGGTTTCACCATGTTAGCCAGGATGGTCTCGATCTCCTGACCTCGTGATCCACCTGTCTCGGCCTCCCAAAGTGCTGGGATTACAGGCTTGAGCCACCGCATCCAGTCAAATTCTTTAGGATTATAATTGTGGGCAGCTTTCAGTTTTTTTTACACTTGGGGCAGAATTAGTCTTGGTATTTCCAGGAGAGTTACTGTCACTGTTGGCCCCTCTTCTCTGCCCAAATGCCATATTTCCACGTGAGGAATGATCCAGTAGGTCTGAAGTGACTGCTGAGGGTTCTGATACTGTGGTTGAGCCAAAGCAGGAAGCTTCATTGGGAGAAGACGAGGCACCTTCTGGGGTTGTGAGGATAGTGTCTCCTGGGGGTCTGGGGTCTTCACCATAGGCCCCTTGTTATCCCTGGTGTCAATATCCATGTTATGCTTTATAGATGGAGTGGGCAGTGCACCCCCTATGACAGGCCCACTCTTTGTTTCCATTTTAGGCCATGGTTTTGCAGGCTTGCTGGCAATGGCAGCCCATGAGGTCAGCTTTGAAACTGCCATGTTCACATATGTCCCATCATTGCCAGAAAGGATGCCAATCAGTGCCACACTGCTGACGGCAGAGCCTACTGTCCTTGACTGCAGAGGAGCTGACATCCCCAATCTTCAGGGTGACCATGTCCTGCTACAGGCTGTTCACCCCAGAGGCCTTGCTAAAGGTGTCACTGTGAAAGCCCATCTGTCCATCAACCACTGTGCAGCCCAGGAAGCTTGGGGGTAGGTGTAGCTGCTCCCATATGTAGAGCTCTGAATCTGCTACCCTTGAGACCCACTTGTCCTCCCTGCCAAGAATACAGGGTTTGGGGGTAAAAGTTAAACCTGTGCTGATAGATTTTGCTCTCCAGACTCCAAGGCTACCCCAAAACAGAATTGTGCATACAATTATGATCTCTGTTACTGAGCTGTTCATAGGTGGTGAGATGTCGAATCAAAGGGTCCTTGCAGTGGACCACAGAGCCTCATTGAGGGATTAAGGAACTCCAGTGGATGGTGGGTAATAGCTGTAGTGAGACTGAGGGCTCACTATGTTGTCCAGGCTGGTCTCAAATTCCTGGGCTCAAGCAATCCTCCCGCCTCAGCCTCCCAAGTAGCTGGGATTATAAGCATGTGCCACCAGGCCTGGCTATCTTGCCATTTCTCTCCTAGTATCTACCTACTGAACAAAATTGTGAAGACAAAAGGGCAAGAACTGTGGTGATCTTGTTTACTAATGCTTATCCCAGTGCCTTCCATGGGGTAGACAGGTGCTCAATAAAGTCTGCAGAATCAGTAAATAAATGGAAAGAATGGGTCTTTCATACATAACTGGAAATTTATATAATAAATGAAAGCCTATGAGAAAAACTAGATTTAGTTTTAACTAGTTTGACCTTATAAAATAAGTGAAAGAAAGGGCTAATGGTGATGAAAGAATAAATAAAATATAAAACCATAGAGAAAATCAACAAGGTCAAAGTCATTTTTTAAAATTTTTTATAAAATTGATAAAGTCCTAGCAAGATGGCATAAGTAAATTACTGACAAATATGAGATAGGGGACATTATTATAGATACTATAGAAATTAATGAGATAATAGAAGATGTTATGAAAATTTTATGTTAATAAATTTGTCAACTTAAATGAAATGGACAAATTTAGAAATAGGTAAATAAATTTTGATATGTTGATACAATGAAATACTGCATAGCAATACAAATAAATGAACTATTACTAGATACAATATGCATCACAAAAACATTTTGTAAAGTGACAGAAGTCATCCCCAACATAAAACACACTGTATATTTCTATCTATATGAAGTTAAAGAACAGGCAAAAATCATCAATGGATACAAACAAAAGAATAGTGATTTTCATTTGGGGGATCTTTGGAGGTGGTATGAATGGAAAAGGAAATGAGGGAACTTTCTAAAACAGCCATTCTCAATTAGATGCTGTGAGAGAATTAGGCCTCACAGAAAATAATTTGAGACTCTACTTTCTTAATTAGTCTAATAATGATACATAGTATTCTTGATGCACAAGAGGTAAACTGATTAATTAGAAACAGTGTGTGCCTTTGGGCATGACGATTTAACTCCCTTCTGGATCCCCAGTTGAGCGGTACTGTCTGAGGCTGCACTGTTCCATATTGTAGCCACTAGCCACATGTGGCCATATGAATTTAAATTTAAATTATTTAAAATTAAATAAAATTTAAAATGTAGTTTCTCAGTCAGACCAGCCACACTTCAAATGCTCAAAAACCATATATTGCAAGAGCTACTATATTAGATAATATATATGTGTCAATTTCATCTCAAATTTTAAAAATAAGAAGTTAGCACAAATAAGTTTATATTATGTATGAGTAAGGTTTTGAAGTTTGATGACAGTAAGGCGTTACGTCTCATGAAACACAAAAAACAAAACAAAAAAAAAAACTCTTACTTTTGTCAATTTTCATAATATAACACATCTACTAAACTACAACATTTCATATTACTACCAGTCCTGAATAATCACTTTCCATGAAAATCACAATTTAGAAATGTGTATCTGGGCTTGAGTTCATTTTGAAATATAATTAATACCCCCAGGACTGGTCAGATTTGTTTCACCCAATTTGTCTTTAAAGGATTATAGAACCAGGGTATTTTGCAGCAATACATGTAACAAATGTTTAATATTCTAGATGGGCTTTAACACAGCACACTTGGTGAAAAACATCACCACTACTACAAACAATAGAACACTTTCTATATTAGCCAAGTTAAACATATCAGCATTTTTCATGAAGTCATGCAATCAAACAGACTTTATTTTACAAGTCACTGTTCATTGGACTATAAAATGAGTTTGCTAAATTAATATTTCAATGAATTACATTTAAAGGAATATATAGATTTTCAAGTGCTATTGGTTTAGACCAAAATGTCTTAGAACCCAGAAACAAAGTTATCAATAGTTGTCAGCAGTCTGTAAGTACTCAACTTAAAGAAATATGTGTAAATTATGAATTCATTCCAAACATCCAAACAAGAAAATAAAATGGAAAAAAAGACTCTGATTCCTAGAATAGCCTATAGCCAATTTTCTCCCAAAAGAATGCTTATTTTAAATAAAGTCTCAGCCCTACAAAATGTAACAGCTGAATTATGGTCTAAGGTTAAGCACATATATAGATATATAAAGTCTAGTGTGTATATAACAAACTAGCTTGCCCTAAGGCTCAGGAGGCCCCAACAATGTCCAGTTGGTGTTGGAAAGATGAGTTTTAAGCCACAGAGCTCAGTCACAGTGTGCTCCGGGCAGCTTGCCCTGTTTTTCAAGAGCCTATTGTACTCATATCTTCCCAATTCCACTTTCAGGGACATCATGTCAGTAGCTTGAATTAGGCCACAGTGGAAATTTCCAGATGGTTCTTATTTAAACACTGAAATAACGTAAGTAATAACACACTGGAAAATGACAATAATATGAAATAGGTCCTACACTAGAAATATGTTTTATGGTTTGTCGTTGTGTTGCCCCATGGCTCCTCTCACCCACTCCACAATCTTATTTAATGACATCTCCAATCTCTGGATGCTCAGGCAAAATACTTTGCAATGATGCTTCTCTTTATCTCACACCCCTTTTGTCACCTATCAAAAATATTTGGCTGCTGTTACTTTCAAAATATATACAGAATTCAAGTGTTTCCCACACTTCTCACTGCTACCACCCTAGACCAGGCCATCAACAGCTCTTTCCCTGTCTTCATCTGCTCTTTACTGCTGCCATTCTACCCCCTACCACCTAGTCTCAGAATACCAGCCCCAGGGACACTCAAAACCCTGTTGGCTCCCCATTCATAGTAAAAAATCCGAAGTCCTTACAGCAGTCTGTTGATCTGACCCCTGTTCCCACTCTGAACATAGTTTTAGCTACTTTCCTCTCACTCTCTTCACTCTAGCCACATAGACCTTTTTGCTCTTCCTTCAACACCCCAGGAAAATTCCCACTTCCATGCCTTTGCATGAATTGTCCTAGTATTAGAATGCCCTTGCCTAATACCTGCATGACTACCTCTGTTACTCCCTTCAAGTCTTGACCCAAATGTCACCTTCTTAATAAGTCTGATCACACGCTCCAATTGCAATGCCCTCTTCAGCAATTGCCACTCCCGTTTGTCCTGCTCCAGTTTCCCTTTCCTCCCATAGCACTTATTAACTTCTAACATACTATACAATTTACTTATTTTATGTAAATAGGCAAGTAAAGTTAATACTTTATGAAATCAGAATCTTTCATCAATTTTATTTGCAGCTGTATCCCATGCCTCTGGAATAGTGCTTGGCACATCATAGTTGCTCAAGAAATGTTTGTTAATGAAGGCTGGGCGCGGTGGCTCAAGCCTGTAATCCCAGCACTTTGGGAGGCCAAGACGGGCGGATCACGAGGTCAGGAGATCGAGACCATCCTGGCTAACACGGTGAAACCCCGTCTCTACTTAAAAAAACTACAAAAAACTAGCCGGGCGAGGTGGCAGCGCCTGTAGTCCCAGCTACTCAAGAGGCTGAGGCAGGAGAATGGCGTGAACCCCGGAGGCGGAGCTTGCAGTGAGCTGAGATTGGGCCACAGCACTCCAGCTTGGGTGACAGAGCGAGACTCCGTCTTAAAAAAAAAAAAAAAAGAAATGTTTGTTAATGAAAAAATGAGTGGCTATCCCAAACTCTAAAGAATGTCAGATAGTTTTGTTTCCTCCTTTGATCTGAAGATGTTTGGGAACATGATAACTGGATCTGAAAGCCATCCAAATGTGTCGTGAAAACGTTCAGAATTGTTTAATCACATCTGTGATTCTATTCTGTGAACCAAAATCTGTCAGAAATCTAATGCCAAAATTGTTATTGGAATTTTCTTGCTCACTGCATCACTTCTAAGAACAGTTTGAATCATTTCCTGAGACCCTAAAGGCTATAAATATACAATCTGCTTCTTAACTGGTGAAGAGACTCTAGATTGTGTAAAGGTTTTAAACATATTTTGGGAGACATACGTGGTTTGAACACTAAAATTAACCTATGATTTACAGGAGCAAAAAACAAACGATTTTAGCATCCAGTAAAATTTGATGCTTGAGTGCTCCATTATTTTATATCAGTATATAAAACTACTTTTCATTTTCTTTACTGGATACTACCAAGGTACAAATAATAATTCAAAATCTAGAAGTGTAAAATTCTTATAACATCAAAGAACCAGCAGAACTAGTGTACTTTGTATTGTTCAATAATGTAGGTGAAGGTACGAGAATGTATTATTGCATGTGAATACTCCAATTCCAAAATTTTATAAAATGTCTTTAAATTATACGAAAATGATCAATATATTTTGAAGCAAATTTCTCAAATGGCCTTCAGACACAATCTTCATAGCCATAGAGATGTAAAGCAACAAATAACCTACATTTGTTTTAAAAATGTGTTGCAATGCTGCATACACCTAACATATGCTTTAGAAGTTTAAATTCATTGCTATGGCAGTATACATGACTGACAGCTTTAGAATAAGTTAAATAAATGAAAAAGAATTTTTAACACTATTTTGAGTGCCTGGATGGAAAGAAGTAAAAAGAGAACAAACACAGGGAATTCCATCTTCTCTATACCTCTGGAGGACAAGAGAGTTGTTTGTTATTCATTTGTTTGTTGCTCTCTCTTAGAAACAAAGTGATGGTACATGAGCTACATTTTCACCTGTCAATTTTTGGCAGAAGCATCTAAACAAGTGGTGCAAAAAGGAACTATGGCTCCTGCTGTCATGGCTGAGATAACCATAGCCATCAGCATTGAATGGTGATGTAAGAAATGTAATCATTGCAACAATCAAAGAGCACAGGCCCTACCTGGTCCATTCATATGTAACTCAATGAGCGTTATTCTCCTTGGGCAAAATAAGCAGCCCCAAAGTGCAGGTGAACAGAAGATATGGCTAAATTTGGCATGAATCCTAGCCAGTTTCAAAGTTCATATTGGAAGGAAAACCACTAAAAAGGAAGTATTACTAAGCAGTAATGTATATTAAGAGCACAGTATTATTGTTGATTAAATTCTCAAGTATTTATTAATTTTTAATGCACTATATGCCTTCCTAAGAAAAGCTTAGACCTCACTTGCCTCTAGAATCCTTGTTTCAGTGTGTACTAAATATTTAGGAATGACATATGAAAATTTTCCAGTTTTTCTATACCTTTCACTTAAATAACAAGTATCTAGTAATTGCCTACCATTCACCAGAAACATATTGGGAGTGCAACAATAAACAAGGTAAGTGATGCTAATAATTTTTGGACATTGATTTTGTATCCTGAAACTTTGCTGCAGTTGTTTATCAGCTTAAGGGGCTTTTGGGTTGACACTATGGAGTTATCTAGATATAGTATCTTGTCATCTACAAACAGAGATAGTTTGGCTTCTTCTCTTCCTATTTAGATGCCCTTTGTTTCCTTCTCTTGCCTGATTTCTCTGGCTAAGACTTCAGTACTATGTTGAATAGAAGTGGTCAGAGAGGGCATCCCTGTCTTGTGCCACTTTTCAAGAGGAATATTTCCAGCTTTCGTCCATTCTGTATAATGTTGGCTGTGAGTTTGTCACAGATGATCCTTATCATTTTGACGTATGTTCCTTTAATACTTAGTTTATTGACAGTTTTTAACAGTAAGGACAGTTGTCACTTTAAATTAAAAGCTAGAAACGATTATGCTTATTGAGAGAAGCCAAAAGCTAGGCCTCTTTTGCAAAATAGCCAAGTTTTGAATGAAAAGGAAAAGTTCTTGAAGAAAATTAAAAGTGCTACTCCAGTGAACACATGAATAAGAAAACAAAATAGTCTTATTACTGATATTTTAAAAGTTTGAAGAGCCTGTATAGAAGATCAAAGCAGCTATAATATTCCCTTAACCCAAAGTCTAATCCAGAGTGAGGCCCTAACTCTCTTCAGTTCTAAGAAGGCTGAGAGAGGTGAGAAAGCTGCAGAAGAAGAGTTTGAAGCTAGCAGAGGTTTATTCGTGAGGTTTAAGGAAAGGAACTGTCTCCATAATACAAAAGTACAGGCTAGGCATGGTGGCTCACGCCTGTAATCCCAGCACTTTGGGAGGCCGAGGCAGATGGATCACGAGGTCAAGAGATTGAGACCATCCTGGCCAACATAGTGAAACTCCGTCTCTACTAAAATTCCAAAACGTAGCTGGACGTGATGGTGTGTGTCTGTGATCCCAGCTACTCAGGAGGCTGAGGCAGGAGAATCGCTTGAACCCAGTAGGCGGAGGTTGCAGGGAGCCAAGATCGCGCCACTGTACTCCAGCCTGGCAGCAGAGCAAGAGTCCATCTCAAAACAACAACAAAAAAGTGCAGGGTGAGGCAACAAGTGCTCACGTAGAAGCTGCAGCAAGCAATCCAGGAGATCTAGCTAAGATAATTGATAAAGGTGACTACACTAAACAACAGATGATTAATATGGATGAAACAGCCTTATATTGGAAGAAGATGCCATCTAGGACTTTTATAGCTGGAGAAGTCAGCCCGGCTCCAAAGATTCAAAGAACAGGCTGACTTTCTTGTTAGGGGCTAATGTAGCTAGTGACCTGAAGTTGAATCCCATGATCATTTACCATTTCAAAAATCCCAGGGTCCCTAAGAATTATGCTAAATCTACTCTGCCTGCTCTATAAATGAAACAAGAAAGCCTGGGAGACAGCACATCTATTTACATAATTATTTACTGAATATTTTAAGCCCACTTTTAAGACCTATTGCTCAGACCAAAAAAACAACAACAAAAAAATATCTCTTCAAAATGTTACTATTTATCGACAAAGCATGCATGGTCACACAAGAGCTGGTAGAGATGTAGAAGGAGATTAATATTTTTTGTATTTTTTCAATTTTTTTATTATTAAACTTTAAGTTCTGTGGTACATGTACACAACGTTCAGGTTTGTTACATAGGTATACATATGCCATGTTTGTTTGCTGCACCCATCAGCTCATCATTTACACTGGGTATTTCTCCTAATGCTATCCCTCCCCCAGGCCACCATCCCTCAACAGGCCCCAGTGTGTGATGTTCCCCTCCCTGTGTCCATGTGTTCTAATTGTTCAGCTCCCATCTATGAGTGAGAACATGCAGTGTTTGGTTTTCTCTTCTTGTGTCACTTTGCTCAGAACGATGGTTTCCAGTTTCATCCACATCCCTGCAAAGGACATGAACGCATCCATTTTTATGGCTGCATAGTATTCCATGGTATATATGTGCCACATTTTCTTTATCCATCCTATCATTGATGGGCATTTGGGTTGGTTCCAAGACTTCGCTATTGTGAGCAGTGCTGCAGTAAACACATGTGTGCATGTGTCTTTATAGTAGCATGATTCATAATCCTTTGGGTATATACCCAGTAATGGGGTCACTGGGTCAAATGGTATTTCTAGTTCTAGATCCTTGAGGAGTCACCACACTGTCTTCCACAATGGTTGAACTAATTTACACTCCCACCAATAGTGTAAAAGCATTCCTATTTCTCTACATCCTCTCCAGCATCTGTTGTTTCCTGACTTTTTAATGATTGGCATTCTAACTGCCATGAGATGGTATCTCATTTTGGTTTTGATTTTCATCTCTCTAATGACCAGTGGTGATGAGCATTTTTTCATAAGCTTGTTGGCTGCATAAATGTGTTCTTTTGAGAAGTATCTGCTCATATCCTTTGCCCACTTTTTGATGGGCTTTTTCTTGTACATTTGTTTAAGTTCTTCATAGATTCTGGATATTAGCCCTTTGTCAGATGGGTAGATTGCAAAAATTTTCTCCCATTCTGTAGGTTGTGAGATTAATGTTTTAATGTCCCCTAACACAACCTCCACTTTGTAGCCCATGGATCAAGAAGTGATTTTGACTTTCACATCTTATTGTTTAAGAAATACGTCTTGCAAGGCTATGGGTGCCATACACAGTGAGTCCTCTGATGGATCTTGGCAATGTAACTTGAAAACCTTCTGGAAAGGATTCACCATTCTAGAAAACAACAATACATTTGTGATTCCTGAGAGGAGGTCAAATATCAACATTAACAGAAGTTTGGAAGAAGTTGATTCTAATGTTCATGGATGACTTTGAGTAGTTTAAGGTTTCAGTGGAAAGAGTAATTGTAGAGGTGGTGGAGATAGAATGAGAACTAGAATTTAAAATGGAGCCCGAAGATGTGACTGGATTGCTGTAAGCTTAAGATAACACTAATCTATGAAGAGTTACTTTTCACAGATGAGCAAGAAAAGTAGTTTCTTGAGATAGAAACTTCTTCTGGTGAAGATGCTCTAAACATTATAGAAATTAAAACAAAGGATTTAGAATACTATGTAAACTTAGTTGACAAAAGAGTGGCAGGGTTTGAGAGGATAGATTCCAATCTTGAAAGAAGTTCTACTGTGGGTAAAATGCTATCAAACAACATAGTAAGCTACAGAGAAATCTGTCATGAAAGCAAGAGTCAAGTGATACAGCAAACTTTATTGTTGTCTTAAGAAATTGCCACAGGCACCCCAACCTTCAACAACCACCACCCTTATCAGCCAACAGCCAACAACATTGAGGCAAGACCCTCCACAAGCAACAAGACCATGACTCACTGAATGTTCAGATGATTGTCAGTGTTTTTATTAGCAATACAATATGCTTTAATTAAGGTATGTATATCGTTTTCTTAGATATAACGTTATTGCACAGTTAATATACTACAGTATGGTTAAACATAACTTTTAAATACACTGGAAAACAAAACAATTTCTGTGACTTTCTTTATTGCAACATTCATTTAATTGTGGTGGTCTGAAACCAAACTTGAACTATCTTTAAAGTCTGTATAAATGAAGCCTAGAAGGATACCATCTAAGCAGTTAATAGTGGTAGACAACAGATTCAAATTTGTACACTTGGTGTGCAATTTGAACCACTTAAATAAGCATATTTCACTTCTCTAATAAAAAACAATTTTTCATTGGATACATCTGTACAATATCTTGCTACCCACCTAATTATTAATAAATGCTTTGTGATGTAATTATCTGGGAGGCAGAGTAAGATGGCAGGATAGACAACTCCACTGATCATATCCCCCACAAGTACATCAACCTAACCACTATCTAAAAAGAAAAAAATTTTTAAAACCTTCATAAGAGCTAAAAACCAGATGAGCCCTCATAGTACCTGGTTTTAACTACACGTCACTGAAAGAGGTACTGAAGAGATAGAAAAAATGCTTGATTTGCCAGTGCCACCCCACCCCCATCACCCCAGCACTGCCAGCATATTGAAGAGAGCATCTCTGGGTGCTGGGGGAGGGAGAACAGCAATTGTGAGCCACTGGACTCAGTGCTGTCCTGGTAGAGCAGAAAGCAAAACCAGGCCAAATTCAGCTGATGCCCAACCACAGAGGGAGCATTTAAACCAGCCCTAGCCAGAGGGGAATTACCAATTCCAAAAGTCCAAACTTGAATTCCCACAAACCTCACCACTAAGGGCCAAAGTGCTCTGAGTCTCTAAGTAAACATGAAAGGCAATCTAGGACATAAGGACTGCAACTCTTAGGCAAGTCCTAGTGCTGAACCAGGCTAAGAGACAGTGGAGCACACAACCTACTGAGACATCCGGGGCAGCTAAGGAAATTCTGGCGCCACCTTTCCCCTAACCACAGGCAGTATAGCTCCTGGCTCCAAAAGAGACCCCTTCCTTACGCTTGAAGAAAGAAGAGGAAAGACAGGGGAGGACCTTGACTTGCATCTTGAATACCAGCTCTGCCACAGTAGAATAGGGCACTGCTCAGTCATGAGGACCCCCATCCTAGGTCCTAGCTCCCAGACAACTTTTCTAGACACAACCTGGCCCAGAATGGAAACTGTTACCTTGAAAAGAATAAACTATTCTTGGCACCATTTATCACCTGCTAACTGAAGAGTCCTTGGGCCCTGAACAACCAGCAGCAATACCCAGAAACTACATCAAGGGCCTTGAGTGAGCTTTTGAGATTCACGGGTTTCAGGTGAGATCCAGCATGTTACTGGCTATGGTGGCTACAGAGAAATCTCTCATGAAAGGAAGGGTCAAGTGATACAGCAAACTTTATTGTTGTCTTAAGAAATTGCCACAGGCACCCCAACCTCCTTCTGCTTGAGAAGAGCAGAAGAAAAAATACAGGGGAATTTGCCTTGCACTTTTACATACCAGCATGGCCACAGGAGGATAGAGAATACCAAGTGGGCTTTTAGGGTCCCTGATTCCAGGTCTTGGCTCTTTTCAAGTATCTCAGGACTTGCCCTGGCCCAGCGGGGAGCCTACTGCCCTAAAAGGTGAGCCCCAGGTCAGGCAGCATTCATCACATGCTTATTTAAGAATCATTGGGCCTTACGGGAACGTCAGCAGTAGTCAGGCAGAACTCCTCATGGCCTGTTGTGGCCATGACTATGAGGTGAAGCTTCTCTGACTTCAGAAAGGGGAGAAAAGAGTGGCAAGGACTGTATCTTGTGGTTGAGTGTCAGCTCAGCCACAGTACAAGAGTACACCATGTAGATTTCTAAGGTTTGTGACTCTAGTCCCTGACTCCCAGACAGAAACTGTGGATTCACTGGGGCCTGAGAGAACTTGCCACCCTGAAGGGAAGAACACAGGCTTGGCTGGCTTTTTGTAGAGCCCTGCTGATTGTAGAGCCCCAGAGCCTTGAGCAAACATAGGCAGTAACCAGGGAGTGGTTACAGCAGGCCTTAGATGAAACCCAGTGCTGTAATGGCTTCAGGTCTGATCCGGGGCAATCATAGTGGTGGTGGCCACAGGGGTACTTGTGTCACTCCACCCCTAGCTGTAGGTGGCTCAGAACAGAGGGAGACTGTTTGTTTACTAGAAAGTAAGGGAAGAGAACAAGAGTCAGCAAGGGGTAATGAGAGAATTCTCCCAGATCTTGCCCAAGACCATCAAGGTGGTACATCAGTGAGTCTACAATAACCACAGCGTTATTGGGCTTGGGGTGCTCCCTGAAGCAAATGCAGTTTAGATCACAAAACCCAAGTCCTTGAAAATATCTAGAAAGCATTCCCAAGAAGGACAGGTATAGACAAGCCCAGATAGTGAAGACTACAATAAATACCAAACTCTTCAATGTTAAGACACTGAAGAAAATGTGCTAGCATTAACGCCATCTAGGGAAACATGACCTGACCAAATGAACGAAATAAGGCACCAGGAGCCAATCCTGGAAAAAGAGATGTGTAACCTTTCAGACAGAGAATTCAAAATGACTGTCTTGAGGCAAAGGAATTCAGGATAAAACAGAGAAGGAATTCCAAATTCTATCAGATAAATTTAACAGAGATGAAAATAATCAAAAAGAATCAAGCAGAAACTCTGAAGCAGAAAAATGCAATTGTCACACTGCACAATGCACCAGAGTCTTTTATTAGTAGAATTGATCAAGCAGAAGAAATAATTAGTGAGCTTCAAGGCAAGCTATTTGAAAATACACAGAAGAGACAAAAGAAAAAAGAACAAAAAAAAAAGAAGCATGCCTAAAAGATACAGAAAATAGCCTGTATAAAAATAGCCTTTAAGGCAAATTTGAGTTATTGACCTTAAAGAAGAAGCAGAGAAAAAGAAGTAGAAAGTTTATTCAAAGGAATACAAACAGAAAACTTCCCAATCCTACTGAAAGATGGCAGTATCCGAATACAAGAAGGTTATATGAACACCAAGCAGACTTAATCCAAAGAAGATGACCTCAAGGCATTTAATAAACAAACTCCCAAAAATCAAAGAAAGGATTCTAAAAGCAGCAAGAGAGAAGAAACAACATACAATGGAGCTCCAATATGTCTGACACCAGACTTTTCAATGGAAAGTCAGAAGAGAGTGGCAAGACATATTTAAAGTGCTGAGAGGGAAAAAAAGCAAAACTTTACCCTAGAATAAATATCTGGTGAAAATACCCTACAAACATGAAGTAGACAAACAAAAGTTGAGGAATTTCATCAACACCAGATCTGTCCTACAAGAAATGGTAAAAGGAGTAATTCAATCAGAGAAAAATAGGAATGTTAATCAGTAAAAAGTAATCACCTGAATGTACAAAACTCGCTGGTAAAAGTATGTACAGAAAAACGCAGCATAGTGTAACACTTGAACTGTGATGTGCAACCTACTCTTAGCTAGAAAGACTAAAAGATGAACCAATCAAAAATAATAACTACAACAACTTTTCAAGACATAGAAAGTATAATAAGATGCAGATAAAATCAACACAAAGTTTAAAAGTTGGGGGGATGGAGGGCAAAGTAAAGGTGTAGAGTTTTTATTTTACATACACTGACTCCAGGCTTCCCAGTGAAAGTGACAGCAATTCCAGCAAGGCAGGAGGTTGGACCTCTGTACATACCCCTTTGAAGGCGACTGAATCCAGGGAGCCAAACAGTGACTGTCCCTGGGCCCCACTTCCACAGCACCACATAGGATAAGACCCACTGGCCTGGAATTTCAGCCAGTCACCAGAAATAGCAATGCATCTACCTGGGACAGGGTTCCTGTGGGGGGGAATGAGCCGCCATCTTTTCTGTTTGAGAGACTGAGCTGTTCCAGTCTCAGGGCTTTGGAGAGTCCAAACTGGCCAAGGGCAGAAGGGATCCCCCAGCACAGCACAGCTACCCTACCAAAACATGGCCAGACTGCTTCTTCACGTGAGTCTTCAATCTGTACCTCCTCACTGGATGGGACTTTCCAACCAGGGCCTCAAGACACCCTCACCAGTGTTCTCAGGCCATAGAGATTTGAATACACCCTGAGAGGAAGTTCCCAAAGGGAAGGGCAAGCCACTATCTTTGCTGGTTGGGCGACTTAGACATTTGAGTCTGTGGGCTTTGGAAATCTCAAGCTGACTGGGGCAGAAGCGGTACCCTAGCACAGCAGAGCTGCACTATGAAAGGCATGACCAGACTGCTTCTTTAAGTGCCTTCCCAATTCTGTGTCTCATCACTGGGCAGAACCTCCCAACCAGGTCCTCCAGCCACCCCTGCTGGTGTTCTCTGTCTGACAGATATTTAAATTCTCCCAGAGATGGAGTTATCAGGAAGTGGGGTAGGCTGACAGCTTTGCTGTTTGTGTGACTGAGTCATTTCAGTCTGTGGGCTTTGGAGAGTCCAAACCAACCAGGGTCAGAGGAGATCCCCCAGCACAGCACAGCTGCTCTACCAAAATGTGGCCAGACTACTTCTTTGAATGGGTCCCCAATCCTGTTCCTCCTGACTAGATAAGACTTCCCAGTAGGGGTCTCCAGCCACTTCGTACAGGTGCTTTCAGCCAGCAACATCTCCATACCTCTCTGGGCTGGAGGTCCCAGAGGAAGGAGCAGGCTGCCATCTTTCCTGTTTTGCAGGCTTCACTGGTGATACCTCCAGGTGGTTAAAAAAATACGAGGCAACTAGAGACTGGAGCAGACCCCCAGCAAACCACAGCAGCCCTATGGAAAAGTAGCCAGACTATTAAAAGAAAAAAAAAAAATCGAAAGGTCAGCAGCCTCAGAGATTTAAAGTAGATAAGCCCAAAAAGATGAGAAAGAATCAGTGCAAAAACACTGAAAACTCAAAAAACCAGAGTTCCCTCTTTCCTCCAAATTACTGCATCACCTCTCCAGCAAGGATTGATGACTGGGCTGAGACTGAGATGGATGAAATGACAGAAGCAGAACTCAGAAAATGGATAAAAACAAACTTCACTGACCTTAAGTAGCACCTTGTAACCCAATGCAATGAAGCCAAAAATCATGATAAGACATTATATGAGCTGACAAACAAAATACAGTATAGAGAAGAATGTAACTGAACTGATAGAGCTAAAAAAAACACAATAAAAGAATTTAATAATGCAATGACAAGTATTAATAGCAGAATAGACCAAGTGGAGGAAAGAATCTTAGAGCTTGAAGACTGTCTTTCTGAAGAAGACAGGCAGACAAGAATAGAGAAAAATGAATGAAATGGTCAAAACCTCTGAGAAATATGGGATTATGTAAAGAGACTGAATCTATGACTGATTAGTGTACCTGAAAGAGATAGGGAGAATGGAAAGTTGGAAATTCTATTTCAGGATATCATCCATGAGAAATTTCCCAACTTAGCCAGGCAGGCCAACATTCAAATTCAGGAAATGCACGGAACCCCAGTTAAGTTACTCCACAAGAAAATCATTTCCAAGACACATCATCATCAGAAACTCACTGTCGAAATGAAAAAAAAAAAAAATGTTAAGGGCAGTTAGAGTGAGAGGCCAGGACACCTACAAAGGGAGGCCCATCGAACTGCCAACAGTCCTCTCAGTGGAAACCCTACAAGCCAGAAGAGACTGGGGACCAATATTCAAATTTCTTAAAGAAAAGAAATTCCAATCCAGAATTTTGTATCTGGCCAAACCAAGCTTCATAAACAAAAAAGATATGAGAGCTTTTTCAGACAAGCAAATGCTGAGGGAAGTCGTTACCACCAGACCTGCCTTACAAGAGTTCCTAAAGGAAGAACTAAATATGGAAAGGAAAGATCATTATCAGCCACTACAAAAAAATGCTGAAGTACACAGACCAGTGACACTATAAAGCAACCACATAAACAAGTCTGCAAAGTAACAAGTTAACATCATGCCAGGATCAAATCTACACATATCAATACTAACCTTAAATGTAAATAGGCTAAATGCCCCAATTAAAAGACATGGAGTGGCAAGCTAGTTAAAGAACCACGACCCATTGGTATGCTGTCTTCAAGAGACTCATCTCACATGCAGTAACACACATAGGCTCAAAATAAAGGGATGGAGGAAAATCTACCAAGAAAATTGAAAACAGAAAAATGCAGGCTTGCAATCCTAGTTTCTGACAAAACAGATATTAAACCACAAAGATCAAAAGAGACAAAGAAGGGCATTCATTACATAATGGCAAAGGGTTCAATTCAACAAGAAGACCTAACCATGAACACCCAGATTCATAAAGCAATTTCTTAGACAACTTCAAAGAGACTTAGATTCCCATACAATAATAGTGGGAGATTTTAACACTTCAATGACAATATTAGACAGATTATTGAGACAGAAAAGTAACAAAGATATTCAGAACCTGAATCTGAATTCAGTTCTGGGTCAAATGGACATGATAGATATCTATGAACTCTTTACCCCAAAACAACATTCTTCTCCTCAGCACTTGGTACTGCTCTAAAATCAATCACATAATTAGAAGTAAAACAGTCCTCAGCAAATGCAAAAGAACTGAAATCATAACAGTTCCTCGGACCACAGTATGATCAAATTAGAATTCAAGACTAAGAAATTCACTCAAAACCATATAATTGCATGGAAATTGAATAACCTACTCCTGAATGACTTTTGGGTAAATAATAAAATTAAGACAAAAATTAAGAAGTTCTTTGGAAACAATGAGAACAAAAATGCAACATACAAGAAATTCTGTGACACAGCTAAAGCAGTGTTAAGAGGAAAATTTATAGCACTAAGTGCCCACATCAAAAAGTTGGAAAGATCTCAAGTTAATAACCTAAAATTACAACTAAAAGAACTAGAAAACCAAGAGAAAACAAATTCAAAAACTAACAGAAGACAAGAAATGACCAAAATCAGGCTGAAATGAAGGAGATAGACACACACACACACACACACACACACATACAAAAAAAAAATTCAAAAAATGAGCAAGTCCAGGGGCTGGATTTAAAAAAAAGAAAAAAAAAAAACTAAAACATTGACAGACTGCTAACTAGACTAATAAATAAGAAAGAAGAGAATATTCAAATACAAACAAATCAGAAATTATAAGACAGATATTACCATTGACCACATAAAAATACAAATAAACATTGGAGAATATTATAAACACCACTATGCAAATAAACTAGAAAATCTAAAAAAGGTGAATAAATTCCTGGACACATTCACCATCCAAAACTGAACCAGGAATAAATTAAAACCCTGAGTGGACCAATAATGAGTTGTGAAATTGAAGCAGTGTAAATAGCTTACCAAAAATAACAACAACAAAAATTTTTTAAAAGCCCAGAACAAGATGGATTTACAGCTGGATTCTACCAGATGTACAAAAAAGAGCTGGTACCATTTCTGCTGAAACTGTTACAAAAAATTGAAAAGGAGGGACTCCTCTCTATCTCACTCTATGAGGCCTGCATCAACCTGGTACCAAAACCTAGCAGAGATACAACAAAAACAGAAAACTTTAGGCAAATATTCTTGATGAATATTGATGCAAAAATCCTCAAAAAGTACTGGCAAACAGAATCCAGCAACACATCAAAAGCATATCCACACAATCAAGTAGGCTTTATCCCCAGGATGCACGGTTGGTTCAACCTACACAAATCAATAAATGTGGTTCATCACATAAGCAGAACTAAAGAAAAAAGATGCATGATTATCTCAATAGATGCAGAAAAGGCCTTCGATAAAATTCAACATCACTTCAGGTTAAAAACTCTCAATAAAGTAGATATTGAAGGAAGAAACATAACTCAAAGTGATAAGAGCCATCTATGACAAACCCACAGCCTCCATTATACTGACTGGGCAAAAGCTGGAAGCATTCACCTTGAAAATCAACACAAGACAAGAATGTCCTCTCTCACCACTCCTTTTCAACATAATATTGGAAGTTCTGGCCAGAACAATCAGGCAAGAGAAAGGAATAAAGGGCATCAAATAGGAAGACAGGAAGTCAAACTATCCCTGTTTTGGATGACATAATCCTATATCTAGAAAACCCCATTATCTCAGCCCAAAAGCTTCTTAAGCTGATAAGCAATTCCAGCGAAGTTTCAGAATACAGAATCGATGTGCAAAAGTTGCTAGCATTCCTAAGCACCAACAGCAGTGAAGCCAAGAGTCAAATCATGAATGAACTCCCATTCATAATTGCCACAAAAATAATAAAATACCTAGGAGTATAGCTAACTAGGGAAATGAAAGCTATCTACAAGAAGTGCAAACCACTGCTCAAAGAAATCAGAGATGACACATACAAATGAAAAAATGATTTCATGCTCATAGATAGGAAGATAAATATTGTGAAAATGGTCATACTGTCCAAAGCAATTCACAGATTCAATGCTATCCCCATTAAACTACCACTGACATTCTTCACAGAATTAGGGGGAAAAAAAACTATTTTAAAATTCATATGGAACCACAAAGAGTCTGAATAGCCAAGGCAATCCTAATCAAAAAGAACAAAGCCAGAGGCATCACACTACCCAACTTCAAACCATACTATAGGGCTACAGTAAGAAAAACAGTGTTATACCAGTACAAGAGACACATAGACCAGTGGAAGAAAATAGAAAACCCAGAAGTAAGACTGCACATCCTACAGATATCTTATTTTCAACAAACCTGACAAAAACAAACAATTGGCAAAGGGCTCCCTATTCAATAAATGGTGCTGGAATAACTGGCTAGCTATATGCAGAAGATTGAAACTAGACCCCTTCCTTACAACATATACAAAAATTAACTCAAGATGAATTAAAGACTTAAGTGTGAAGCCCCAAACTATAAAAACCCTGCAAGACAACATAGGTAATACCATCAACTATATATGATTTTGTTGAGCATCTGCCTTACATTACTGGAATCTAAGCTCCATGCAGGCAGGTATTTTTACGTCATTTGTTCATAAAAGCAGCTAGAACAGTGTATGACACATAAGAGGCATTCTATAATTATTTGGTGAATGAATGTATTAATTAATAAATTATCCCCTTGCTCTCCTACAAGATCAGGTTGCTTTTTTTTTAACTTTAAGTTCTAGTGTGCATGTGCACAACGTGCAGGTTTGTTACATAGGTATACAAATGCCATGTTAGTTTGTTGCACCCATTAACTCGTCATTTACATTGGGTATTTCTCCTAATGCTATCCCCACCCCATGACAGGCCCCTATGTGTGATGTTCCCCTCCCTGTGTCCAAGTGTTCTCATTGTGCAATTCCCACCTATGAGTGAGAAAATGTGGTGTTTGGTTTTCTTGTGACAGTTTGCTGAGAATGATGGATGGTTTCCAGCTTCATCCATGTCCCTGCAAAGGACACGAACTCATCCTTTCTAAAGGCTGCATAGTACTCCATGGTATATATGTACCACATTTTCTTAAACCAGTCTCTCATTGATGTACATTTGGGTTGGTTCCAAGTCTTCACTATTGTGAATAGTGGCGCAATAAACATATGTATACATGTGTCTTTACAGTAGCCTGATTTATAATCCTTTGCGTATATATCCAGTAATGGGATAGCTGGGTCAAACAGTATTTCTACTTCTAGATCTTTGAGGAATGACCACACTGTCTTCCACAATGGTTGAACTAATTTACACTCCCACCAACAGTGTAAAAGTGTTCCTATTTCTCCACATCCTCTCCAGCATCTGTAGTTTCCTGACTTTTTAACGATCACCGTTCTAACTGGTGTGAGACGGTACCTCATTGTGGTTTTGATTTGCATTTCTCTGGTGACCACTGATGATGAACTTTTTCTTATTGTCTGTTGGCTGCATAAATGTGTTCTTTTGAGAACTGTCTGTTCATACCCTTTGCCCACTTTTTGATGGGGTTGTTTGCTTTTTTTTCTTGTAAATTTGTTTAAGTTCTTTGTGAATTCTGGATATTAGCCTTTTGTCAGATGGGTAGATTGCAAAAATGTTTTACCATTTTGTAGGTTGCCTGTTCACTCTGATGGTAGTTTCTTTTGCTGTACAGAAGCTCTTTAGTTTAGTTAGATCCTATTTGTCAATTTTAGTTTTTGTTACCATTGCTTTTGATGTTTTAGTCATGAAGTCCTTGCCCATGCCTATGTCCTGAATGGTATTGCCTAGGTTTTCTTCTAGGGTTTTTATGGTTCCAGGTCTAACATTTAAGTCTTTAATCTATCTTGAATTAATTTTTGCATAAGGTGTAAGGAAGGGATCCAGTTTCAGCTTTCTACATATGGCTAGCCAGTTTTCCCAACACCATTTATTAAATAGGGAATCCTTTCCCCATTTCTTGTTTTTGTCAGGTTTGTCAAAGATGAGATGGTTGTAGATGTGTGGTGTTACTTCTGAGGCCTCTGTTCTGTTCCATTGGTCAATGTATCTGTTTTGGTTCCAGTACTATGCTGTTTTGATTACTGTAGCCTTGTAGTATAGTTTGAAGTCAGGTAGCATGATGCCTGCAACTTTGTTCTTTTGGCCTCGGATTGTCTTGGCAATTTAAGCTCTTTTTTTGGCTCCATACGAACTTTAAAGTAGTTTTTTCCAATTATGTGAAAAAAGTCCTTGGTAGCTTGATGGGGATAGCATTGAATCTATAAATTACCTTGGGCAGTATGGTCATTTTCATGATATTGAAACTTCCTATCCATGAGCATGGAATGTTCTTCCATTTGTTTGTGTCCTCTCTTATTTTCTTGAGCAGTGGTTTATAGTTGTCTTTGAAGAGGTCCTTCACATCCCTTGTAAGTTGGATTCCTAGGTATTTTATTCCCTTAGTAACAATTGTGAATGGGAGTTCACTCATTATTGGCTCTCTGTTTTTCTGTTATTGGTGTTTAGAAATGCCTGTGATTTTTGCACGTTGATTTTGTATCCTGAGACTTTGCTGAAGTTGCTTATCAGCTTAAGCAGATTTTGGGCTGAGACAATGGGGTTTTCTAAATATACAATCATGTCATCTGCAAACAGGGACAATTTGACTTTTATCTTTTCCTAATTGAATACCCTTTATTTATTTCTCTTGCCTGATTGCTCTGGACAGAGATTCCAACACTATGTTGAATAGGAGTAGTGAGAGAGGGCATCCCTGTCTTGTGCTGATTTTCAAAGGGAATGCTTCCAGTTTTGGCCCATTCAGTAAGATATTGGCTGTGAGTTTGTCATAGATAGTTCTTATTATTTTGAGATACATTCCATCAATACCTAGTTTATTAAGATTTTTTAGCATGAAGGGCTGTTGAATTTTGTCAAAGGCCTTTTATGCATCTATTAAGATAATCATGTGGGTTTTGTCATTGGCTCTGTTTATGTGATGGATTACATTTATTGATTTGCATATGTTGAACTAGCCTTGCATCCCAGGGATGAAGCCAACTTGATCGTGGTGGATTAGCTTTTGAACGTGCTGCTGGATTCGGTTTGCCAGTATTTTATTGAGGATTTTTGCGTCAATGTTCATGAGGGATATTGGTCAAAAAGCAGACCTAATAAACATCTACAGAACTCTCCACCCCAAATCAACAGAATATACTTTCTTCTCAGCACCACATAGCACTTATTCCAAAATCGACCACATAGTTGGAAGGAAAGCACTCCTAGCAAATGTAAAAGAACAGAAACCACAACAAAGTGTCTCTCAGACCACAGTGCTATCAAACTAGAACTCGGGATTAAGAAACTCACTCAAAACTACACAACTACATGGAAACTGAAAAACCTGCTCCTGAATGACTACTGGGTACATAACAAAATTAAAGCAGTAATAAAGATGTTCTTTAAAACCAATGAGAACAAAGACACAATGTACCAGAATCTCTGGACCACATTTAAAGTAGTGTGTAGTGGGAAATTTATAGCACAAAATGCCCACAGGAGAAAGCAGGAAAGATCTAAAATCAACATGCTAACATCACAATTAAAAGAACTAGAAAAGCAAGAGCAAACAAATTCAAAAGCTAACAGAAGGCAAGAAATAACTATGATCAGAGCAGCACTGAAGGAGACAGAGACACAAAAAACCCTTCAAAAAATCAATGAATCGGGAGCTAGTGTTTTGAGAAGATCATCAAAATTGACAGACCACTAGCAAGACTAATAAAGAAGAAAAGAGAGAAGAATCAAATAGACGCAATAAAAAATGATAAAGGGGATATCACCACTGATCCCACAGAAATACAAACTACCATCAGAGAATACTATAAACACCTCTGCACAAACAAACTAGAAAATCTAGAAGGAATGAATGAATTCCTGGACACACACACCCTCCCAACACTAAACCAGGAAGAAGTTGAATCTCTGAATAGACTAGTAATAGGTTCTGAAATTGAGGCAATAATTAATAGCCTACCATCCAAAAAAAGTCCAGGACCAGATGAATTCACAGCCGAATTCTACCAGAGGTAGAAAGAAGAGTTGGTGGCATTCCTTCTGAAAGTATTCCAATCAATAGAAAAATAGAGAATCCTCCCTAACTCATTTTATGAGGCCAGCATCATCCTGATACCAAAGCCTGGCAGAGACACAACAAAAAAAAAATCAGGTTTTTTAATTAACTGCATTATTCCCATCTACAAACTAAAAGGGCAAGGAGGTTGAGTTTTTATTCTATATGTGATGGGAAATCCTTGAAGGAAGTAATGGCAATGACATGAGCTGATCAAAATTTTAAATAAACTACTCTCATTTATTTATAGAGATAAAATTTCTAAGAAGTCTGAAACAGGAGCAGGAAGATAAAGCCCAGAAACCACTATTAAATAAGCATGAGAATTACATACATAAAACTAAAAAACCATTTGGAGAATATATTGTCAACAGACATAGCACAACAAATGTGACAAGTTGCTCTTATTGGTATTTCGTATTATGCCAAATTGTGAACCATATTTAACAATAATTATAATAGTACAACATTAATACTTATATTAGGTCATTGCTCATGGTTAATGAACATGTGAATACACCCTCTTCTGTATATTTCTCTCCAGAAAGGAAACAAACTATAGAGCAATACCATTAAAAATGGGGCACATGTTACTCTCTGAAATACAAAATATTTTCTTATATTCATATTGGAGGTATATTGCATGTTTATATGTCACTCATCTTAAAGCTATTTTAGAAGTCAGTCATAAACACCAAAAAACATAAATTCTAATATGGAAAAACTAGTCTTTAAATACAAAAACAAAATATTAAAAAGTCAATTAATGCTTTTCTTAGTAACTTCTTTTTTTATTCAGATTGCAGGTTTGAACATGTATTTCAACATTTTAAATTACTCTAACACAGTGATCAATATCATTTTTTCATAGTTGCTAAT
Organism: Trachypithecus francoisi; assembly: GCF_009764315.1. Lineage (NCBI taxonomy): Eukaryota > Metazoa > Chordata > Mammalia > Primates > Cercopithecidae > Trachypithecus > Trachypithecus francoisi. The sequence goes on from NW_022681465.1 coordinate 38,627,661, forward strand.
TATAAAATGGAAGTAGGAAATACTATGTACAGAAGGAATTCTTTCATGGTTCAGTATCAAAAGATTGCTGGAGTGAAGGAAGGAGGAGAAGGGCTTCACATGCTATTCTGTATTTTTCCTCATTCACTTCACTGACCTTTACTCAAAACCAACAGCAAGAGGAAACAAAGGTGGAAACAACCCCAGGGACACAGGCGGCTTGAAAATAAAACCCCTGCATGATCTTTAGATATGCAAGTAACTTTCAAGCTGCAAACACAAGGAGAATAATAAAACATTCCCTGTGCAACTATATTATTTAGCTGTCAGATACACATATGTCTAAACTACCTGAGCAGAACAGGCAAAGCACCTGAAGGGAATGGCTGATGAGAGCCTGCAACAAAACAAGCATGACAGAAGAGGCTCAATTTCAATAGAGATAATTTAAGATGAGTTCTGAATATTGTCATGTGATTAAGATTAGTCTTTTATGAAAAAATAATGGTCATTATATAAATCTTACATACTAGAAAAATATTTTCTGCTATGATTTACACAAATATAGGTGCTTATATCATTTTAAAAATTAAGCCAGTTTTATACTAAATGAAAGCAACCAAGTTATTCTTTTGTATTTTTTAAATTCCTGCATTTAGAATTTCTTCATACAATGAGGGGGTCCTATTTAAATTTACAGAACTTAGAAGGGAGGTAATCTGAAATCTTATGAACAACTTAGCACTTTGTCTTGTGCTGATTTTTGTAGTTTGTTTTGTTTGTGTGTGTTTGTTTTCAGACACGTTTTACATTTTTTCTGGCAAAAGTAAGATACACTTTCAAAAGATGGGAAACTTTAGGAAGCACATTTCCACATCAGAGATTATAACTCCTTAACTTTGACCCCTTATCCTCCCAAATTCATATTTCTCATTGTTTTTCTAAAACAATCCACTAATATTAATCAAGAACTTGCTCAGGATAACTCAGGTAATGTGATTCTTCCAGTTTTGTCATTTTTGCTCAGGATAACTTATTAAAACTTAGTTCGCATTGATAAAACAGTCATTGAACTTCTTTCTGAATGACTTTCAAATTGGAATGCCCTGAAGATGAGGGGAGATGAGAATCACATCATCATGGCCATAAGACTAGTAGAAAATGAACTCACACACTATTCAGGTTTTGCATGCACCAAAAACCTCAGCAATCACCACTAAAGAACTAATCCATGTAACCAAAAACCACCTGATCCCAAAAAATTACTGAAATTAAAAAAAAAAGAAGTCCTACAAGATCTTAATATATATATATTTCAAAAACACAAACTTTTAAATTAGTATTTTCTAGGCCATCAATTGCTATTAATATGCATCCCACAAAATACATGATCTGTACCCCAGAAACAAAGCATCAATAACAAGCATTCCCAGAGTTAATAAATCCTTACTAGGTTTGTCTCCAACTAAAAGACTGAGTCATCTGAGATCTATAATGAGATTTTTCTAAAGAAATATATTTTATCTGAAAATAGCCTAATAATCTCTATTAATATCAATATAGCTTAATAGAATTGCCACTGCATAAACATGTAATTGTATCCATTGTTATTATTTCAAAATATTATATTTTCTATTTGACTGGTATCTCATTGTAGCTTTGACTAACATTTCTCTTATGTGAATGATGTTAAGGAGTTTTTCGTATGCCTGGCATTTATATGTCCTCTTTTGAGAAATGTCTATTAAAATCTTTTGACTATTTTTAAAACAGTTTATTACATTTTTTTCCTATAGAGTTGTTTGAGCACTTTATATCTTCTGGTTATTAATCCTTTGTCAGATGGGCAGTTTGCAAATATTTTCTTCCATTGTGTAGGTTGTCTTTTCACTTTGTTTTCTTTGCCGTGCAGATGCTTTTTAACTTGATGTGGTACCATTTGTCCATTTTTGGTTTGGTTGTCTGTGCCTGTGGATTATTACTCAAGAAGTTTATGCCCAGAGCAATGACCTGGAGATTTTCTGTAATGTTTTCTTGTAGTAGTTTCATAGTTTGAATTTCTTTGATTTAAGTCTGCAATCCATTTTGATTTGATTTTTACATATGACAAAAGGTAGGGGTCTAGTTTCATTCTTCTGCATATGGATATTCGGTTTTCCCAGCACCATTTATTGAAGAGACTATCTCTTCCCCAGCTTATGTTCTTGGAACCTTTGTTAAAAATGAGTCCACTCTAAGGGTATCAATTTGTTTCTGGGTTCTCTCTTATGTTCTATTGGTCCATGTGTCTGTTTTTTGCCAGTACCATGCTGTTTTTGGTTACCATAGCTCAGCAGTGTAATTTGAACTCAGGTAATGTGATTCTTCTAGTTTTGTTATTTTTGCTCAGGATAACTTAGACAATTCTGAGTATTTTGTGGTTCCATATACATTTTAGAATTATTTTTTAAATTTCTGTGAAGAATGTCCTTGATATTTTGATAGGGATTACTTTGAATCTGTCGTTTGCTTTGGGTAATATGAGCATTTTAACAATATTGATTCTTCCAATCCATGGACTTGGAATATTTTTCCATTTGTTGATACCTTCCAATTTCTTCCATCAGTGTTTTATGGTTTTCATTGTAGAGATCTTTCACTTCTTTGGTTAATTCCTAGGTATCTAATTTTATTTGCGGCTATTGTTAAAATTCCTTTCTTGATTTCTTTTTAAGATTGTAGTTGTCATACACAAAAATTATTGATGTTTGTATGTTTATTTGTATTCTGCAACATTACTAAATGTTTATCAGTTCTAAGAGTTTTTTGGTGGAGTGTTAGGTTTTTCCCAATATAAAATCTTATTGTCTTCAAACAAGGATAATATGATTTCTTCCATTCCAATTTGGATGCCCTTTATTTTTATTTTTTTTCTCTTGTCTAATTGTTCTAGCTGGGAATTCCAGTACTATGTTGAATACCAGTGGTAAAAGTGAGTATCCTTGATGTGTTCTAGATCTTGGAGGAAAGGCTTTCAGTTTTTCCCCATTTAGTGCAATATTAACTGTGGGTCTGTCATATACGGCTTTTATCACGTTGAGGTATGTTCCTTCTATACCCAGTGTTTTGAGGATTTCTATCATTAAGCTGTGCTGAATGCTGTCAAATGCTTTTTCAGCATCAAATAAAATGATCATATGGGTTTTATCCTCTATTCTGTAGATGTGTTCCAATTGATTGATTTGTATATGCTAAACCATTTTTGCATTCCTGAATAATCCCACTTGGTCATGCTGAATATCTTTAGTGTGTTCTTGTATTAGCCTGTAGTTTTCTTTTTGATTTGTCTTTGTCTAGTTTTGGTATCAGAGCAATATTGGCCTCATAAAATGAGACTGGAAGTATTCCCTCCTCCTGTAATTTTTGAAATAGTTTAAGTAGAATTGGTATTAGTTCTTTAAACATTTGGTAGAATTCAGCAGTGAAGCAATTGGGTCCTGGGCTTTTCCTTGCAAGATGGCTTTTTATTATAGCTTAAATCACATTAATTGTTATTCGTCTGTTCAGTTTTTGGATTTCTTCATTGTTCAATCTTGGTAGGTTGTATGTGTCTAGGTATTCATCCATTTCCTCTAAATTTTTCAATTTATTGGCATGCAGTTGCTAGTAGTATCCACTAACGATCCTTTGAATTTCTCCTTTACCATCTCTAATTTTATTCATTTGGGTCCACTATTTTTTCTTGGTCTGGCTAAAGCTTTGTCTGTTTTGTTTAACTTTTCAAAAAACAAACTTTTTGTTTCATTGATCTTTTGTCTTGTTTTCTTCATTTTAATTTCATTTATGTCTTCTCTGATCTATAATATTTCTTTTATTCTACTAATTTGGGGGCTTGTTTTGTTCTTGCTTTTGTAATTCTTTAATACGCATCAGTTAGGTTGCTTACGTGAAGTTTTTCTTTTTCCAATGTAGGCACTTATAGCCATAAATTTTCCTCTTACTACTGTTTTACTGTATCCCATAGGTTTTGGTGTGTTCTGTTTCCATTATCACTTGTTTCAAGAAATTTTTCCGTTTCTTTCTTAATTTCTTTATTGACCCACTAGTCATTCAGGAGCATATTTTTAATTTTGATGTGTTTGTATATTTCTAAAATTCCTTTTATTATTAATTTGTAGTTTTATTCCATTGTGGTCAAAGAAGATGCTTAACATAATTGCAAGAATTCCCTGGATTACCAGGCAGAGACTCTTGTCCTCTCCTCTTGCTTTCTCCCTAACAAATGGAGTCCCTCTCTCAGTGCTGAGCCAACCAAAGCTGTGGATGGAGTGACACAAGCACTCCTGTGGCCACCATCACTGGGACTGCACTGGGTCAGACCTGAAGCCAGCACAGCACAGGGTCTTTCCCAAGGCCCACTGTTACTACTACCTGGCTACCACCTATGTGTGCTAAAGGCCCCAGTGCTCTATAATCAATAGTTGGTGAAGTTAGTCAGGCTTATGTCCTTCTCTTCAGGGCAGTGAGTTCTCCTGGGCCCTGGGTGGATCAAGAGATGCCATCTTGGGGCCAGGGACTACAGTCAAAAACCTTAGACATCTATCTGGTATCCTATTATACTGCAGCTGAGCTGGCACTCAAACCATGAGATGTAGCCCCTTCCACTATTTCCTTCCCTTTCCACAGGCAGAGGAGTTTCACCCTGTGACCACCACCACCACAGGCTCATGGTGAGTATGAAGACTACTGTTAATGTTCATTTAAGGCCCAAGGTCTCTTAATTTAGCTTGTGGTGAATGCCAGGCCTAAAAATCACACTTCAGGGAAGTGGGCTCCCTTCTGGTTCAGAGCGTGTCCAGAAATGCCATCCAAGAGCCAAATGCCTTGAACTAAGGACCCCAAAAGTCCACTTAGTGCTCTATACCCCTGTGGCCAAGCTGGTACCTAAGATGCAAGACAAAACCCTTTTACTTTTCCCTCTGCTTTTCTCAAGCAGACGGAGTCTCTTACCACAACCACCACAGTTAGGAATGTGCTGGGTCTCATCTAAAGCCAGAAAGTCTCAGCTTTTCCCCCAAGGCCCATAATTATTTCTGCTAGTTATTCAAGGCCCAAGGGATCTTTAGTCAGCAGGTGTTGGGTCCCGCCAGGACTAGGCCCTTCCCTTCAAGACAGAAAGTTCCTTTCTGGCCCAGTGTTTGCCTAGAAATATTGTCCAGGAACTAGGACCTGGAATGGAGATCTCACATTTCTGTCTACAGTGGCTGAACTGGTATCCAAAATGTAAGACAAAGTCCTCTTTACTCTTCCCTCTCCTCTCTTCAAGCAAAAGGAAGAAATCTCTTTTGGAGCCGTAAGTGTTGCAGCCTGGGGTTGAAGGAAGAGTGGTGCAAGTATTCCCTTAGCCACCAAGGCTATTGTCTCAGTAGGTCACATACCTTCCAAGTCCACTGGTTCTAAGTCCAGCTCACCACTATGACTCACCTAGGAGTTGCAGTCTTTGTGGCCTAGAATGTCTTTCAAGTTTATTTAGGGATCCAAGTACTTTAGTCCACAATGGCAAGGTTTGCTAGAACTCAAGTTCCAACCACTGGGATGGGTGACTCACCTTCTGCTAAGGCTACTTTATATGTTCCCTCTGTAGGTAGGCATCAGCTGAGTTCAGCCCAGTTTTGTTTTCTGCTGTGACAGGGCAGCACTGAGTTCAATGTAATGTCTCAAAATGCTGTCCTCTCTCCCTCTCCCAAAGGCATAGACTTTCTCTCAGCACCATGCAGCTGCTGCCAAGGGATGGGGGAGGGATGCTGTTGGCAATTCAGCACTGTCTTTCCTAATCTATTCAGTGCTCCTTTCAGTAATATGAAGTTACAACCAGGTACTGTGTGTGCTCACCTGATTTTTGGTTCTTATGAAAGTGTTTTCTTTTTTTTTTTTTTTATTATACTTTAAGTTCTATGGTACATGTGCATAACGTGCAGGTTTGTTACATATGTATACTTATGCCATGTTGGTGTGCTGCACCCATCAACTCGTCAGCACCCATCAATTCATCATTTATATGTAGATAGTTGTTAAATGTGGTGTTCCTGTAGGAGAGATAATCAGTGAAGCCTTCTATTTGGCCATCTTGCTCTGCCCCTCTCCTAATTACCTTTAATATTAATTTTCAAGAAAATAGACTAGATCACCAATTCCATTTTATCCATGCTTTTAAATGAAATAAAATAATTTAATGAGTATTTTCCTGCCTTCTAGATCACAAAGTTAGTTCAAACAAAATGTTGTAAAAAATAGAAAATGTTCATGTGGTATAACAGAAAATTTCAATTTGTTACTCTTAGAATTAATTTTTGTAATGATATTGTAGCATTATATATATTTTAACAATCAAGCTAAGTAGAAACTATTCCACCCAAAAAGCAAAGCACTGTTTTAAAATGAGCTAGTTCTCACGAAGTAATATCTGATTCCAATAATTACTCCCACTCACCAAATGCAAAGGTCGTGTGATTCTTCTTTTGCTTCCACGTATCTTTTCCATCAACTCTTAAAACACCTACATTTAATACTTCTCAATGGAAATATTGTAATAACAGCTCAACTCCCTTCATGTTATTTCTTTCCTTTTTTTCATTTTATTAGAATTTCTATTTTTTATTTCCTTTTTAATAAATTTGACCACTGAGTTTTAATTAAAGTTCTAGAATGCCCTGCATTGAACATGTCAATACTGTGTTCAAACCAACTTCTATGTTCCTCAGTGCCTTTACAATAAAAATCTAAATTTCAGACCAAGGCATGGAAATCTGTTGCAAATTCATTCACACTTGACTTCCAGCCATACTGTCATTAAATCTCTGAACTCTAATCAGGCAAAATGTATCATTTCCCAAATGTAAGCATGCCTATTTTTATCTCCCAATCGTTGTGCAAGTGGCTGCATTTATATAATTTGCTGGTTGATTTAATCTGTAATGTCATACATCTCAGCGTATTTAAGCCTTTGGAGAACCTATCCATCTTTCACAGCCAAACTCAATGCTCACCTTTCTGAAGCTCAATCTGTATTAGCCTTTCCTTCTTCTAAATTACCAAACCATTTTTTAAATTATATTTATTTATATATTTATATATAATATATGTTATATGTGTTTATATATTTATATATTATATAATTTATATATAATATATAATTTTCATATATTATATATAAATAGATATAATTTTATGTATATAATATATAATTATATATAAATATATTAAATATATTTATATACATTTATTTATATATAATTTATAATTATATATAATAGTATATATAAATTATATGTTTTTATATAATTTATATATTTCATATACATATGAAATATATATTATTATATATTGTATATAATACAATTATATATTAATAATATAATCATAAATATAATATATAATAATATATATAGTTATATATTATTATATATATATTATTATATATATATTTCTTACCATATTCTTCTTGAAATCCATATTATAATCAAATTTTGATTTGTGATGAAAGTAACTAATAGCGTTTTTCATAAAATAGACTCTCAATAAAGGTGTGTGGTTTCATGAATTAATTATGTGGACTAAAAATGGTTCATGGGCTGTAAAAGAAATTGTGTCCAACCAGAACTTTGATAAGAGAAAGCCTGGTGATTCTAATGAAAATGCAACTCTCATGTCTCCTTTTTTAAAATTTCGTAGTCAAGAGCTAGAAACTTATTTGATTATATTTCAACTTTAACTTTAAAATGAGATTAATTATGCATAAAAATGTAAATATATGTAATCAAACCAACATATCAAACAAACACAACAAGAAACAATCAAAATGCAGCCTTTTTGTTCCTATTACTGCTTTACCTTCTAAAAATATTTTCTTAAAAATTTAAAACACAGAAAGAAGGGGCCAGCCTTCAAGCAACAGCCACCTGAGATGGCAGCCATCACGTGCTCAGGAGAAAAAGTCCCTCGCAATTTCCAACTGTTGGAAGAACTCAAAGCAGGCCAGAAAGGAATAGCAGATGGCACAGTTAGCTGGGATCTAGAAGACATGACACTTAACAAGATGGACAGGGATGATAATTGGGCCTACAAGAACAATTTATGAAAACCAGGGTGAGTGGCTGGCAAGATGGCTGAATAGGAACAGGTCCGGTCTGCAGCTCCCAGCTACACCAATGCAGAAGGTGGGTGATTTCCGTATTTCCAACTGACGTACCCAGCTCACCACATTGAGACTGGTTAGACACTGGGTGCAGCCCACGGAGGGTAAGAGGAAGAAGGGTGGGACATCACCTCACCTGGGAAACACAAGGGGTTAAGAAACTCCCCCCTCTACCCAAAGGAAGCTGTGAGAGACTGTGCCTTGAGGAACAGTGCACTCTAGCCCAAATACTATGCTTTTCCCACAGTCTTCACAACCCACAGGCCAGGAGATTCCTTTGGGTGCCTATGCCACCAGGGCACTGGGTTTCAAGCTCAAAACTGGGCAGCCGTTTGGGCAGACACTGAGCTAGCTGAAGTTTTTCTTTCATACCCAAGTGGCACCTGGAACACCAGTGCGACAAAAACATTCACTCCCCTGGAAAGGGGGCTGACGCCAGGGAGCCAAGTGGTCTAGCTCAGCAGATCCCACCCCTACAGAGCCCAGCAAGCTAAGATCCACTGGATTGAAATTCTCACTGCCAGCCCAGCAGTCTGAAGTTGACCTAGGATGCTTGAGCTTAGTGAGGGGAAGGGCATTTGCCATTACTGAGGCTTGAGTAGGTGGTTTTCCCCTCACAGTGTAAACAAAGCTGCCTGGAAGTTCGAACTGGGCAGAGCCCACCGCAGCTCAGCAAAGCAGCTAGAGCCAGACTGTCTCTTTAGATTCCTCTTCTTTGGGCAGGGTATCTCTAAAAAAAAGTCAGCAGCCCCAGTCAGGGGCTTATAGATAAAATCCCCATCTCCCTGGGACAGAGCACCTGAGGAAAGGGGAGGCTATGGCGCAGCTTCAGCAGAGTTAAACATCCCTGCCTGCTGGCTTAGAAGACAGCAGCCCCACGTGGCATTTGAGCTCTGCTGAGGGACAGATTGCCTCCTCAAGTGGGTCCCTGATCCGCGTGCCTTCTGACTGGAAGACACCTCCCAGCAGGGGTTGACAGACACCACATACAGGAGTGCTCCTGCTGGTATCTTGTGGGTGCCCCTCTGGGACAAAACTTCCAAAGGAAGGAATATGCAGCAATCTTTGCTGTTCTGCAGCCAACGCTGGTAATACCCAGTCAAACAGGGTCTGGAGTGAACTTCCAGCAAACTCCAGCAGACCTGAAGCAGAGGGGCCTGACTGTAAAAGGAAAACTAACAAACAGGAAGGAATAGCATTAACATCAACAAAAAGGACATCCACTCAGAAACCCCATCCAAAGGTAGATAAATCAAAGACCAAAGGTAGATGAATCCATGAAGATGAGGAAAAAACAGCACAAAAAGGCTGAAAATTCCAAAAACCAGAATGCCTCTTCTCCTCCAAAGGATCACAACTCCTCGCCAGCAAGGGAGCAAAACGGGATGGAGAATGAGTTTGACAAATTGACAGAAATAGGCATCAGAAGGTGGGTAATAACAAACTCCTCCAAGCTGAAGGAGTATGTTCTAACCCAATGTAAGGAAGCTAAGAACCTTGAAAAAAAAGGTTAGAGGAATTGCTAACTAGAATAACTAGTTTAGAGAAGAACATAAATGACCCGATGGAGCTGGAAAACAATACGAGAACTTCGTGAAGTATATACAAATATCAATAGCTGAATCAACCAAGCCAAAGAAAGGATATCAGAGATTGAAGATCAACTTAATGAAATAAAGCATGAAGGCAAGATTAGAGAAAAAAGAATGAAAATGAATGAACAAATCCTCCAAGAAATAGGGGACTATGTGAAAAGACCACACCTATGTTTGACTGGTGTACGTGAAAATGACAGGGAGAATGGAACCAAGTTGGAAAACACTCTTCAGGATATTGTGCAGGAGAACTTCCCCAACCTAGCAAGAGAGGCCAACAGTCAATTTCAAAAAATACAGAGAACACCATAAAGATAATGCTTGAGAAGTGCAACCCCAAGACACATAATTGTCACATTCACAAAGGTTGAAACGAAGGAAAAAATGTTAACAGCAGCCAGAGAGAAAGGTCGGGTTACCCACAAAGGGAAACCCATCAGACTAACAGCAGATCTCTCTGCAGAAACCCTACAAAACAGAAGAGAGTGGGGGCCAATATTCAACATTCTTAAAGAGAAGAATTTTCAACCCAGAATTTCATATCCAGCCAAACTAAGCTTCATAAGTGAAGGAAAAATAAAACCCTTTACACACAAGCAAATGCTGAGCGCTTTTGTCACTACCAGGCCTGTGTTACAAGAGCTCCTGAAGGAAGCATTAATATGGAAAGGAAAAGACGGTACCAGCTACTGCAAAAGCATACCAAAGTGTAAGGACCATCAACACTATGAAGAAACTGCATCAACTAATGGGCAAAATAACCAGCTAGCATCATAATGACAGGATCAAATTCACATGTAACAATATTAACCTTAAATGTAAAGAGGCTAAATGTCCCAATTAAAAGACAAGAGACTGGCAAATTGGATAAAGAGTCAAGACTCATCAGTGTTCTATATTCAGGAGATGCATCTTATGTGCAAAGACACACATAGGCTCAAAATAAAAGGATGGAGGAATTTTTTTTTTTTTTTTTGAGATGGAATCTCACTGTGTTTCCCAGGCTGGAGTACAGTGGTGCGATCTCAGCTCACTGAAAGCTCCGCCTGGGATGGAGGAATATTTACCAATCAAATGGAAAGCAAAAAAAGCAGAGGTTGCAATCCTAGTCTCTGATAAAACAGACTTTCAACCAACAAAGATCAAAAGAGACAAAGAAGGGCATTACATAATGGTAAAGGGATAAATGCAACAAGAAGAGCTAACTATCCTAAATATATATTCACCCAATAAAGGAGCACACAGATTCATAAAGCAAGTTCTTAGAGACCTACAAAGAGACCTTGACTCTCACACAATAGTAATGGGAGACTTTAACACCTCACTGTCAATATTAGAGAGATCAATGAGACAGAAAATTAACAAGGATATTCAGGACTTAAATTCAGCTCTAGACCAAGCAGACCTAATAGACATCTACAGAACTCTACACTCCGAATCAACAGAATATACATTCTTCTCAGCACCGCATAGCACTTATTCTAAAATTGACCACATAATTGGAAGTAAAACACTCCTCAGCAAATGCAAAAGAATGAAAATCATAACAAACTGTCACTCAGACCACAGTGCAATCGAATTAGAATCGAGCATTAAGAAACTCACTCAAAACCACACAACTACATGGAAACTGAACAACCTGCTCCTGCAGGGGCCCTTGAGAGCAATATGCTAAGGATAGATAAGGCTCAAGGACATTTTCCCCAGTTGCACTTTTAATGAACTCCTGTAGGTGCCAAGAAGACAGACAAATAAGGAAGAACCTAGAGACAAGGAACTAGGCAGGAGGTTACACCCTGGTACAGAAGGTTTGTTTTACATTGTGTTATTTCTGCTGACATGGGGTTTATGGAGTATAAATAAAGTGAGGCGGAGGCTCTGCGTGCGGCCGCCATGTTCTCTGTTTGTCTTTGTCTCTTGTGTCTGTTCATTCTCCACCACCCCCACCGCGGTCCCCAATATGCTCCTGAATGACTACTGCATAAATAATGAAATTAAGGCAGAAATAAATCAGTTATTTGAAACCAAGAAGAACAAAGACAAAATTTACCAGAATCTCTGGGACACATTTAAAGCAGTGTTTAGAGGAAATTTATAGCATTAAATGCCCACAAAAGAAAGCAGGGAAGATCTAAAATTGACACTGTAACATCACAATTAAAAGAACTAGAGAAGCAAGAGCAAACATATTCAAAAGCTAGCAGAAGACAAGAAATAACTAAGATCAGAGCAGAACTGAAGGATATAGAGACAAGAAAACCCCTTCAAAAAAATCAGTGAATCCAGGAGCTGGTATTTTGAAAAGATCAACAAAATAGATAGACTGCTAGCCAGACTAATAAGAGAGAAGAATCAGACACAATAACAAATGATACAGTGGATATCACCACAGGTCCCACAGAAATACAAACTACCATCAGAGAATATTACAAACACTTCTACCCAAATAAACTAGAAAATCTAGAAGTCAAAACCAGGAAGAAGTCGAATCCCCGAATAGACCAATAAAACGTTCTGAAATTCAGGCAGTAATTAATAGTTTACCAACCGAAAAAAGTCTAGGACCAGATGGATTCACAGCAGAATTCTACCAGAGGTACAAAGAGGAGCTGGTACCATTCTGTCTGAACCATTCCAAACAATAAAAAAGAGGGAATGCTCCCTAACACGTCTTATAAGGCCAGCATCATCCTGATACGAAAACCACACAGACACAACAAAAAAAGAAAATTTCAGGCCAGTATGCCTGATGAACATCAATGTGAAAATCCTAAATAAAATCCTGGCAAAGTGAATCCAGCAGCACATCAAAAAGCTAATCCATCACATTCAACTTGGCTTAATCCCTGAGATGGAAGGCTGGTACACATTACACAAATCAATAAATGTAATCCATCACATAAATAGAACCAATGACAAAAACCAAATCATCTCAATAGATGCATAAAAGGCCTTTGACAAAATTCAACAGCCCTTCATGCTAAAAATTCTTAATAAACTAGGTATTGATGAAGCATATGTCAAATTAATAAGAGCTATTTAGGACAAACCCACAGCCAATATCATACTGAATAGGCAAAAACTGGAATCATTCCCTGTGAAAACCACCACAAGACAAGGACGCCCTCTCTCACTACTCCTATTCAACACAGTATTGGAAGTTCTGGCTGGGGCAATCAGGCAAGAGAAAGAAATAAAGGGTATTCATTAGGAAAAGAGGAAGTCACGTTATCTCCTTTTGCAGATGGCATGACTATATATTTAGAAAACCCCATCATCTCAGCCCCAAATCTCCTTAAGCTGATAAGCAACTTCAGCAAAGTCTCAAGATACAAAATCAATGTGCACAAATCACAAGCATTCCTACACACCAATAAAAGACAAACAGAGAGTCAAATCATGAATGAACTCCCATTCACAACTGCTACTGAGAGAATAAGATACCTAGGAATCCAACTTACAAGGGATGCGAAGGACCTCCTCAAGGAGAACTACAAACCACTGCTCAAGGAAATAAGAGAGGACACAAACAAATGGAAGAACATTCCATGTTCATGGATAGGAAGAATCAATATCATGAAAATGGCCATACTGCTCATGGTAATTTATAAATTCAATGATATCCCCATCAAGCTACCAATGACTTTCTTCACAGAATTAGAAAAATACTACTTTAAAGTTCATATGGAACCAAAAAAGAGCCCACATTGCCAAGACAATCCTAAGCAAAAAGAACAAAGCTGGAGGCCACATGCTACCTGACTTCAGAGTATACTACAAGGCTACAGTAACCAAAATAGCATGGTACTGGTACCAAAACAGATACATATACCAAGGGAAGAGAACAGAGGCTTCAGACGTAACACCACACATCTACAACCATCTGATCTTTGACAAACCTGACAAAAACAAGCAATGGGGAAAGGATCCCCTATTTAATAAATGATGTTGGGAAAACTGGCTAGCCATGTGGAGAAAACTGACATTGGATCCCTTCCTTAAACTTTATACAAAAATTAACTCAAGATGGATTAAAGACTTAAATGTAAACCTAAAACCATAAAAACCCTAGCAAAGAACCTAGGCAGTACCATTCAGGACACAGGAATGGACAAAGACTTCATGACTAAAACACCAAAAGCAATGGCAACCAAAGCCAAAATAGACAAATAGAATCTAATTAAACTAAAGGGCTTCTGCATAGCAAAAGAAACTATCATCAGAGTGAACAGGCAACCAAAGAGTGGGAGAAAATTTTTGCAATCTATCCATCTGACAAAGGGCTAATATTCAGACTCTACAAAGGACTTGAACAAATTTACAAGAAAAAGCCCATCAAAAAGTGGGCAAAGGATATGAACATATACTTCTCAAAAGAACACATTTATATGGCCAACAAGCTTATGAAAAAATGCTCATCACCACTGGTCATTAGAGAGATGAAAATCAAAACCAAAATGAGATACCATCTCATGGCAGTTAGAATGCCAATCATTAAAAGTCAGGAAACAACAGATGCTGGAGAGGATGTGGAGAAATAGGAACGCTTTTACACTATTAGTAGGAGTGTAAATTAGTTCAACCATTGTGGAAGACAGTGTGGTGACTCCTCAAGGATCTAGAACTAGAAATACCATTTGACCCAGCGATCCCATTACTGGGTATATAACCCAAAGGATTATAAATCATGCTACTATAAAGACACATGCACACATGTTTACTGCAGCACTGTTCACAATAGCAAAGTCTTGGAACCAACCCAAATGCTCATCAATGATAGACTGGATAAAGAAAATATGGCACATATACACCATGGAATACTATGCAGCCTTTAAAAAGGATGAGTTCATGTCCTTTGTAGTAACATAGATGAAGCTGGAAAGTATCATTCTCAGCAAACTAACACGAGAACAGAAAACCAAACACTGCATGTTCTCCCTCGTAGGGGGGAGTTGAATAATGAGAACACACGGACACAGGGAGGGGAACATCACACACTGGGGCCTGTTAGAGGGTGGAGGGCTAGGGGAGGGATAAGATTAGGGAAATACCTAATGTAGATGACGGGTTGATGGGTGCAGCAAACCACCATGGCATGTGTATACCTATGTAACAAAAATGCACATTCTGCACATGTATTCCGGAACTTGAAGTATAATTAAAAAAATAAAAAATCTCTCTACCAATTCTTTCATCTCTACACACTCACAGGTGATTTTCATTGAAGTAGTTGAAGAATCACGAGACATTTTAATATTACATATGGTTTCATCTCACTGTCTAATTTCACATCTACTATATCTGGATACCTAATTGAAACTCATTTTAATTTCCTTCAATTTAAATATCTTCTCTCGCTTGCGCTCTCTCTCTCTCTCTCACACACACACACACACACACACACACACACAGAAAAATAACTATGAATGAAACTATCCTTTGTTTATATCATCAAGAGATGACTACAATTCGTTTGAGTTAAGAGAAATTATTGGAAAATGTTGACTTTTTATACAACCTTGGTACTGAAAGTTCCCTGATACAAAAAAATAATAATAATAATAAGTGAAAGAAATAAATTGAAGAAAGAAGACAAATCTTCTTAAAGATATAGAATTAAATGATAATCCAAAATGGATTCAATTCATATTTAATCATTAATACTGTTCTTGGATAATCTATTATGTCTATTTAAGAATATTTAATAATAACATTTACACTGGCTGAGCACTATCAGCATATTAGTTTTTATAGTAAACTTACAGAAGATCAAGACCTATTCTCATGTCTATTTAATAAATATTGACTTCTTGTTTAGGTATCAGACAAGATTTATTGACATGACAATTCCATATTTTCTGAGAAGGATTAAAATTTTTATTAGGCCCCAAAACTAGAAGGCAATATCAATACTAGTCTTGTCACACTCATTTATCATAAAATTCATTCAAACCACAGATTGAGGTTTCCATAAAACAATTAGTCCTGTTTCTCGTTCCATGCAAACAGGACAGACAGAAGCTATCCAAACATCTTTCTCAAACCAGATGCGAGCAAAGAACTCTCGAGTCTAGATGAAATGTTGAATTTAGTAACAGTGCTCCTAAAACCAGCCAGATCTCTCAAAAGGCAAGGTGAGAAGGGGGAGAGGCACAGCAGTGCAGTCACTGTGCTGCCAGGTGAGGACGGGGATCATCACGGTCTGGCCTACTGTCACATTGTCAAAGTGGAAAACACTAGATTAATTTGCATGCATGAAGATTCTCTCTTAATTTGTATGCAATTGTCATCTAGGAGATAATAATGGGCAATATGAAGGGATTTTATTTAATTTTGTGTATCTATTAGTTTGTTTTTTAATTTCCCACTTAACATAGAGCAAAAGGAAAAAAATCTAAGGAGGCCCTGAAATGTAATCTGAAACAATAACCAATAATTGGATTGCTAAAAGAAAATAAGGATCCATAGATGAGCATACCTGAAAAGAATGAAGCCATCTTAGGCTTTAGTTGATTTGCTTATTTCCTTTACATAATATATGCAAAGTTTCTACATAATGTCAGCATATATTAAGTATTTAATAAATGAGCACTGTTGTTATTATGATTGATGTTATTATAATGAATTTATAGCAAAGGAATATTTGCAAAGCAAATACTCTTGATAAAGACACCACAAGCATGTTGAAAGACTAAATAATAGTTTGCTACTTATTGAAATGTTAATTTTACTGTGTTCTCTTGTTAACAAGGAAGGAGAAGATGGGGACAGGTAGGAATAATAGAACAAAATATGTATGTATTATCAGGTAAAGACTAAGCTAAAACTAATCAGTTTTTACTATTTAATAATTATAGGCTTTCAACAAAGCCAGAAACCAGATATTAAGTGCATATATATGCATTATATATATATATACACACACACACACACATACACATTTGGTTTGATATGTTCCAGAGAGGCTCCCAAATTATTCAACCCAGAAACTAAAAATCAAGATAATTATTATGCATTCAAAAATTGTCATTGCTTTAACCTCAGAATAGTAAAGTTTTACAGACATTCCCAAATCAGTAACTTGATTATCCTAAGTTATCAACACAACAGGTACTTTCATGTTATCCTAACAAAACAATTATTTACCTACAGCACTGCCTGGGACAGAGTAAGTGCTCAGTAAATATTTGTTAAATTAATGAATGAACCAGAGAAATAATGTAATGACATTTTGCAAATGATCAATAAATGAATTTTTTTTGAATGGAATAACTCTGTTTAAACATGAGAGTTATAAAACCAATCAAGGAAAGGGTCCTAACATACACTCTTCAAAATACTGATTAATCTTAGAGAGTCCGATAGTATTTAACTCTGATATGTTTTGTGATATAAGCAGAAGCATCAAAACAGCTTTACAAAATTCTACATGAGAACACCTTGGCTCATTTTCCTCTCTCACCAAATCGAGTCATTAAATATCACTTTTTTTGTATTGTGGAAACTTGTCCTTATCTGATGATGTATATATATACATTAAATTCTAACAGGAAATGTGACATGGTTTAATAATTAGTCTTGAAAACTGCTTCTCAAACAAGACATCACTCTGAAAAATACAATACAATAAAATAAAATAAAAAGACTAATGAAAAAGATTGCTTTCATTCACTACCTCTATGTTATTCATGGAAAATACAGACAGATTTTAGGTATCTGGGGGGAATGCTATTTGCTTAGAAAGATGTTTTTCAGGCAAAAAGGTAGATGTTAAAGTTTAACATTTTACTTCAGACTCTGTCATTTATCCATTTGGAAAATTAACTTGCAATATAGGTTGCCATTTTCTACATATGTGATAGGTTAACATTTGCCTCTATCAAGGTGGCATCAAGGTTTAGCAATCTCAGAATATGACAAATGTAAGTATATATAATATAACTGCAAGAATACATTACCAAGTAATTGAATTCAATTTAAAATGTAAATGGTGATTTTATTTAGGTGTAGATAAATGAATCAAGTTTATTTCTTTTTTTAAAAGTATCTAATTGCTTTAGGTCAAATCCACTCCACATAGATAATCTATCATTCAAATCAGAGGGTGATAATTTTGGTCTCAAAAATAGCAATTTTGAATTTGAAAAACATCTCTTTTTTGGAATCACTGCTGCCATGTCCACATTTTACCTTTGCAAGAGAAAGATAAATATTCAAAGATCATATAATAATTTGAATGCCATTATAAACACACATATAAAATTATTATCTGTTACTAAGAAGAGTTAAAATTAAATCATAAAAATTAGAATTCTTTATACTTAAATTTAATCTATAGAAAATACATCAAATTCTCCAGAAGAAGAAAAAGAAGGGATATTTTGAAACTAGTTTCCAAGTAATGCTGATAACCTTCCCTGACTGGAATAATCTCATAATGCTATATAGCCACAGTACAGTATTGATAATACTATTTTCCTATTTTATTTGGGTACCAGGTATTTCCATCTCAGGGTCCTGTCATAATCTCCAAATCTTACCATATCCATAGCTAAACTTGTTATCTTCCTTCCCCAACTTGAATCTATTTTCTCTCAGATAATCTCTATCACAATTAATAGCATATCCAATATCATTCTCCTAAACTATAAATTTCAGTCTTTCTCAGAGACTCCTTTCTTCTCAACCCTCTATGAATCAGCATGATCTTTCAGTGCTCTCTCTAAAATTTCTCTCAAATCTGACTGAGCTTCTTGCCTCCTTGTTACTAAAATTGCTTTATCATCTTTCAACAAGACTAATGCAACAGTCTCCTAAGTGCTGTCCCTGTCCCACTTGCTTTCAATTTAGTCCACTCTCCAAAGTGCTCCCAGAATTACATTTATTAAAAAGTACTTATTATATAATAATGTCTCTTCTCTTATTAAGGACTTCTTTCAGCTCACTATGGTCTTTAAAAGAAAGTTTCAAAATTTTTTTTTTTTTTTTTGCTTTGAGACAAGGTCTTGCTCTGTTGCCCAGGCTGGAGCACAGTGGCACAATCTCATCTCACTGCAGCCTCAACCTCCCAGGCTCAACCTCAGCCTCCCGGGTAGCTGGGGCTACAGGCACATGCAATCATGCCAAGCTAATTTTGTTTCTTTTTTGTAGAGAAGAGGTCTCATTATGTTGCCTCGACTGGTCTCCAACTCCTGCACTCAAGAGATCCTCCCACCTCAGCCTCCTGCCTCACTCAGGCCCAAGAGCCACTGTGCACACTCAAGTGTAAAAATCTTTAACATGTCATATATTGCTCTTCAAAATTTGACTACACTTTACAGCATCAACTTCGACTTCCCCAAACCTCCATACCTAATAACCTATGGATTTCTCATTTATTAGTTTAATGCTAATGAGTGGTTATACACGCTATTTTTTCTGCATGGATTACTCTTTTCTAGAAAATTCCTATACATTCTCCAATCCCAACTCAATTTTCATTTCCTCTATGAACTCTTCCCCAGTTCCTCCAGAGTAGTACACTGTTTCCTTTACAGAGCTTTCATTGAAACAAGGATGTTCACCATGACAAAGGAAAACAGAGGATTCTGAAAACAGAAAATTTAAAATCCAGAGGAGGAAAAGGGAATTCTCCAGAAACATGCTGAAAGGAATTTTCTGGAAGACAACTATGCAGTAAGCCAGGAGAAAATCAACAACCTAAAAAGCAGGAAATGGACATTGGCTGGGAGCAAAAGAAAGAGCATGCTAAAAAATTTCCAAGTGTCTTGATCTATTGAGAGGAAAGTTCACAGTTTTTTTTTTTTTTCAAAGATTTTGGAATAAAATTAGAGATAGACACCTAGAAAATCTCCTCCCCCAAAATAATGAGGCTGTTGCATCTAGGATAAATTAAAATTTGCATAAGAAAAAGAATGTAATCAGCTTCTATGTGACTCAGTTCTGAACAATAGTTACTAATGAAAGTAATATAATCCCTGAATATTAAATAAATAAA
The DNA here is from genome assembly GCF_009764315.1 of Trachypithecus francoisi. Classification (NCBI taxonomy): domain Eukaryota; kingdom Metazoa; phylum Chordata; class Mammalia; order Primates; family Cercopithecidae; genus Trachypithecus; species Trachypithecus francoisi. The sequence continues at coordinate 38,647,405 of NW_022681465.1, forward strand.
AATGTGTTAATCATAACTATATGATCCCTGAATATTAAATAAACTTAAATGTGTGATATAATTAAATCAGGAGGAATTTTATATGACAATTAACTCTTCATCCTCCATAAGAGGATTGGATGATATCTAAGACTGAAAAATCAAGAAACAGAGGTACACTCACATACCTTAGATGTAGGAGGTGAAGACCAGAAGAAACTGCAAAAGATCCCTAAGGACCAAGCAGGATCTGTGTTCCACAACTCCAGGGGCATCGTTCAGATTGGAGTGGTGTCCCCAGAGTTGTGAAACAGAGGACTTAGGATCAGAAGACCAGAGTGGAGACAGTGAGGTAGGGGAACACTGTTTTTCATTACACCCTTGTAGTATTATTTGACCTCATAAATTACGTAAGTAAGAAAAATATCTCAATGTAGGATAATAATGGCGGCAGCATTCAAAGTAATGCATCTTTGATCTTAAATATCATTTTTCAGCTGGGAGCGGTGGCTCATTCCTGTAATCCTCGCACTTTGGGAGGCCGAGGTGGGCGGATCACTTGAGGTCAGGAGTTTGAGACCAGCCTGGCGAATATGGTGAAATTCCGTCTCCACTAAAAATACAAAAATTAGACGGGCATAGTGGTGCGTGCCTGTAATCGTAGCCACTCAGGAGGCTGAGGCAGGAGAATTGCTTGAATCCGGGAGGTGGAGGTGCAGTGAGCTAAGACTGTGCTATTGCACTCCAGCCTGGATGTCAGAGGGAGACTCTGTCGCAAAAAAAAAAAAAAAAAAATTCTACCCCAACGGTAAATCCGGGTTATGTACTCCTTTAAAATCTTCAACTTAACTTTCACAAGAGACAATAGCACAGTATAATTATTATCTAAACTTAATCCTAAATTCATATTTAAATAGGATAACATCAAGTAACTCTCAAAAGTAAAGCAGTAACAAACATTTAACACCCATTATTTTAAGAGACAATTCTAACAAACAAATAGCTCAAGATTGACAGAGGTAAATATATTTAAAAATTCTAACAAGTTGGATTAAGAAATTTTAACAAAATTTGCAATAAAAATCCTAATTGTTATATGATATCATCAAGTACAGATATAGCGCTCATATCTGACACAATTAGGATATTGTGTTTAATATCCTAATTGGATATTAATCACAAAAGTTTAATCAGAAAAGTTGGCTAAAATAAAAAACAGGAATCATTAAAAAAAAAAAAAAATAGTTAAATCCTGTGGCACACAATGTTGATCCTGACCTAAAAGCCATGTGTCACTTCTTCCTCAGCTGACCCATGACAATTTTGTTTGGGTGGCAATGCTTTACCTGAAGCCTCAAGATAGAAACCTGGATCAGTCTGCATCATTTTAGCAAATCGGTTGAATATTACCATCATTTAAGGATGGGCATGTGATGCAATACTGTACCCTGAGACAAGAGAAAATCTGCTAAGGAGTAATATAAGGCCCTTCTCCATGATGATTGGAGAGTAAGATGTGAGAAGAAGCTGTGCCACCTTCCATCTGCCTAGGATGATGCCACCTAAGGATGTAAATTTATAAATGAGAGTCACATTGCTACACAGGAAATCTCAGAGAAGCAGTCCAGGAGATCCGATCATCCTTTACATGTTAATTCATCAAACCTGAAATGGTCTAAGCATGAACTAAGCATGAAATTCTTATGTGAAATAATTAAATACATTTATTGCTTGAGCAATTTTTATTAGGAAATTCTATTTCTTGACTATGAAAGCATCCTAACTGATGCAGACATACTTTAAGGTTCAACTTTTCACTGAAAGTTTATTTTACTTAAGTGGTCATTCGATACAGGGTTTGGACCTTTGAGTACAAGTCTTGAGATTCAAATTCTACTTAGTCTTTCTTAAAAGGGAGCTAAAACACAATAAATTACAAAATAGTCTGAGAAATGACTCCTGGACTTTTAAGACTTTTACAGTGTTCTTTTTAATCATTAATGTTTTTCATACACACCTACCTTAATGATAGTTTTTACTGACTTGCCTTTATCATTTTTCCAATGCTTTAATGTATAATTTTTATTTTCCTTAATCAGTAATGTCTTATACATTTGATAATATGAGAGTTATATTCAATCTAAAGATGAATAATTTTTAAATGCCTAATATAAGCCATCAGGCACACACAAAAAAATAACATTACCAGGAAGTTTGAAGCCTACGACTAGAATTGCTGGCTATGAAGGTATGTATGAATATCACCAACTTTACCAGACAGTGTCAAATTGTTTTTTGAAGTGCTTTTACCAGTTCATACCCCACCTGCAATGCAGGAGTGGTTCTCTGGCTCCATATTATTGTCAAGACTTAATGTTGCCAAACATTTTCGTTTGTGTCAATCTGGTGGGTGTGAAATGGTATATTGTTACAGTTTTTACCTAATTTTCATGGAAACACACACTTTTACACTTACTTAGTTGTTTTACACAGCATATAATTATAGTGGCAAGCATAAAGAGGTTTAGGAACAGATATTATAGACTCTCTTGGTAAACACACAACTCAGCTAAAGGGATAAGTTAAGCAGGCACACTGTAGAAAAGCCTAGTAGTTATGGGCATTTATCATGCCATGGACATCAAGTTCTCAGAAGGAATGTAGAATCCTGATAAATCTGATTAGTCCATTAAGTTGAAATCAGTTCAGAGAACTTCTGTCATTTCCAAACAGAATCCTGCTATAGTTGGGATGTCATTTCTAGGCTGGATGGAATACTGCTCAGATGCAGTGTGTGCAACTGCTTCTACTCTTAAGACCATATTTGTCATTTTTGTCTTCTACTCTGGAGAATTCTATTTTTCTTTTTAAAAAATGATGAAATATTTTTAAAATACAGCAAAATACAAATAAGAGTAATCTTAATGTAATGCTATGCTTGCCATGAATCATTTTTTTCTGAGAATCACAACATTACAGATACAATCAAATCCCTGTGGATCCAGAACCAATCATATATTTCACATTTGCCCCATGATAAACACACTGTGAATTTAATACTTACTATTCTTTTATTAGTCCAGATATTCAAGAAACAGATAGCACATTAAGAAGAGTTCAATGAAGAAAGTTTAATGAAGAGACAATTTAAAATAATGGAAAGGGTTTAAATTAATAAAAGATGGAAAAGCATCCTAAGTAAGAGTAATAAGAGTAGAAAGCCTTTCCTAATCCTAGGCCTGAAAGATAAAGATATAGATTTAGTTCCTGGGACCCAGAGCAAAGTGTATCTGTCAGAGAAGACTTCATGACAGAATCTGTGGCCTGGAGAAATGTGCCATGCCCAGTAAAGGTCTGGCAGAGCAAAAAGTAGGGACTGGACTCCCAGTGGCTAAGTTCAGCTGGAAGCAGTAGGATCAAAGTAAAGTACATAAAAGCAGATAATGGAGGTACCATAAAGCAAAAGAAAAAATAGATTAGAAGAAACAAAAAAGATGAAAATGGCTAATTTTAAAATTTTGTTCCTATGAGTGGCCAGAAAGTAGGGTAAAAATAACAAGGAAAAGGAATTTTATACTAGATTTGCTATAAAATCAATTGAAATGTTTATGATACACAAGAGGACAGAGTTAATGTGCTGTAATAGATTATCCCTAGCTATACTCATTTTATTTAGTCATTTCATTTCAATGAGGTTAGAGCTTTAAAGTTAGAAATTAAATTTTTTGTTTAAACAAAAACTTTCATAGCATTTAAGAATTGTTTAAAATACATTATTGTCTCATTCTGAAAGTGAATTTATAATGTTATATATGAACATTTTAAGTTTCATTATAAGTATATACAGCTATATATTATAGCTATGAGTAACTTTTAAATAAGTAAATTTTAATAAATAATATAAATAAATAAACTTTTCAAAATAATAAAACCACACACACACAGAACATTTGTTAGTATAAGTTACTCCAAAAGCAAAGTCTGAGTCAAGGACTTGGATGCAGTTGATTTATTTGAACAACTAATCCCAAGAACCAGAAGGCAACAGACAACACGAAATAGGGAAAGAAAAAAACTGTAGACAAGACCATAAAAAGTGAAATAACTTTAGGGGTTCACATTCATTTAGCCCATTGATATAGGCACAAATAGCTATAAATCATCTAATTTCACATTTATATCATTGGTAATTGATCTACCAATTTATCCCCAGAATGCAATGTTCAAAATAAGAAATTCAATTACATAATTTGGAATACTAACTGAAATAAAAAAGACATGATCATTTCAACTGATTTTTTAAAATAATTTTAGGTAAGTAAATAGTTGTTTGATAGAAATTTTAAAAAATAATGATAGAAAGCAATTTTTCAACATTAAAAGCAGAATTAATCAAAAACTTAGTGTTAATAGTATACCTAATAGGCTTTTGGAAGAATTCTCCTTAGAGTGTGAATACATATTAGCACCCATGCATGGAGTTCCTAGCCAATGCAATAATATAAAAAATAGAAATGAATTTCAAGAATTATAAAAACAGAGTTAAGGCTGTTTTTCTTCAGATGTTTTCACTTCCTACATACACATAAAATTCAAGAGAATTAGCAGACAAAGTAATATAGCTGTAATGCAAGTTCAGTTTGGTACAACAATCATTAGAAAAGCAGAAATAATAATTTTACTGTAAAGCAGAAATAATGCATCAGAAAGTGTAATATTAGTTTATTCAACACATTTTGAGAGCCCACTATGCGTCAGATACTATTCTAGGTACTAGGGATACAGCAGTGAACAAAATAAAAATGCCTGTCTTCTCTGAGCTTACATTCTAGTTTAAAAAAAAAATTACAGTAATATTAGAAAAAAGAAAATATCTAATTCACCATAGAAACAAAAACTATGAAGTACCTAACAATGAACTGAACAAATATAACACCAAAATAATGGATAAATATGGCGTGTTCCTAGATTGAAACAGTATCATAAAGATGTTGATTGGTCTATACATTAAATATAAATTAAATACAATTTCAGTCAAAATACAACAATTTGGAGGGGGAGAGAAGACTTTAAAATTCATTGAAAGATTTGAAGTGCTGAGAATAAACAAAACAATTTTTGAAGAAGAGGAAGGGTTCCACTTCAAAAAATCAAGACTGATATGGTTAGATCTGTGTCCCCACCCAAATGTCATGTTCCATTTTAAACCTCAATGTTGCAGTGGGACCCAGTAGGAGGTGACTGGATCCTGAGAGCAGTTTTTCATGATTTAACACAATCCCATTGGTGCTGTCATCACAATAGTGAGTTCTCGTTTGGTTGTTTAAAAGTGTGGCAACTCCCCCATCTTTCCCGCTCACCTTCCACCATGATTGAAAGTTTCCTGAGGCCTCCCCAGAAGCCGAGCAGATGCCAGCATCATGCTTTCTGTACAGCCTGCAGAACTATGAGCCAATTAAACCTCTTTTCCTTATAAATTACCCAGTCTCAGGTATCTCTTTATAGCAATGCAAGAACAGACAAATACAAAGAGTTTAATGAAAAAAATATAGTTGCAAATACAATATTGCTTTGGTCAGGGATACAAAAATGAGCCAACTGAAAAAAAATAGAAACTACAGAAATAGACTCATGTATATTTAATAAATGACTGAAGTTATATAAAAAGTCAACTATTCAATAAATAGATCTTGGTGAAATAGACTGATCTACACGTGGAAGAATATCTGTAAGGGTCAAATGTTTATTATCTTGAGGTAGGAAAGAATTTCTTACATAAGATGTTAAACAAGCAGACAACAAAGGGAGATGCTTGATACATTTGACTTCCTTAAAATTACAAACTTGTACACAACAGACATTACAAAAAGGGAAAAAGACTAGTCCACCTGCCAAGAGAAAACATTTACAGTATACAAAACATTCAAGTCATTGGCATGCAGCATATTTAAAGTACTCCCACAAATCAACATAATAAACAATCCTATGGAAAAATGAGGCAAAGATGTAAACAGGCAATTATCAGAAGAAACATGAATGACCAATAAAAGAAAAGATGCTCATACTCACTAGTAGTCAGCGGAATAGGAAATAAAATAGCTATCAGATTGGCAACAACAAAAAATTCTTTTAAGTATCTCTCAATATCAAGTGCTGGTGAGCATGTGAAGCAAGAGGAACTTCCAGTCTGCTCCAAGGAGTGTCAATCGTTAAAACCACTTTGGAGAGAAAGTTAGTATTATCTAGAAGTCATAAATACCCACCATCTGCAACCCATAAATGCTAATTCTAGGTATAAAAACTAGAAAAACTGTTACCAAGGTTCACAAGGAATCATATATAAGAATAATCATTTTAACATTGTTCATTCAAATTGTTTATACAGTCTGGGCACGGTTTATACAGTTACGCCTGTAACCCCAACACTTTGGGAGGCTGAGGTGGGAGGTTCACTTGAGCCCAGGAGTTCAAGACCAGCTCTCCATTTTAAATATTAAATACATTTTGTAAAATACACATATCTTGTGAGTATGATAATGCCTTTGTTGTCCCCATATACATTCCCACAATCATTTTCCCACCCCTCAAATTCACATTTTTGTCTTTGTGAGGCTATTTGTGTCCATGCCTGTTAACTCAGGAGCAAGGTTTTAAGACATGACATAAAAGTTTTGTTTCAACTAAGAAATAAGCAACAGTTGGAGACAAACTACCAGGGATATTGTGGTAGTCCACCCTGATCTTTCTTCAGGGTCAGGTCCAGTCATTCCCAGCCCAGCTATGAATGCCCCTCTGCTGATATAGCCTTTGGCCACAGAGAACTGCCTCACCCACTAATCTTAAGATATAAACACTAAGTCTCTTGCCCTAGTTTGTAATAACTCTAAAGAGCCAACGCAGTTCAAGGATACCCCAGCCTCAGTTTCATTGGATCCAATGAAGTCTCAGTTGCAACCACATTCTCCTGTCCAATTTGACATCCCTCACTTCTTTACAGATCTCTTTCCCAAGAGCACTCACCAATACATCTTCTACATGCAACCTCTATCTTGACGTCTAATTTCAGCTAATCCACTCTAAGACAAAAGTTCTCCAAAATAAATACTCACTTCTTAAAAAATTACATTAAGAAGAAAATACTTGAAAAGAAATATGCTTTATATATATGTAAACAGGTTTCTTATTGAATGTTATTGTAATTTTTTCAAAAGATATCTATGGTTCTTCAGTGACACAATGGTAACATACCATCTAAGCATAAGTCTACCTAGCCAAAAATCTGGGTTTGGAGAAATTTCTAAATAGTTTAAGAAAACTCTCAAGTATTCATTCATACGAAACCCTCCATTTCAGAAGCCTAAAAGTTTTACATTTTCTCAATAATTATATATTTTGGAAATAAAGTATTGAATACCCAGCTCAGCTTTATGATATAAACATAATTGTTTATATTTTCATTAAAATTAATATTTTCTTAATTTTATTATTTTTCAAAATTTAAAATTTGAAATGAAAATACCACTTTAAATCTAATAGTATCAATATAGGAGTTAAGAAGGAAGTACTTAGGCTAATAACAAGGACATGGAAGCCCTAGGTAAGGCTTTTCTTTTTTCTTTTCTTTTTAATGAAAAGCAGCCCCAAATCATTTTCTAACAAAGAGCAGCCTGTAAAGTCAGACTGCAGACACAGAAAAGCAAGCTGGCAGCTTGCATGGGTCAATGCCAGCAGGAACTAGGGACTAGCTAAGTTCAAAATGGCGGCTTCCTCTTCCCTTTTCTTTGTCAGCCAAGAGGACAGTAAAGAGTAGACAAGATGGCACCAATCAACTGGAAAGTCCATTTGCATTATAAGATTAGGGTGGGGCCACCAGCCTTCCCTGTGCACTATGTAAACATCATCTCTGATAGAACCAATCTGTGAGCCCTACATACCTCAGACACCACCTTCTCCAGTCTGCCTATAAAATTTGTTGCAGTCCACGGCTCTCCTCTCTCCTTTCTTGTGTCTATTGTTTCCACTCCTTAACCCACCCACATGTGTCCATGTCCTGAATTCTTTCTCAGCAGGCAACAATAAACCCCCAGGTGTATACCCTATGGTATATACCTGGTTGCTTGGTTGCATGGTGGCTTCAATATTAAATACCATGGCCGGGCACTGTAGCTCATGCATGTAATCCCAGCACTTTGGGAGGCCGAGGCGGGTGGATCACAAGGTCAGGAGTTCGAGACCACCCTGGCCAACATAGTGAAACCCCGCTCTATTAAAAAAACAAAAATAACCCGGGGTGGTGGTATGCACCTGTAATCCCAGCTACTCGGGAGGCTGAGGCAGGAGAATTGCTTGAACCCAGGAGGCAGAGGTTGCAGTGAACTGAGATCATGCCACTGCACTCCAGTGTGGGTGACAGAGCAAGACTCTGTCTAAAAAAATAAAAAATAAAAATAAAAAGCTTATGTATTAGAGAGACAAAAGAGGCACAGCAACATGGCCAAATAGAATTCTCTAGTGATCATCCCCCTGCAGGAACACCAATTGAGCAACTATCCACACAAGAAAGCACCCTCAGGTGAGTGATTACCATACCTGCTTTTAACAAAATATAAAGGAAAGAGGCATTAAAGAGGGTAGGAAAGATAGTCTTGCATTGCCTATCCCACCCTTCCATCATCTCATGGCAGCAAAGTGCAGAGAATTAATATGCTTTGGGGAGGCAGAGTGAAGTGAATTAGTGAAGTGAATTAGGCAGAGTGAAGAGAATTAGTATGCTTTGGGGAGGCAGAGTGAAGTGAGTGTTGGACTTTGCATTGGAACTCAGTGCTACATGTCACAGCAAAACACAATGAAAGGCAGACAGCTTTGCTGGTATCCACAGAGGAAACATTTAGACCAGCCCTGGGCCGGAGGGAAACTCTCAGCCCCAGCAGGAGGAACCCAAATCACAGCTGGTTCCACCACTGGCTTACTAAAGTGACCTAGGGCCTGGAATAAAACTGAGTGGCTGTCTGGCCAAAAGGACTACAGTCCTTGGGCAAGGCCTGGTGCTGCACTAGTCTCAGAGGCAATGAGACTTGGGGTGCATGTGACCCAGTGTTACACCAGCTGTGGCAACTAAAAGAATAAAACTGAGTGGCAGTCTGGCCAGAAGGACTACAGTCCTTGGGGAAGGCCTAGTGCTACACTAGTCTCAGAGGCAATGGGACTTGGGGTGCATGTGACCCAGTGTAACACCAGCTGTGGCAGCTAAGAGATTACTCATGTCACCCCACCCAGAACTCTTGGCAGTGCAGCTTGGGGGAAGAGTCCTGCTTGGGGAAAAGAGAGGAAAAATACAGAGGACTTTGTCTTACAAGTTGGGTACCAGTTTAGCCACAGTAAAATAAACACCAAGAAGACCCCTAAAGCCCCTGACTCTAGGCCCTAGCTCCTGAACAGCATTTCTAGACCCACCCCAGAAGAGAACTTGCCTATCTGAAGGGAAAGACACAAGCCTGGCTAGACTCACCACCTCCTGACTAAAGTGCCCTTGGCCCTTGATAAACATCAGCTTTAGCCAGGCAATAGTCACCACAGACCTTGAGCAAGACCCAGTCCTGTGCTGGCTATAGGTCAGACCCAACAGGGTCCCAGTCATGATGGCCATAGGTGTGCCAACCCAGACAGTTCAGCACAGAGACTCCATTTGTTTGGGGGAAAGTAAGGGAAGAGAACAAGAGTCTTTGCCTGGTAATCCAGGCAATTATCTCAGATCTTATCCAAACCACCACCAAAGTGGTACCACTAAGAGCCTCTGTGACTCTTGTAGAGTCACAGCATTACTGGGCTTGGGGTGCCCCCTAATGTAGATATGGCTGCACTGACCAAAATCTTAGATCACAACACTCAATACCCTTGAAAAGTCTTCCGAATATGGATGGGTGCAAACAAGTCCAAACTCTGAAGATTGGAATAAATACCTAGCTCTTCAATGCCTAGACATCAATTAATGTCCACAAACATCAAGAGCATCCAAGAAAACATGACCTCACCAAACAGACTAAATAATAAATCAATGGCCAATGTTAGAGTGACAGAGATATATGAATTTTCAGACAGCGACTTCAAAATAGCTGTCTTGAGGAAGCTAAACAAACTCCAAGATAACACAGACAAGGAATTCAGAATTCTACCAGAGAAATTTAACAAAGAGTAATTAATTTTTTAAAATATCAAGCAGAAATTTTGGAGCTTAAAAGTTAAATTGACAACTTGAAAAATAAATGCAAAGTCTTTAGCGAGCAGAATTGATCAAGCAGAAGAAAGACTTTGTAAACCTGAAGTCTTTCATAGAGATAGACTCTATGAAAATACAGTCAGAGGAGAAGACAGAAAAGAGAATGAAGAATAAGAAAGCCCACCTACAAGATCTAAAAAACAGCCTCAAAAGGTCAAATCTAAGAGTTGTTGGCCTTAAAGAGGAAGGGGAGAGAGAGAGAGACAGAGAGAGAGAGAGAGAGAGAGAGAGAAGTTTATTCAAAGAAATAATAACAGGGAACTTTTCAAACACAGAGAAAGATATGAATACCCAGGTACAAGAAGGTCACAGAATATCAATAAGATTCAACCCAAAAAAGAAGATCTCAAGGTATATAATAGTCAGACTCTCAAAGGGCAAGAATAAAAGAATCCTAAAAGCCACAAGAGAAAAGAAGCAAATAACATATGAAGGAACTCTGGTATGTCTGGCAGCAGACTTCTCAGCAGAAGCCTTATCAGCTAGGACAGAGTGAAATGACATATTCAAAGTGCTGAAGGAAAACAAACTCAACCTAGAATATTTTCTCCAGCAAAATTATCCTTCAAACATGAAGGAGAAATAAATACTTTCACAGAAAACAAAAGCTGAGAGATTTTGTCAAATACCAGATGTGTCTTACAAGAAATACTAAAGGGAATTCTTCAATCTCAAAGAAAAAGATGTGAAAGAACAATAAGAAATCCTCTAAAGGTATAAAACTAAATCACTGATAATAGTAAGTACACAGACAAATATGGAATACTTTAAAACTAAAATTGCAGTGTGTAAAATACTCAGATCTTTAGTAGGAAGACTAAAAGACAAACCTACCAAAAATTAATAACTACAAATTTTTAAGAGATTGACAATATACAGATACATAAATTGAGATGACAAAAAGTCAAAAAGCAGGAGGATAGAGTTAAAGTGTAGAGTTTTTTAGTAGTCTCTTTGCTTATTTGCTTTATTTCACTTCCTTGTATCAGAGTTAACTTGTCATCAGTTTAAAATATTTGGTTATAAGACGTTATTTGAAAACCTCACGGTAAACATAAAAAAACCTGTAATAAATACACAGATATTTTAAAAACAAGAAATTAAAGCATACTATCAGAGAAAATTACTTTTACACAAAAAGTGTTTTTCTTTCTTCCTTTCTGTCATCTTTCTGTCAGTGAAGGAATTGAGAAAGAAATTTTTAAAGTTTCTTGAAACAAATAAAAATGGAAACACATGTACCAAATTCTTGGGATGCAGCAAAAGCAATAATAAGAGGGAACTTTAAAGCAACAAACATATACCAAAAAAAACAGATAAACTTCAAATAAACAATATAACAATGCATCTTAAAGAACTAGAGAAACAAAAGCAATGAAAACTCAAATTAGTAGAAGAAAATAAATAATAAAGATCAGAGCAAAATAAATAAAATTTAGGCTAAAAAAAGCATGATCAATGAAACAAAAAGATAAACAATATCTTTTGTGAAAAGATAGACAAAATTGACAAACCTGTAGCCATATTAACTAAGAAAAAAAAAAAAAAAACAGAAAAAGACTCAATAAATAAAACCAGAGATGAAAAAGGAGACATTACAACTGATACCACAGAAATCCAAAGGATCATAGGATCATTAAAAACTATGGTGAACAACTAACTATATGCCAATAAATTAGAAAAACTAGTAGAAACAGATAAATCCCTAGGCACATTACAACCTGCAAAGTTTGAACCATGAAGAAATCCAAAACCTGAATAGACCAGTAATAAGTAAAGAGATAGAACAGTAATAAAATGTCTCCCATCAAAGACAAGCCTAGGACCCAATGACTTCACTGCTAAATTCTACCAAACATTTAAAGAAGAAAACAGGCCGGGCGCCGTGGCTCAAGCCTGTAATCCCAGCACTTTGGGAGGCCGAGACAGGTGGATCATGAGGTCAATAGATCGAGACCATCCTGGCTAACACGGTGAGACCCCGTCTCTACTAAAAATATACAAAAAAACTAGCCGGACGATGTGGCGGGCGCCTGTAGTCCCAGTTACTCGGGAGGCTGAGGCAGGAGAATGGCATGAACCCGGGAGGCGGAGCTTGCAGTGAGCTGAGATCCGGCCACTGCACTCTAGCCTGGGCGACAGAGCGAGACTCCATCTCAAAAAAAAAAAAAAGAAGAAGAAGAAAACATATCAATCATACTCAAACTACACCAAAAATTTGAGGAGGGGGGAATACTTTCAAACTCATTCACAAGGCCAGCATTACACTAATACGGAAACCAGACAAATCTCCAATTACAACAAAAAAAACCCTACAAGCCAATATTCCTGATGAACACAAATGCAAAAATTCTCAACAAATACTAGTAAACCAAATTCAGCAACACATTAAAAAGATCATTTATCATGATCAAGTAGGATTCATCCCAAAAATGTGAGATTGATTCAACATATGCAAATTTTAAAATGTGATACATCACATCAACAGAATGAAGGACAAAAACCACATGATCATTTTAGTAGATGCCAAGAAACATCAACTGATAAACTTCAGCATCAGGTCTGGCACAGTAGTAGCTCATGCTTGTAATTCCAACATTTTGGGAGGTTGAGGCAGAAGGATCCTTTGAGGCCAGGAGTTTGAGACCAGCCTGGGCAACATAGCAAAATCCTATTGCTATAAAAGAAAGGAAGATAAGAGAAACATTTGCATAAAAAAATTCATATCACTTTATGGTAGACACTTTCAAAAAATTGGGTAGACAGAAAATACTTCAACATGATAAAACCCATATATTACAAACCCACAGCTAGTGTCATTCAGAACAGGGAAAATCTAAAAGGCTTCTCTAACTTCCAAAACAAGATAAGAATGCCTACTTCCACCATTTTTATTCAGCATAGTACTAAAGTCCTAGCTAGAGCAATTAAACAAAAGGAAGGAAGGAAGGAAGGAAGGAAGGAAGGAAGGAAGGAAGGGAGGGAGGGAGGGAGGGAGGGAGGAAGGAAGGAAGGAAGGAAGGAAGGAAGGAAGAGAAAGGGCATACAAATTAGAAAGGAAGAAGTCAACTTATTTTTGTCTGCAGGTAGTAAGATCTTATATTTGGGACAATCTAAAGATTCCACCAAAAAAATAAAAACTATTATAACTGATAAACAAATTCAGTGAAGTTGCAGGATACAAAACCAACATACACAAATCAGTATATTTCTATATGCCAATACTAAACAATCTGAAAAGAAATGAAGAAACTAATATCATTTACAGTAGCTACAATTAAAATAAAATACCTAGGAATTAACTTGACCAAATAAATGAAAGAGCTCTACAATGAAAATCATAAAGCATTAATGAAAGAAACTGAAGAGGACACACCAAAAAATGAAAAGATATTTTATGCTCATGAACTGGAAGAATCAGTATTATTAAAATGTCTATACTACTCAAAGTAATCTACAGATTCCATTTAATCCCTATCAAAATGAATACATTATTCAAAGAAATAGAAAAACAATTCTAAAATTTATATGGAACCACAAAAGACCCAAAATAGCCAAAGCTATTCTGAGCAAAATGAACAAAGCTGGAAGCATTACATTACCTGACTTTATTTTATTTATTTATTTTATTTATTTATTTTTTTTTTATTATTATACTTTAAGTTCTAGGGTACATGTGCATGACGTTTATATCATGTATAACTCCCCAATGCAATCCCTCCCTCCTCCCCCCTCCCCATGATAGGCCCCAGTGTGTGATGTTCCCCTTCCCGAGTCCAAGTGATCTCATTGTTCAGTTCCCACCTATGAGTGAGAACATGCGGTGTTTGGTTTTCTCTTCTTGTGATAGTTTGCTAAGAATGATGGTTTCCAGCTGCATCCATGTCCCTACAAAGGACGCAAACTCATCCTTTTTGATGGCTGCATAGTATTCCATGGTGTATATGTGCCACATTTTCTTAATCCAGTCTGTCACAGATGGACATTTGGGTTGATTCCAAGTCTTTGCTATTGTGAATAGTGCCGCAATAAACATACGTGTGCATGTGTCTTTGTAGTAGAGTAATTTATAATCCTTTGGGTATATACCCAGTAGTGGGATGGCTGGGTCATATGGTACATCTAGTTCTAGATCCTTGAGGAATCGCCATACTGTTTTCCATAATGGTTGAACTAGTTTACAATCCCACCAACAGTGTAAAAGTGTTCCTATTTCTCCACATCCTCTCCAACACCTGTTGTTTCCTGACTTCTTAATGATTGCCATTCTGACTGGTGTGAGATGGTATCTCATTGTGGTTTTGATTTGCATTTCTCTGATGGCGAGTGATGATGAGCATTTTTCATGTGTCTGTTGGCTGTATGGATGTCTTCTTTTGAGAAATGTCTGTTCATATCCTTTGCCCACTTTTTGATGGGGTTGTTTGTTTTTTTCTTGTATATTTGTTTGAGTTCTTTGTAGATTCTAGATATTAGCCCTTTGTCAGATGAGTAGGTTGCAAAAATTTTCTCCCATTCTGTAGGTTGCCTGTTCACTCTGATGGTAGTTTCTTTAGCTGTGCAAAAGCTCTTTAGTTTAATTAGATCCCATGTGTCAATTTTTGCTTTTGCTGCCGTTGCTTTTGGTGTTTTAGACATGAAGTCCTTGCCCATGCCTATGTCCTGAATGGTACTACCTAGATTTTCTTCTAGGGTTTTTATGGTATTAGGTCTAACATTTAAGTCTCTGATCCATCTTGAATTAATTTTCGTATAAGGGGTAAGGAAAGGATCCAGTTTCAGCTTTCTACTTATGGCTAGCCAATTTTCCCAGCACCATTTATTAAATAGGGAATCCTTTCCCCATTTCTTGTTTTTGTCAGGTTTGTCAAAGATCAGATGGCTGTAGATGTGTGGTATTATTTCTGAGGACTCTGTTCTGTTCCATTGGTCTATATCTCTGTTGTGGTACCAGTACCATGCTGTTTTGGTTACTGTAGCCTTGTAGTATAGTTTGAAGTCAGGTAGCGTGACGCCTCCAGCTTTGTCCTTTTGACTTAGGATTGTCTTGGCAATGCGGGCTCTTTTTTGGTTCCATATGAACTTTAAAGCCGTTTTTTCCAATTCTGTGAAGAAAGTCATTGGTAGCTTGATGGGGATGGCATTGAATCTATAAATCACCTTGGGCAGTATGGCCATTTTCACGATATTGATTCTTCCTATCCATGAGCATGGTATGTTCTTCCATTTGTTTGTGTCCTCTTTGATTTCACTGAGCAGTGGTTTGTAGTTCTCCTTGAAGAGGTCCTTTACATCCCTTGTAAGCTGGATTCCTAGGTATTTTATTCTCTTTGAAGCAATTGTGAATGGAAGTTCATTCCTGATTTGGCTCTCTGCTTGTCTGTTACTGGTGTATAAGAATGCTTGTGATTTTTGCACATTAATTTTGTATCCTGAGACTTTGCTGAAGTTGCTTATCAGCTTAAGGAGATTTTGGGCTGAGACAATGGGGTTTTCTAAATATACAATCATGTCATCTGCAAACAGGGACAATTTGACTTCTTCTTTTCCTAACTGGATACCCTTGATTTCTTTCTCTTGCCTGATTGCCCTAGCCAGAACTTCCAACACTATGTTGAATAGGAGTGGTGAGAGAGGGCATCCCTGTCTTGTGCCAGTTTTCAAAGGGAATTTTTCCAGTTTTTGCCCATTCAGTATGATATTAGCTGTGGGTTTGTCATAAATAGCTCTTATTATTTTGAGGTACGTTCCATCAATACCGAATTTATTGAGCGTTTTTAGCATAAAGGGCTGTTGAATTTTGTCAAAAGCCTTTTCTGCATCTATTGAGATAATCATGTGGTTCTTGTCTTTGGTTCTGTTTATATGCTGGATTACGTTTATTGATTTGCGAATGTTGAACCAGCCTTGCATCCCAGGGATGAAGCCCACTTGATCATGGTGGATAAGCTTTTTGATGTGCTGCTGAATCCGGTTTGCCAGTATTTTATTGAGGATTTTTGCATCGATGTTCATCAGGGATATTGGTCTAAAATTCTCTTTTTTTGTTGTGTCTCTGCCAGGCTTTGGTATCAGGATGATGTTGGCCTCATAAAAAGAGTTAGGGAGGATTCCCTCTTTTTCTATTGATTGAAATAGTTTCAGAAGGAATGGTACCAGCTCCTCCTTGTACCTCTGGTAGAATTCAGCTGTGAATCCATCTGGTCCTGGACTTTTTTTGGTGGGTAGGCTATTAATTGTTGCCTCAATTCAGAGCCTGCTATTGGTCTATTCAGGGATTCAACTTCTTCCTGGTTTAGTCTTGGGAGAGTGTAAGTGTCCAGGAAATTCTCCATTTCTTCTAGATTTTCTAGTTGATTTGCGTAGAGGCATTTATAGTATTCTCTGATGGTTGTTTGTATTTCTGTGGGGTCGGTGGTGATATCCCCTTTATCATTTTTTATTGCGACTATTTGATTCCTCTCTCTTTTCTTCTTTATTAGTCTTGCTAGCGGTCTGTCAATTTTGTTGATCTTTTCAAAAAACCAACTCCTGGATTCATTGATTTTTTGGAGGGTTTTTTGTGTCTCTATCTCCTTCAGTTCTGCTCTGATCTTAGTTATTTCTTGCCTTCTGCTAGCTTTTGAATGTGTTTGCTCTTGCCTCTCTAGTTCTTTTAATTGTGATGTTAGAGTGTCAATTTTAGATCTCTCCTGCTTTCTCTTGTGGGCATTTAGTGCTATAAATTCCCTCTACACACTGCTTTAAATGTGTCCCAGAGATTCTGGTATGTTGTATCTTTGTTCTCATTGGTTTCAAAGAACATCTTTATTTCTGCTTTCATTTCGTTATGTACCCAGTAGTCATTCAGGAGCAGGTTGTTCAGTTTCCATGTAGTTGAGCGGTTTTGATTGAGTTTCTTAGTCCTGAGTTCTAGTTTGATTGCACTGTGGTCTGAGAGACAGTTTGTTATAATTTCTGTTCTTGTACATTTGCTGAGGAGTGCTTTACTTCCAATTATGTGGTCAATTTTGGAATAAGTGCGATGTGGTGCTGAGAAGAATGTATATTCTGTTGATTTGGGGTGGAGAGTTCTATAGATGTCTATTAGGTCCGCTTGGTGCAGAGATGAGTTCAATTCCTGGATATCCTTGTTAACTTTCTGTCTCGTTGATCTGTCTAATGTTGACAGTGGAGTGTTGAAGTCTCCCATTATTATTGTATGGGAGTCTAAGTCTCTTTGTAGGTCTCTAAGGACTTGCTTTATGAATCTGGGTGCTCCTGTATTGGGTGCATAGATATTTAGGAGAGTTAGCTCTTCCTGTTGAATTGATCCCTTTACCATTATGTAATGGCCTTCTTTGTCTCTTTTGATCTTTGATGGTTTAAAGTCTGTTTTATCAGAGACTAGGATTGCAACCCCTGCTTTTTTTTGTTCTCCATTTGCTTGGTAGATCTTCCTCCATCCCTTTATTTTGAGCCTATGTATGTCTCTGCATGTGAGATGGGTCTCCTGAATACAGCAGACTGATGGGTCTTGACTCTTTATCCAGTTTGCCAGTCTGTGTCTTTTAATTGGAGCATTTATTCCATTACATTTAAGGTTAATATTGTTATGTGTGAACTTGATCCTGTCATTATGATATTAACTGGTTATTTTGCTCGTTAGTTGATGCAATTTCTTCCTAGCCTCGATGGTCTTTACATTTTGGCATGTTTTTGCAATGGCTGGTACCGGTTGTTCCTTTCCATGTTTAGGGCTTCCTTCAGGGTCTCTTGTAAGGCAGGCCTGGTGGTGACAAAATCTCTAAGCATTTGCTTATCTGTAAAGGATTTTATTTCTCCTTCACTGATGAAGCTTAGTTTGGCTGGATATGAAATTCTGGGTTGAAAATTCTTTTCTTTAAGAACGCTGAATATTGGCCCCCACTCTCTTCTGGCTTGTAGAGTTTCTGACGAGAGGTCTGCTGTTATTCTGATGGGCTTCCCTTTGTGGGTAACCTGACCTTTCTCTCTGGCTGCCCTTAAGATTTTTTCCTTCATTTCAACTTTGGTGAATCTGGCAATTATGTGTCTTGGAGTTGCTCTTCTGGAGGAGTATCTTTGTGGCGTTCTCTGTATTTCCTGAATTTGAATGTTGGCCTGCCCTACTAGGTTGGGGAAGTTCTCCTGGATGATATCCTGAAGAGTGTTTTCCAACTTGGTTCCATTTTCCCCCTCACTTTCAGGCACCCCAATCAGACGTAGATTTGGTCTTTTTACATAATCCCATACTTCTTGCAGGCTTTGTTCATTTCTTTTTCTTCTTTTTTCTTTTGGTTTTCTCTTCTCGCTTCATTTCATTCATTTGATCCTCAATCGCTGATACTCTTTCTTCCAGTTGATCGAGTCGGTTACTGAAGCTTGTGCATTTGTCACGTATTTCTCGTGTCATGGTTTTCATCTCTGTCATTTCGTTTATGATCTTCTCTGCATTAATTAGTCTAGCTGTCAATTCTTCCACTTTTTTTTCAAGATTTTTAGTTTCTTTGCGCTGGGTACGTAATTCCTCCTTTAGCTCTGAGAGGTTTGATGGACTGAAGCCTTCTTCTCTCATCTCGTCAAAGTCATTCTCTGACCAGCTTTGATCCGTTGCTGGCGATGGGCTGCGCTCCTTTGCAGGGGGAGATGCGCTCTTATTTTTTGAATTTCCAGCTTTTCTGCCCTGTTTCTTCCCCATCTTTGTGGTTTTATCTGTCTCTGGTCTTTGATGATGGTGACGTACTGATGGGGTTTTGGTATAGGTGTCCTTCCTGTTTGATAGTTTTCCGTCTGACAGTCAGAAGGACTGTCTGTTGGTCTGTTGGAGATTGCTTGAGGTCCACTCCAGACCCTGTTTTCCTGGGTGTCAGCAGCAGAGGTTGTCGAAGATAGAATATTGCTGAACAGCGAGTGTACCTGTCTGATTCTTTCTTTGGAAGTTTCCTCTCAGGGGTGACTCCACCCTGTGAGGTGTGGGGTGTCAGACTGCCCCTAGTGGGGGATGTCTCCCAGCTAGGCTACTCAGGGGTCAGGGACCCACCTGAGCAGGCAGTCTGTCCGTTCTCAGATCTCAACCTCCGTGTTAGGAGATCCACGGCTCTCCCCAAAGCTGTCAGACAGAGTCATTCGCGTCTGCAACGGCCCGCTCTTTCCCCTGTTGGACTGCAGCTGTGCGCTGTCCGCAGAGGTAGAGTCTACAGAGACAGGCAGGCTTCCTTGAGCTGCTGTGAGCTCCACCCAGTTCGAGCTTCCCAGCGGCTTTGTTTACCTACTTAAGCCTCAGCAATGGCGGGCGCCCCTCCCCCAGCCTCGCTGCTGCCTTGCGGATAGATCGCCGCAGACGGCTGTGTTAGCAGTGAGGGAGGCTCCGTGGGCGTGGGACCCTCCCGGCCAGGTATGGGATATATTCTCCTGGTGTGCCTGTTTCCTTAAAGCGCAGTATTGGGGTGGGAGTTACCCGATTTTCCAGGTGTTGTGTGTCTCAGTTCCCCTGGCTAGGAAAATGGATTCCCTTCCCCCTTGCGCTTCCAGGTGAGGCGATGCCTCGCCCTGCTTCAGCTCACGCTGGTCAGGCTGCAGCAGCTGACCAGCACCGATTGTCCGGCACTCCCTAGAGAGATGACCCCAGTACCTCAGTGGAAAATGCAGAAATCACCGGTCTTCTGTGTCGCTCGCGCTGGGAGTTGGAGACTGGAGCTGTTCCTATTCGGCCATCTTGCTCCGCCCTCTACCTGACTTTATATTATACTACAGAACTATAGTAATCAAATCATCATGGTGCTGGCATAAAAGCAGATGCATAAACCAGTGAAACAGAATAGAGAACCCAAAAATAAATCCTTGCATCTAAATTCAACTCATTTTTGATGAATGTACCAAGAACATATATTGGGGAAAAGAAAGTATCTTCAATAAATTGTGCTGGGAAAACTGGATATCCATATGCAGAAGAATGGAACTAGACCCCTATCTCTCAACATATACAAAACTAAAATCCAAATGGATTAAAGACTTAAATCTAAGACCTCAAATTATGAAACTACTACAAGAAAACATTGGGGAAACACTCCAAGGCATTTGTCTGGGCAAAGATTTCCTGAGTAACACCTCAAAAGTACAGGCAACCGAACCAAAAATGGACAAATGGGATAATGTCAAGTTAAAAAACCTCTACACAGCAAAGGAAACAATCAACAAAGTGAACAGACAACCCACAGAATGGGAGAAAATATTTGCAACACACCAATCTGACAGAGGACTAATAACCAGAAAGCTGAGGAGCTCAGACCACTCACTAGCGAATAATAATAATGATGATGATCTGATTAAAAATGGGCAAAAGATCTGAGTAGGCATTTCTCAAAAGAAGACATACAAATGGCATTTATTCATATATGAATAAATGCTCAACATCACTCATCATCAAAGAAACACAAACCAAAACTACAATGAAATATCATTTCATTCCAGTTAAAATGGCTCATATTCAAAAGTCAGGCAATAAGAAATGCTGGTGAAGACGTGGAGAAAAGGAAACCCTCACATACTGTTGGCCAGAGTGTACATAGTACAATCACTGTGAAGAACACTATGAAGGTTCTTCAAAAACCTAAAAATAGAACTACCATATGATTCAACAATCTCTCTTCTGGGTATATTCAAAGGAAAGAAATTAGCATAACAGAGATCTGCCCTCCCATGTTTATTGCAGCACTACTCACAATAGCCAAGATATGGAATCAACCTAAGTGTCCATCAATAGAGGAATAGATAAAGAAAATATGGTACAAATACACAATGGAATATTATTCAGTCATAAAAAAGAATGAAATCATTTCATTTGCAACAACATGGATGAAAGTGGAGGATATTATCTTAAGTGAAATAAGCCAGCTACAGAAACACCAATATTGCATGCAAAAGCAAAAAAAGAAAAAAAAAAATTGAACTCATGGAAATAGAGAGTAGAATGATGGCTACCAGAGACTGGGAAGAGAAGTGCTGGAGGGTAAATAAGGAGTAGTAGCTTAATGCATTCAAAAATACAGTTAGACAGAATGAACAAGATCTAGTGTTCAGCAGCACAATAGGGAAAATAGTTATTGTATTATATATTTTAATACAATAATGTATTATATATTTTAAATAACTAAAGGAGTGAAATTGGAATGTTCCTAACACAAAGAAATCACAAATGCTTGAGGTTATGGGTACCCTAATTACCTGGACTCGATTATTGTACACTGTATGCCTGTATCAAAGTATCAAATGTACCCCATAAATTTGTACAACTATTATGCACCCATAATTTTAAAAAATGTCTAATCATATGTGTTAGGCATTCACTCTACTAGGCCATTTCTGTATAAATATTTACTCCAATATCTAGCTATCTATATTTATATGCACATTTATATATTCAACAACCATAAGCTAGATTCTTCTCTTTCTTTAATAAAACAGAAATTTGAGGTTCTTTCATGAATGTAAAAAATAAGATACTAAGTAACTTTTCCAGGGTCACATACCCGTAGATGTTAAAACTTGGATTTAAAGTCAGGTTTGTGTGGCTACTAAACCCATGCTTTTCAAAATAACATATCTTTTCTTCAAAATGAAGCATTTCAAAAATGTGTCCATGGATCACAGAGAGAGTATGATCATGTGAAAGATCTGGGGAGGTAACGACAGGGGTCAGGGACTTTAATCACTAAACTCAACTCTATTACTTAACAACCTGTATGACGGAGACAAACAAAATACCCTCTAAATTTTCATCTACTGCAATGACATTTCAATAAGCATTAATATATATGTATAATAGATACCTATTGCTGAGTGCATGCTATGGGTTAGACATGCATAAATACCTACACATATTTTATTAAATCTTCACAAGAATTTTATGAAACAGATATTTTATCCATTTTAGAGATGAGAAAACTGAATTCAGATATTCTAAGTGAATTGCTCAAAGTTATCAACTTCACAGGCTTCTTTACAGGAATTTAGCATGGTGAGTCATATTAAGATACTAAAGAAACTCTAAAATTCTATAGAAAGGCAAAGAAATTCTACTTTAACATTTTTATTTTATTTATTCTTTTACTTTATTTTATCTACAACTTATACACTCCCTATAAGGTACAAGTTCTATTGATCCTACAAGAAAAAAATGTGCTACCCCATGATAACGTCTTACTGGTTTGGCTTCTTTTTTTTTTTTTTTTTCCTTACTGAAACCTCTACGTCAATTCCTAGTGGAAGAGAGATAAGTAAATTATTGACATGAGAGTTTACAGCAAATAGATACCTAAACTTAGTGTGCTTTCTTTTTCAAAATTATTTATTTTAACAAATCTAGACAGTCATTATCTTTCCCTCACTTTAAAATCAGGCAAATCAAAATTTAGGTTTAAAAAAATTAAACACATTTTTTATTTCACATTTATTCACTACTGTTAAGCCTTAATCAAAAAGTTAAAACATTTAATGGAACAAATCTCAATGGATAGATCAGAAAATTACACAAAAATACTCTATTTAATCAATTTTACAATGGCTCTTTTTGACATTTTAATAACTTGAAATTAAGGAAATTAAGATGATTCTTTCAATCTATGGTGTGTCATGGTTACTGGCAACGTTTTGTCTTACTTTCAGGTATATAAATCAATAGTGAAACACAGAATCAACAGCAACTTAAATTTGATCAAATATAGAAGCTTTAAGCGTCATTATATTTCTCTATTCTTTTGAAACAAATTTTTACTTATTTCAAAAATAAAACCTTTCATGCTTGATGGTACCTTATTTATCAATCTGTGATGTGTCATTTTTTATTCAAACATTCATAAAACTGTAACTCTGAGATTAACTGTTTTTATATTGTCCACTATGAATTTACATTAAAATTCAAACACAAATTAAAATGAAATATGAGTCTTATATATGACTATCAGAAAAACCTTATATGTTAAAACATGTTCAGATTTTTTGAAGGATCGTAACTTATTTTTGTTATCTAGTGGAAACTTACGAAAAATAGAGCATGCCAAATTATAAATGTGCCAAATAAAGGCATACCTGACAGTTTCTCTGCAGTTCATTTTGTAGGCTCGGGTACATGTCAACATTTTATTCCTTCAGATCAGGCAAGGTTTATAAGTTGGACTTTTCTAGATGTTATGGCCTAAATGATTCCCAAAATTATGTGTTGAAACTTAACCCCCATTATGGTGCTGCTAAGCAGTACAGCCTTTTGGAAAGTGACTAAGTCATGAGGGCTACATTCTCATGAATGAATTAGTGTCGAATAAAAAGGGCCAGAGGGAGCTGACTTTGACCCCTATTGTGCCTTCTGTCATGTGAGGATATAGCAAGAAAGTCTTCAACAAACCAAATGCTGCCGTCTTCATCTTGAACTTCCCAGCCTCCAGCACTGTAAGAAATAAATTTCTGTTCTTTACAAATCACCCAGTCTGTGGCATTTTGCTATAACCGCACAAACAAAGACACTAATCAAGTAAGAATTTCTTTCTGTAAAATCGAGAGATTCCATTAAGAACATAATATGTACTTCGGGAGTTAAGATGGTAAGTACGAAATAATATATTCCAAGCAATTCAATTAGAAAAAGAATAAATTTTAAGATTATAAAGTAAGCCTTTGTTTTTCTTTAGATAAAACCAGACTTTTAAGTTCATCTCTGCATATTGCCAAAAACAACAAAACATTTATGACAAATCTATTAAGTAAAAAGTATACTTGATAAAGCTTATATTAAATGAAGTCACTTGAGTTAAAAACCAATAAATAGTGCTGCAAAAACTGGATTGCCAGATGTGAAAGAATAAAACTGGACCCCATCTCTCATCATATACAAAAGTTAACTCAAGATGGATTAAAGACTTAAATGTACAACCCAAAACTGTTTAAATAAACACTAAGAAAAGATCTAAGGATAACTCTTATAAGCATTGGTTGGGGCAAAGAATTTATCACTAAAACATCAAAAGCATAGGCAATTTAAAAAGTAGGCAAATGGGAATTAATTAAACTAAGAAGTTGCTGCACAGCCCAAGAAACAATCAACAGAGTGAAAAGACAACTTGTAAAATGGAAGAAAATATTCACAAACTATTGATTTAGTAGGGGACTAATACCAAAATATACAAAAACTCAAACAATTTAACAAATAATCCCATTAAAAACAGGGCAACAAAATTAGTCAGACGTGGTAGTGGGCTCCTGTAGTCCCAGCTACTTGGGAGGCTGAGGCAGGAGAATGGCGTGAACCCTGGAGGGGAGCTTGCAGTGAGCCGAGGTCGTGCCACTGCACTCCAGCCTGGGCGACACAGGGAGACTCCATCTCAAAAACAAAAAAAAAGAAAGAGGGCAACAATGGTATGCTGTCTTCAATAGACCCATCTCACATGTAATGACACTCATAGGCTCAAAATAAAGGAATGGAGGCAAACCTACCAAGCAAATGGAAAAGAGAAAAAAGTATGGGCTTCAATTCTAATTTCAGAAAAAAACAGATTTCAAACCAACAAATATCAAAAAAGACAGAGAATGGCATTACATAATCATAAAGGGTTCAATTCAACAAAAAGACGTAACTATCCTAAATATATATGCACTCAACATAGGACCACCCAGATTCACAAAGAAAGTTCATAGAGAACTAAAAACACACATATACTCCCATACGGTTATAGTGGGAGACTTCAACACTACATTGACAGTAATAAATCATCAGTGGAGAAAATTAACCAAGATATTCAAGACCTGAATTCAACATTTGATCAAATCAATCTGATAGACTTTTACAGAACTCTCCACCCCAAAAACAACAGAATATACATTTCACTGATTGCCACATGGCACACACTCTAAAATTGACCACATAATTGGACATAAAACAATCCTCAACAAGTGCAAAAGAAACAAAATCATAAAATCACACTTCACACTTTCAGCACAATAAAAATAGAACTCAAGACTATAAAAAACACACAACTACATAAAGATTAAACAAGATGCTCTTGAATGACATTTGGGTAAAAAATAAAATTAAAGCAGAAATCAAAAAGTTCTTTGAAAGTAATGAAAACAAAGATACAACATACCAGAATCTCTGGGACATAGGTAAAGCAGTGCTAAGAAGAAAATTTATAGCAATAAATGTCCACATTAAAAAGTTAGAAATATCTCAATTTAACAACCAGACATCACAATTGAAAGAATTAGAGAAGCAAGAACATATATATCAACCCCAAAGTTAGAATAAAAAAAAAAAAAAATCAGAGCTGAACTGAAGGAAATCAAGACACAAAAAAAAAATTCAAAAGATCAACAAATCCAGGAGTTGGTTTTCTGAAAACAATAATAAGATAGGCTGTTAGCTAGACTAACAAAGGAGAAAAGTGACAAGATCCAAACAAACATAAATAGAAATGATGATGGGAACGCTACTCCCGACTCAACAGAAATAAAAACAACCATCAAAAACTACTATGAACACCTCTATGCACACAAACTACAAAACTAAGAAGAGATAAATAAATTTCTGAACACATACAATCTTGCAAAATGAGCCAGGAAGAAATAGATTCCCTAAACAGACCAATAACAGGCTTTGAAATTGAATCAGTAATAAAAAGTCTACCAACCAAAGGAAGCCCCGGACCTGATGGATTTACAGTCAAATTCTACCAGACGTACAAAGAAGAGCTGGTACCATTCCTGCTGAAACTATTCCCCAAAAAGGAGAAGGAGGGACTCCTCTGCAACTCATTCTATGAGGCCAGCATCATCTTGATACCAAAACCTGGCAGAGACACAACAAAAAAAGAAAACTTCAGACCAATATCCTTAATAAACATCAATGTAAAAATCCTCAACAAAATATGGCAAACTGAATCCAGCAGCACAACGAAAAGCTTATTCATGACAATCAAGTAAGCTTCATCCACAGAATGCAAGGTTGGTTCAAATAAACAAATCAATAAATGTGACTCATCACATAGCAAAACTGAAGACAAAAGCCACATGATTATCTCAACAGACACAGAAACGATTTTCTATGAAATTCAACACCACTTCATGTTTTAAACTCACAATTAACTAGGTATTGAAGGAGCATACCTCTAATAATAAGAGCCATCTATAACAAACCCACAGCCAACATTATATTGAATGGGCAAAAGCTGGAAACATTTACCTTGAAAACCAGTACAAACGAGGATGCCTTCTCTCACCACTTCTATCCAACATAGTATTGGAAGTCCTAGCCAGAGCAACCAGGCAAGAGAAAGAAATAAAAGGCATCCAAATAGGAAAAGAGGAATTCAAACTATCCCTGTTTACAGATAACATAATTCTATATCTAGAAAATCCCATAGTGTCATAACCTCCAAAAGCTCCTTCAGCTGATAAATAACCTCAGCAAAAATTTCAGGATGCAAAAATCAACGTACAAAATATTCCCTTTACACCACCAACAATCAAACTAGGAGCCAAATCAGAAAGGCAATCCAATCACAACTGTCATTAAAAATAAGATAAAATACCTAGGCATACAGCTATCCAGGCAGGTGAAAGAACTCTACAATGAGAATTACAAACCACTGCTCAAAGAAATCAGGGAAGACATAAACAACTGGAAAAACACTCCATGCTCATAGATAGGAAGAATCAATATCATTAAAATAGCTATATTGCTCAAATCAATTTACAGATTCAATGCTATTCTTGTCAAACTGCCATTGGCATTCTTCATAGAACTAGGAAAAAACAATTTAAAATTCATACAGAACCAAACAAGAGCCTGACTAGCCAAGGCAGTCATAAGGAAAAAGAACAAAGCTGGAGGCATCACATTACATGACTTCAAATCATACTACAGGGCTACAGTAATCAAAACAGCATGATACTGATACAAAAAAGGCACACAGGTCAATGGAACAGAATAGAGAGCCCAGAAATAAGGCCAAAGGCCACACATCTATGAGCATCTGATCTTAACAAAGCTGACAAAAAAATGCAATGGGGAAAAGACTTTCTATTCAGTAAGTGAAGCTGGGATAACTGGCTAGCCATATGCAGAAGATTGAAGCTGTACTTTTTCCTTACATCAAATAAATAAATCAACTCGAGATGGATTAAAGACTTAAATGTAAAATCTAAAACCATAAAAACTCTGAAAGACAACCTAGGCAATTCTATCCTGGACATAGGAACAGGCAAAGATTTCATGACAAAGAGACCAAAAGCAATAGTAAAATTGAAAAGTGGGAGCTAATTAAACATATGAGCTTCTGCATAACAGAAACTATCAACAGAGTAAACAGACAAGCTATAGACTGGGAAAAGATATTTCAAACTATGCATCTGACAAAGGTCTAATAACCAGCATATGTAAGAAACTTAAACAAATTTACACACAAAAAAATGACACCATTAGAAAGTGGGCAAAGGACATTAACAGACACTATCCTAAAGAAGACATACATGCAGCCAACAAGTATATGAAAAAAGGCTCAATATAACTGACCATTAGAGAAATGCAAATCAAATACACAATAAGATACCATCTCACACCAGTAAGAATGGCTATTAAAAAGTCCAAAAATAGCAGATGCTGGCAAGATTGTGGAGAGAAGGAAACACTTCTACACTGTTTGTTGGAGTGTAAACCAGTTCAATCATTGTAGAAAGTGGTATGGCAATTCCTCAAAGAGCTGATAGCAGAACTATCATTCAACCCAGCAATCCCATTACTGGCTATATATCCAGAGGAATATAAATTATTCTGCCATAAAGACACATTCACATGAATATTCATTGCAGTGCTATTCACAATAGCAAAGACATGGAATCAACCTAAACACCCATCAATGACAGATTGGATAAAGACAATGTGGTACACATAAACCCTGGAATACTATGCAGTCATAAAAAGAAATGAGATTTTGTCTTTTGCAAGAACACAGATAGAGCTGGAGGCTATTGTCCTTAGCAAACTAATGCAGGAACACAAAACCAAATACCACATGTTCTTACTTATAAGTGGGAGCTAAATGATAAGAACTTATGAACAAAAAGAAGGAAACAACAGACACTAGAGTCTACTTGAGGGTGGAGGGTGGAGGGTGGGAGGAGGAAGAGGAGCAGAACAGATAACTATTGGCTACTGTGCTTAATACCTGAGTGATGAAATAATCTGTACAACAAACTCCCAGGAAAGGAATTTACCTACACAGCAAACCTTCGCATGTACCCCTGAACCTAAAAGTTAGAAGTATATATTTTTAAAAAGTGGACAAAGGACATGAATAGACATTTCTCAAAACAAGACATACAAATGGCTAACAGGTATAAGAAAAAATGCTCAACATCACTAATCATCAGAGAAATGCAAATTAAAACTACAAGATATCATCTTACCCCAGTAAAAATGGCTATTATTAAAAAGAGAAAACAACAAATGTTGGCAAGGTTGTAGAGAAAAAGGAAGTTTTATACACTGTTGGTGGAAATGTAAATTATTACAACCTCTATGGAAAACAGTATGGAGATTTCTCAAAGAACTAAAAGTAGAATTATCATTTGATCCAGCAATCCTACTGCTTGATATAAATTTATCAAAGAGATGCCTGCACTCATATGTTATCACAGCATTATTCACAACAGCAAAGTTATAGAATTAACCTAAGTGTCCATCAATGGAAAACTAGGTAAAGAAAATGTAGTATACATACACAATGGAATATTAGTCAGTCATAGAAAAAAATGAAATCATATTTTTAGCAGCAACATGGATAACACTGAAGGTCATTATCTTAAGTGAAACAAGTCAGACATGGAAAGTTAAATATCACATATTGTCACTCATAAGTGGGCGCTAAAAAACCATGAGCACATAGACATAGAGGGTTAGAATGATAGATAATGATAGATAATGGAGAAGACTCAGACAGGGGCGGGGGGTGGGAGGGGTGAATGATGAGAAATTACTTAATAAGTATAATTAATGAAATTTGGTAGATAGATACCGGAAAGCCCTGACTTGACCACTGCATAATCTATGCATGTAACAATATTGCACTGGCACCCCATAAATTTATACAAATTTTAAAAACTAAGTAACCACAATGTAATATGTTTTAGAAATAGGAGCTTAGGGGGGTTTGATAAATAATTTTCTCCATTAAGTTAGACATATAAAACTTACATTTTTGGCCGAGCACACTGGCACACACCTGTAATCCCAGCACTTTGGGAGTCCGAGGTGGGTGGATCACAAAGTCAGGCGTTCAAGACCAACCTGACCAATATGGTGAAATGTCATCTCTACTAAAAATACAAAATACAAAAATCAGTCGGGCATAGTGGGATGCATCTGTAGGCCCAGCTACTCAGAGACTGAGGCAGGAGAATTGCTTGAACCCAGAGGTGGAGGTTACAGTGAGCCAAGATTGCACCACTGCACTCCAGCCTAGCTGACAGAGTGAGACTCCATCTCAAAAAATTAAAAAAAAGAAAATAAAAATAAAAAAAGCCTTACATTTTTAACAAGCATGTATACAAAGCTTCACTGTAAAAGACTATCTAAAAAAAAAAAAAACTTCTCAGAACTATACATTTCTCAGAAAAATGGGGTCCAGCTGGAGCTGGGCAAATTAGATTGGATTTTACCTCCACTTCAGGTATACTTATCGCTACAATTCTGCACTAAAAAGTGGGATAATTGAAATACTTTAAAAACTAAGAGATCATTGATGATAATATAATCCTAAGGTTAGGAGAAAAGGCTGCCCAAATTCTCCTGTTTCTCCTCTCCTCATCTATTTTTTAACATCCTTTTGTTAAAAAAGTTTCCTCATAAACAGTCATAAGGCTTACATGCAGGCTTCTTTCTAAATATTAATAATAAACCCATTTCATTTCATTGCTGAATTTCTTTAGAATTTAAATAATTTTAGAAACATTGTGAAATAACCAGACAGAGGCATCCTCTTAATTTACAAAATGAGATCACTTTTTCCAAAATTTCTATCTTTTTTTTTAAATAAAGCAATCTCAAGTCACAAAATAGTCATCTATATTATTAAGGACTTTGGTGTGAGATTTTAATTAAGATTTAAGCTAATATTGCAGTTAATCCACTCTGCACACACAGTTAATGCCAGATTCTCCAATGGTTTGACATATATATTTTACTTCCATTAGTGTAGAAATAGCCAACATCTTAAAGGACACAAAAATTGGAGGAAATTAAAGCAATGTGAAGAATAAAAGATCTTAACCTCTTCTAAATTTACCATTTTAATGCAGTCCTAGTTAAAGTCAAAGATGATTTAAGATACAGAATCTATAAATATTTTAAAACAAAGAATTTTCAAACATATAAATACCCCTTTAATAAATAAAAAAATTATAATAACACCATAGAACAAATTAAACTTTATCTGAAACGTAATAAAAACTAAAGTTTGCAAAAGATAAATGAATTGTGGTCAATATTACGGCAAGAATTTGGTTGTTATGATAATAAATGAGATATGTAAAATCAACATGAAGCTATTAACAATTAAAGGGAGTATTCTGTATAAAGTAAGGTAATTATTCCAATCAGTCCAGTATTAATTAGAATGCCACTTCTAGTGGTTACTTGGAGAATGATCTGATACATGAGATAAGGAAGACCAAATGGCTCAAGACCTAAAAACTGAAACCTCAAATGGTTTAAGTTTAGTGAGGAGTAAATCTCAGCGATTATATTCAACAAATCTTAGTGATTATCTTCAACAAACACTTTAGATGAATAAGGTGACCAGGACTAAGACTTGTTTAGAAAACTTGCCATGCATGAAGCTACATAAATACAGTGGATGCATTTATGAGAAATAGTGGGAGGATGAAAAAGTTTAGTAATAAATTCCCACTTGTTGTAAAGAGTACAGAAATTTTCTGTGTCATCAGTTTGAAGACTACAACCCATTTACAAGTAAGAACATTTTACAAATTTGTATGATATAAATGGCATAGGTGATAAATAATATCCAATTTTCAAATATTTATTTATGAGAGTGTTACATTCAGGTACAAAGTATGTCAGATCATTTATCTCACACTAAAATAATTTATTTCTTTTCCACATATTTCATAAATTGGATGCAATTTACTCAAATAATTGCACCCGTATACATTGTAATTTATATTTAACTCATAGGCTGAGTTTGGTCACAAAGAGAGAGAAGAGTTAAAAGGGGAACACAAAATATATTAGATCAAGTCATTTAATTTTTTTCACTCAGTTTTTTAAGTTTTCTATGGTACAAGCATATTGACTTATGAAACATGTATTTATATTTCTAAATTGCTTAACAAATGTATTAATAAATGTTGTAAAAGTAATAAAAGGTCAAGTTTTGGAAATGTATACTTTTTTGTATCAATCTCAGAAAAAGTTTAGGAGATTCTAGTTGAGGTTAGGTATTATAATACATGCACAATATCTTTTTTTTTTTAATTATACTTTAAGTTCTAGGGTACATGTGCATAACCTGCAGGTTTGTTACATATGTATACTTGTGCCATGTTGGTGTGCTGCACCCATCAACTTGTCAGCACCCATCAACTCGTCATTTACATCAGGTATAGCTCCCAATGCAATCCCTCCCTCCTTCCCCCTCCCCATGGTAGGCCCCGGTGTGTGATGTTCCCCTTCCCTAGTCCAAGTGATCTCATTGTTCAGTTCCCACCTATGAGTGAAAACATGCGGTGTTTGGTTTTCTGTTCTTGAGATAGTTTGCTGAGAATGATGGTTTCCAGCTGCATCCATGTCCCTACAAAGGACACAAACTCATCCTTTTTTATGGCTGCATAGTATTCCATGGTATATATGTGCCACATTTTCTTAATCCAGTCTGTCACAGATGGACATTTGGGTTGATTCCAAGTCTTTGCTATTGTGAATAGTGCCGCAATAAACATACGTGACATGTACAATATCTTAAGCAAAGCATCTGCATTGGTATCTAAG
The DNA here is from genome assembly GCF_009764315.1 of Trachypithecus francoisi. NCBI lineage: Eukaryota > Metazoa > Chordata > Mammalia > Primates > Cercopithecidae > Trachypithecus > Trachypithecus francoisi. The sequence goes on from NW_022681465.1 coordinate 38,679,714, forward strand.
TTGTCAATGAGAAGGGGGTTGCATAATGTTGAGTAAGTACAATAGTACCCACTTATCTGCAGGGGATACATTTCAAGCCCCTCAGTGGATGCCTGAAACCACAGATAATAGCACACCCTACATATACTGTGTTTTTCCCTATACATAAATAACTATAATTTATAAATTAGGCACAGTAAGAAATTAACAAAAATAATAAAATAGAACAATTTTTAACAATATGCTGTAATAAGTCATGTGAATATGATCTCTCCCTCTCTCTCTCTTTCAAAATAGCCTCATATTTTCAGATCATGTTTGTGATGAAATTAGTGTTGAAAAACAATTGCTCTGATGATGGAACGCAGATGCCATTGGATAAAGTAAAAAGTTGGAGTTGAAGAAGTCAACTATGCTCTATGCTGTCCTATACATTAGCCTCTAATCACATATAGCTACTGAGGACTGGAAATGCGGTTATTCTCACTCGAGATGTGCTGTTAAGTGTTAAATACAAACTAGATTTCAAACATTAGAACCAAAAAAAAGTAAAATATCTTAATACTTTCATTTTTTAAAGTATTTTAAAATGCTAATACTTTTGATAAACTCATATAAATAAAATATATTATTAAAATTAATTTTGCCTTTTTGTTTTTAAATGTCTACTAGACAATTTAAAGTAATATATGTTGTTTACATTACATTTCTAATAAACAGCTAGAAGTTTATTGCAAAGTTGAATGAGTGAAATGAAAAAATTGTGAACTAGCATTGTAACTGTACAAACAAAGGAAAATAGAAAAATATGTTACAAAAGAAGAAACTTAATAGTTCAACATATAAGAAGACAGAAAATAACTTCGAGGATTTTAGATTCTGTGATTAGTTTTACAATTGGCAGAAAGATGTTCATGGGTGGAAAATTGTTGCGAAGAAAATATTAGAATATTTAGTTTTAGACATGCTGAGTATAAGATGGTAGTAGAATATACAAAAGGAAAGAAGACAAATACAAAAGATAAAGGCATTGAATATAGCAAAAAGGATGTAATGCATATGCTGAATAAATAATTTCGGTAAAATTATGAGGACAAAAACAAGATTGTAAAGGGCAAGGAATAAAAAGTAAAAAAAAAATCAAAGCAATGGAGTACAGACCACTCTTTTAAAAGACTGTCAGGTAATGAAAAATGAGAAACATAGGGTACATACCCAGTAACAGGATTGCTGGGTCAAGTGGTATTTCTGCCTCTAGGTCCTTTAGGAACCACCACACTTTCTTCCATAATGGTTGAACTAATTTACACTCCCACCAACAATGTAGAAATGTTCTTTTTTCTCCTCAATCTTGCCAGCATTTGTTGTTTTTTGACGTTTTAATAACAGTCATTCTGACTGGTGTCAAATGATATCTATCACAGTTTTGATTTGCGTTTCTCTAATTATCAGTGATGTTGAGCTTTTTTTCATATACTTGTTGGCCCCGTGTATGTCTTATTTTGAGGGGAGTCTGTTCATGTCCTTTGCCCACTTTTTAATGGGAGTTGTTTGGGTTTTTTTTTTTTTTCTCGTAAACCTGTTTAAGTTCCTTGTAGGCTCTGGATATTAGACCTATGTCAGATGGATAGACTGCAAAAATTTTCTCTCATGCTTTTGGTTGTCTGTTCACTCTGATAGCTTATTTTGCTGTGCTGAAGCTTTTTCGTTTAATCACATCCCATTTGTCCATTTTTGCTTTTGTTGCTATTGCTTTTGGCGTTTTCATCATGAAATCTTTGCCCGTGCCTATGCCCTGTATAGTACTGCTTGAGTTTCTTCAAGGGTTTTTATAGTTTTGCATTTTACATTTAAGTCTTTACTTCATCTTGAGTTAACTTTTTGTATATGGTATAAGGAAAAGAGCTTCTATTTGTCAGGCACCCAAGTCCTTCAAACTCTATAATAGAAGTAGGAACAACCATAGAGAAATAAATGGTCACTTCAGCAATGCTTCAGACAGGTGGAATGAATAAAAACCACAAACAGTCCCCTAGCCTTTTAGGGGAAGTACAGGCAGCTAGGGTGGCTGAAGCAAGGAATAAGAGCATAATGAGAGCTCTAGATTGAGAAGCAGGCGGGAATCAGACCAGAGAGTGACTCAGCCACAGTGAAAACTAGTTTGCACTTCATCCTCAGAATCAAGGGGACTCATTAAAGAGTTTTAGCCAAAGAATGACATGATTAGACCTGCACTTTTTTAGTGACTTTGCCAACAGACTGCAGGATAGGCTGGAGGAGACAGAAAGCAGAAATACTAGCTAAACTATTGCAATCATCCTCAAGAAAGATAATGAAGAACTTAATTTGCCTTTGAAGGAGTTTCCCTATCAGAGCTTTATCAGCTTGCAGTGGCTGTAGTGGCTCAATTGTGGCCACTCCCTTATTCTCCATGAGTCAAAAGGCTGCAAAAAAAAAAAAAGAAAGGTTTTGAATATGTAAAGAAACTGAACCATGGAGTGACCGCATGCCACATCAAATTAGCCTCTATGAGCCAGATTCTTAAACTTTGGAGAATCTGATGAAACAAGAAGGCACAGACATAAGTCATTTTGAAAATAGTTTTAGGTAGACCCTTCATGCCTTCAATTTAATCCAATAACTATATATTAAGTTCTGTATCACTGTAACTTATAGCATAGGATGGGAAAGGGTTAATGAAAAATGAATGGGAGATTGGACAGATGCTTGTAATGAATGCTAAGGAGTTTGGACTTTGGCCTAAGTAAAGTGAGAGGCACTAAAGCATTTTAAGGAGAAGAATAACATGGTCAGATTTTCATTTTACAATATAGCAAATTCATTGAAACTGGGAAACCTAGAGACAGATAATCGATTAGAATATTTTTTCCATAAACCAAGAGAGAGATGGCAGCTGTCTAGCCTAAGTTCACGGCAATGAAGATAAAGGAATATGTACATTCTAGAAATGTTTAGGAGGTTGAATTAGCAAAGCTTTGTGGCTAATGGGAAGTAAAGTCAAAGAAGTGGAAGATGATAGCCAGAAGTCTGATTTGGTGAGAGGAATGAATGCCTTCAACAAAACAGGAAGTGGAGGAGTGAGCGGGTTGTGAGTTAAGGAAAGAAGGTTGAACTCCATTATGATTATGTTGAGTTTTTAATGCCTAAGAAACATCAAAAGGAAAGATCCCTCAGGCAACCCAGCATTGGAGTCAAATGTTCATGAGAGTTCTGGATCGAAGAAAAGTAGAAACTATTTTGAGTCAGCATGGAGATGGTAACTGAGGCCATTGGAGTGAGTGAGGTCACCCAGAAGAGTGTGTAGAGTTGGAAGAGAAAGAAGCCTAAGAAAGAACACTTAAGGATGGGCAGAAGAAATGGAAAAAGAATCAAAGAATAAGCAACCAGATAGAAGGAAAACCAACCCAATGTGTTACCAAGAAAATGAAGTATTTTGAAAAGAGGGAAGTAGTCCCAGTGTCAAATCCTGTTAAAAGGTAAGTAAATAGAGATTGAAAATGTCCATTGAACTTTAATTACAGATATATTTGATATATGAGTTTTTCCTACAGTTCACTGATTTACTGCTTTTTTTTTGTTCTCTCTTTTCTCTCTCTCTGTTTTAATCATTTCAATTGCTATGGCTTCAAGTTCACTAACCTTTTCTTCTGAAATGCCTAACCCATTGTTAATCTTATCTGTGATAGGTTATTTTATGTGTCAACTTTAGGCTATGCCCAGTTGCTCGGTCAGACAGCATCTTGAATGCTCCTGTGAAGGTACTTTTTACGTGTGTTAACATTTAAATGGGCAGACATTGAGTAAAGGAGATTATATTCCATAACATGGGTGGGCCTCATCCAATCAGCTGAAAGCACTAAGAGAAAAGACTGAGGTCCTCTGTGGAGAAAGGAATTCTATCTACAGGCTGAATTTGTACCCAAGACTGAAACACTAACTCCTGCTAGAATTTCCAGCCTACTGCTCTGCCCTGCAAATTTCAGACTTGCCAGTCCCCACAATTGCATGAACAAACTCCTTAAAATAAATATCTCCCTCCCCTCTATGTGTTTGTGTATCCCTTTCATGTATATGTGTGTATATACACACATGGGGGAGAGATTTTATTTTATGGAATTAGTATACATATACACACACACATAAATGTACATCACATCTATGCATCCTATATATACACACATATTACATACATACATTTGTGTGTGTATGTGTATGTATATCTTATTGATGTTGTTTTTCTGAAGAATCCTGACTCATACACTATCCATTGTATTTTTCGTCTCAGACACTGTTGCTTTCATCTCTGAGAATTTCCATTCAGGTATTTTCTATACCTTTCATCTACATAACTTTTTGAACATATAAAATACAGCTGCAATCATGGTTTTAATGTCCTTGTCTGGTAGTTATAACATCTACATCAGTTCTGGATTTGTTTAATTGACCTCCTTTTAGGTCTTTTCTACCTGCTGCTTCACATGCCTTATAATCTTTTTTAAAATTGATACATAATATTTGCACATATTTATGGGGTACCTATGATATTTTTTTACATGCATAGAATGTGTAAAAATCAAGTCAGGGTGTTTAGGATATCCATCACCTCAAGTACTTATCATTTCTATGTGTTGGAAACATTTCAAGTCCTCTCATCTAACTATTTTGAACTATACAATGCATTGTTGTTAGCTATAGTCACCCTATTCCACTATCGAACATTATAACTTATACCTTATATCTAAGTGTATGCTTGTACCCATTAAGCAACCTCTCTTCATTCCCTCTCTCCCACACACACCTTTCTGGTATCTATCATTCTAGTCTTTACCTCTACAAGATGGCTTGTAAGCTTTAATGGGATAACAGACTGAATTTTACCCTGTTCAGTAACTACATATTTTTGTATGTCTATAAATCTTCTTGAGCTATGTTCTGGGATGCATTTAACTTTCTTGGAAAGTTTGGTCAGTGGCAGATAGGCAATGCTATTAGGAGTCTTTGGCAGGCCCCTGTAGGTGAATGTTGGGGCAGAGGAGGGAAAACTATAAAAGATGATACTAAAGAGCTGAACATATATGAGTGGGAAATTAAAGTTCCAGAAAGAGATGATAAGAAGGATTTGAGAGCAAGGCCCTGTATCATCTCCAGATCATTACTTTCCTTTTGAGACACAGCTCTCAGCCTTAGTAGAGACTGAACACTTGACCATGGACCACTAAGTTACTATGTGACCTGAGCTGCCCATCATGAACTAGGTATTATCTGACCCACCAACCCATAAAATCAGGCATGCATTGCAACATTCTATCATCATCTGGAAGTAGAATATAGGTAAACAGGCCCTGAGTAGGGTCTGAATACACAAGTAAGTTACATAAAGAAGTGGGCCTAATGCCTATGGTCCCCACTCCTGCTACACTGCCTTCTCTCTCCAGGCCTGCACCTATGATCTCGTAGTGAGTTTCTTATGATCAGTTGACAGAGGAAGAAAAGACTTAGACCTGGTTTACCAATGATTCTGTCTGCGTGATATGAAGGAATACCAAAAAGTGAATACTTGAGGCACTTTAGTCTTTCTCTAGGACATAACCGAAGGACAGTGGTGAAAGGAAATCCTTCCACTGGGCAGAACTCTGGGCAATGCATTTGGTTGTACACTTTGCTTAGAAGAAATGGCTAGATGTCACCCACTGAAAATTGGTGACAAAGAAATTTGGAGAAGAGAGGTATGTGAAAATACTTCTCTGAATGGGTGAACAATGTGAAGTTATTTGTGCCCCATGTGAATGTTCACCAAAAGCTGACCTCAACTGAGAAGAGTTTTAATAATCAAGTGGATAGAACGATTCATTCTGTGGATATTAGTCAGCCTCTTTGTGAAGCCATCATTGTCATTCCACAATGGATTTGTGAACAAAGTGGCCATGGTGGCAGGAATGGAGGTTGTGCATGGCTCAGCAACATGGACTTCCACTCAGCAAGGCTGACTTGGCTAAAACCAGCATTGAGTGCCCAAGCTGCCAGCAGCAGAGACCAACTTTGAGTACCCACTATGGCACCATTCCCCAGAGTGGTCAACTACCTGGTTGTAGGATGATTATATTGGACTGCTCCCATCATAGAAGAGGTAGTGTTGTAGTCTTAATGGAATAGACACTTACTCTGGATATAAATTTCCCTTTCCTGAAAACAATGCTTCTGCCAAATCCACCATTAGTGGATTTACAGAAAGCCTTATCCACCAACATGGTATTCAATATAGCATTATGTCTGATCAAAGAACTCAACTCACAGCAAAAGAAGTAAAGAAATGGGCCCATGCTCATGGAGTTTATTGGTCTTACCATGTTTCTGAAGCAGTTGGCTTCACAGAATAATGAAATGGCCCTTTGAAGACACAGTTACAGTACCAGCTAGGTAGCAATACCTTGCAGGGCTGGGTCAAAGTCCTCCCCAGGAAGGCTGTATGTACTCTGAATCAATGTCCAATATATGGTACTGTTTCTCCAATAGCCAAGATTTATGAGTCAGTTAATCCAGGAGTAAAATTTGGAGTGTCACCACTCACCATTATCCCCAGTGACCCATTAGCAAAATTTTTGCTTCCTGATCTTGCAACCTTATGCTCTGCTGGCCAACTACTCTTAGTTTCAGAAGAAGGAATGCTTCCACTAAAGAAACAACAATGATTTCATTGAACTGAAAATTAAGACTGCCACCCAGCCATTTTCAGCTCCTCATGACTTAGTTAACAGGCCAAAAAAGAAGTTGTGAGGTCAACTGAGGTGGACTACTATTCCCAATAGAGGTAAGGAAGAGTATATCTGGAATACAAGAGATCCCTTAGGGCATCTCTTAGTATTACCATACCTTGTGATTAAGGTCAATGGAAAAATATAACAACCCAATCCAGGCAAGACAACAAATGGTTCACACCTTCGGGAATAATGGTTTGGGTCACCCTACCAGCTAAAATTATCAATTGAAGGCAAAGGGAGAACACAATGAGTAATAGGAAAAGATGGTTATAAATACCAGCTATGACCATGTGACCAGTCACCAAAATGAAGACTGTAAATGTCGTTAGTATTTTCTCTTTATTTGGTTATAAATAAGTTTGCATGTATATATACACACACACACGCACACACACATACACACATATATTAAACAAATATATTTGTTTTCTTTCCTCTTTTTTCCTTTTCATTTAACATAAGATGTATTGACTTTATAACAATATTTTTTAAGTGTTGTGCATTTCACATCACAGTGTTTTAGTTGTGGGATATCAGAAAAAAGTAAACATCACTCAAAGACTGAACCACTTTTTTATATTTATTTATTTATTTATTTATTTACTTTTTGAAACAGAGTCTCACTTCCTCACCCAGGCTGGAGTGCAGTGGCATGATCTTGGCTTACTGAAACTTCTGCCTCCAGGGTTCAAGTGATTCTCATGCCTCAGCCTCCTGAGTAGCTGGGACTATAGGTGTGCACCAGCACGGCCAGCTAATTTTTGTATTTTGGTAGATACAGGGTTTTACCATGTTGACCAGGCTGGTCTTGAACTCCTGACCTTAAGTAATCCACCTGCCTCAGCATTCCAAAGTGCTGGGATTACAGGCGTGAGCCACTGTGCCTGGCCAACTTCACCTCTTCTTTTAGGGAAGGAATTAGTCCACTTCTGGTTGCACCCAAATATCATCTAACCTATAATTATCATATTAGGCAGAATTATGACCTTGTTTTTATCCTATTTGAAGATTAAGTATGGCTTAAAAAGATATGGATGGGTCCCAAGTTGACAAGTGATGGACTTAAAATGATTAATTTCAAATGTCAACTTAACTTGGCTAAGGGATGCCTAGATAGCTGGTAAAACATTATTTCCAGGTGTTTCAGTGAAGATGTTTCTGGAAGAGATTAACATTTGACTTGGTAGAGCAAGAAAGAATATCACCCTCATAAGATGTATTGACTTTATAACAATATTTTTTTAAGTGTGGGTGGACATCATCCAATTCATAGAGGGCTCCCAAAAGAACCAAAAGGAAAAGGAAAAAGGTGAGTTCCCTCTCTGTTCTTGAACTGAGACATCCATTTTCTCTTGTTCATGGTCTGATTCAACACTTCTGTATCTCTGGTCTTCAGACACAAACAAAAACTTACAACATCAGCTCCCCTTGGGCCTTCAGGCTTGGACTTAAACCATACAACAGGCTTTTCTGGTTCTCCAGCTTGCAGAGAGCAGATTATAGGATTTCTCAGCCTTCACATTATTATAAGCCAATCCCTGATAATAAACCTTTTTCTATATTGCTATAAACATCTTATCGTTTCTGTTTCTCTGGGGAACCTTGACCAATATATATACAAATGTAGGAAAAAATAAAGCAAACTAGGACTTTGCTTTTAAATCTTTATAATCTTGGATGGAGCTCAATAATGGTAGCAGTTTTGGAGTAGCCATTATGAGCTATCTTCCCCAACTTTGCCACAGTTAGCCTTTCTTAAAAAGTAATCTGAAACTCCTCTAAGCACAATAATATATTGAAGTGTTACATTGCCCTAGAAGTTCTAATTAATAACTTTTCCTGAAATTCCTAGAAAGGAAGAAGAGAAGGAGGGAAATGTGGAGGCAAGATGACTGACCAGATGTAGCCAGGTGGAACAGCTGCCACCAACAGGCCAAGACAACTAACACACTCCTCACAAACCTCCAGAGGGAAGTGACCAAGAGTGGATGGAGGGAAGACACAGAAGTGGAGCTGAAGGAGGAGAAAGCTGGGAAACCTACACACCTGGACTTGTTCCTGGACCTCAAGGCTCCGGGAAAATGGGTGAGTTGAACTGACAAGGAGTAACCCACTCTTGCCACACACCTCTGAAACCAAGGCAGGAGGAGACCCCACACCCATCATGGATATGAGTTGGCAAGGCGAGTTGCTTAGAGTAGTAGTAGGGGCAGCAAGCCAGCTATGTAGAGCAAAGAAAGTTTGGTGCAGGAACGTCTGTAGCAGACCACAACCAGGGATGGCTACCACCCCAGGCTCAACTTGCTCCCATAGGAACTTTAACCCTAGAAGAACTGTCAGCTGTGAACTCTGCAGGGCAGTCTTGCCCATCAGATCTGACTTGAGCACTCCTTGGTCTGGCCTCTCCCAGGTCCCCAGCCTAACCATGCCTGCTTGCAGGGCAGCCTCGGATGCCCTGGGAGCCTGCATCATACCTTCTGCACTGGTGGACTGTGCCTGACTGGTGGAGAGCTGCAGCAGAGGCCACGCCCCTGGCCATGCACTAGCCTGCATGCTCCTTCCCCATACTGAAGCTTCCCCCAGGCCCACAGCAATTCCCTTAATTGCTTTGCTGGCACATGTCTGCATGGGTGGGTTTTGCTTTCCTTGCCTCACCAGCACATGAGTCTGCATGCACTGCACACTGCCACTCCTGTGGTGGGAGTACAGTCCACCTCCTCCCACTGCCAACTATGACCACAAATGGAGCCTTGGAGGGCACAAAGCCAGCCAACCTCACCCCCATCAATTCCCCACGGTTGCACTAGCACTATGGCAGGAGTGAAACTAGGGTCAAAGAACAGCAGATCCTCCCAGACCCTGAGCAAGCACTCCTGCTTGCAGTGCATAGAGAAGGCAAACAGACCCATACCCACCAACATCCAGCACCTGAGCCAACACCACCACCAGTGCAACCACATCCACAGTTGCCACATCACCCCAAGCTGTGTTGCCTCCACCACTGTGGTGAACATATGCAGAGAGGAAAATACCCCAGCACCCATGAGCACTCTGCTGCAGCCAATGAGTGTGTACCCCATTGCACTGCCACTACTGATGCTGCTGGTACGTGCAAACAAGGATGGATCCCACTGTCACTGCATTACAAAACACTTTGGCTAACACCACCCATCAGAGTATAGTGGCCAGCAATCCAGGAGCACCTCAGCCCCCACTCCCCAACAGAGTGAATTCCTAACCTCGAGGAGCTGGAGAACAAAGTCAGAGCCAATACAAGTCTCCCACATTTAGTCTTGGGACCTGAGTGTTGGCCCCCTAAAATCTTCTAGAAATGAAGCTACATGGCTGAAACCACCTTATACCACAATCAAGTCATCAAAGTCATCAAATAGAATAAAAGGAAAAAAACCCACCCAAAGGTCAGCAGCCTCAAAGATTGAAGGAATATAAGCTCACAAAGAAAGAACCAGCACAAGACTGATAAATCAAAAAGCCAGAATGCCCTCTTTCCTCCAAACGACCACATCACCTCTCCAGCAAGAGTTCTGAACCAGGCTGAGATGGCTGAAATGAAAAAAATAGAATTCCAGAATATGTATAGGAGCAAAGATCATTGAGCTACAGGTATATGTTGAAACCTAATCTAAGGAAGCTAAGAATCATGACAAAACAATGCAGGAGCTGACATACAAAAAGTAGCCAGGCTAGAAAAGAATGTAACTGACCTGATAGAGATGAAAAACACACTATGATATGTGATTATATTATGGACTCTAATCATAAGTATAATGTAATCACAAGTATTTCACAATGTAATCACAGTATTAATAGCAGAAAAGACCAAATGGAGGAAAAGACCAAGAATAGACCAAATGAAGGAAAGAATCTCAGAGCTTGAAGATTGGCTTTTTGAAGTAGGACAGTTAGACAAAAATAGAAAAAAAAATGAAAAGGAATGAACAAAACCTCTGAGAAATATAGGATTACATAAAGAGACCAAATCTATGACTCACTGGTGTCCCTGAAAGAGATGGGGAGAACGGATCCAACTTAGAAAACATATTTCATGATGTCATCCATGAGAACTTCCCCAACCTAGCTAAAGAGCCCAGCATTCAAATTCAGGAAATACAAAAAATCTTAGTAAGATACTTCACAAGAAGATCATCCCCAAGACACATAATCACCAGATTCTCCAAGGTCAAAATGAAATAAAAAATATTAAAGGCAGCTAGAAATAAATGTTAAAGGTAGCCAGATTCACAAAGTAAGTCAAGTCTCTGACCTTTCTCTCTAGCTGCATTTAACATTTTTCTTTTTCCTACAAAGGGAAGCCTATCAGACTAACAGCAAGACCTCTCAGCAGAAATCCTACAAGCCAGAAGAGATTGGGGTCAATATTCAACATTCTTAAAGAAAGGAAATTTACAACCCAGAATTTTATATCCAGTCAAACTAAGCTTCGTAAACAAAGGAGAAATAATATTCTTTTTAGACTAGCAAATGCTGAGGGAATTCATTACCAACAGGCCTTCCCTATAAGAGCTCCTGAAGGAAGATCTAAATATGAAAAGGAAAGACTATCCACTACAAAACACACTGAAGTACACACAGCAGTGACATTATAAAGCAACCACATAAACAAATCTGCAAAATAACCATCTAACATCATGATAACAGGATCAAATCCACACATATCCATACTAATATTGAATGTTAATAAACTAAATGCCCCAATTAAAAGAAACAGAGTGGCAAGCTGGATAAAGAACCAAGAGTCATTAGTATGCTGTCTTCCAGAGACCCATCTCACATGCCATGACATACATGGCAATGGAGGAAAATCTACCAAGAAAATGGAAAACAGAAAAAAGCAAGGGTTGCAATCCTAGTTCCAAACAAAACAGATGTTAAACAAATAAATATCAAAAAAAGACAAAAAGGGGCATTACATAATGATAAAGGGTTAAATTCAACAAGAAGACCTAATTATCCTAAATATATATGCACCCAACACAGGAGTACCCAGATTCATAATCAAGTTCTTAGCTTCAAAGAGACTTAGACTCCCACACAATAATAGTGGAAGACTTCAACACCTCACTGACAGTATTACACAAATCACTGAGACAGATAAGTAACAAAGATATTCAGGACCTGAACTCAGCCCTGAATCAAATGGACCTGATAGACACCTACAGAACTCTCCACCCAAAAGCAACAGAATATACATTCTTCTTACTGCCACATGGCACATACTCTAAAATCAATCATGTAATCAAATGCAAAACATTCCTCAGCAAATGCAAAAGAATTGAAATCATAACAGCAACTCTCTCAGACCACAACACAATAAAATTAGAAATCAAGACTAAGAAATTCACTCAAAACCATACAGTTATATTAAAATTTTAACCTGCTCCTGGATCACTTTGTAAGTAATAAAATTAAGACAGAAATCAAGAAGTTATTTGAAATGAATGAGAACAAAGATACAACACACCAAAATCTCTAGACACAGCTAAGGCAATGTTAAGAGGGAAATTTATATACTAAATGCCCACATCAAAATGTTAGAAATATCTCAATTTAACAACCTAGTATCACAACTAAAAGAACTAGCAAGCCAAGAGAAAACAAATTCAAAAGATAGCAGAAGACAGCAAATAACAAAAGAGCTGAACTGAAAGAGATTGAGATACAAAAATTCATTCAAAAGATCAATGAATCCAGGAGCTGAGTTTTTAAAAAAATATTAATAAAATAGACCACCAGCTAGATTAATAAAGAAAAAAACAAGATAAGATTCAAATAAACACAATTAGACAAAGGGAATATTGCCACCAACCCCACAGAAATACAAATAATCATCAGAGAATATTATGAACACCTCTATGCATATGAAATAGAAAATTAAGAAAAAATTGATAAATTACTGGACACATACACCTTCCCAAGACTGAACCAGTAAGAAATTGAATCCCTGAACAAACCAATAACCAGCTCTAAAGTTGGGTCAGTAATAAATAATCTACCAACCAAAAAAGCCCACGACCACACAGATTCACAGCTGAATTCTCCCAGATGTACAAAGAAGAGCTGGTACCATTCCTGCTGAAACCATTCCAAAACATTAAAGAAAAGAGACTACTCCCTAACTCATTATATGAGGCCAGCATCATCCTAATACCAAAACCTGACAGAGACACATCAAAAGAAGAAAACTTCAGGCCAATATTCTTGATGAATACTGATGCAAAAGTCCTCAAGATAAAACTGGCAATTTAAATCCTGCAGCATAACAAAAGGTTTATCCACCCCCATCAAGTAGGCTATATCCCTGGGATGCAAGATTGGTTCAATATATGCAAATCAATAAGTGTGATTCATCACATAAACAGAACTAAAGACAAAAACCACATGATTATCTCAATAGATGCAGAAAAGGCTTTAAAAAAGTCAACATTGCTTCATGTTAAAAACTCTCAATGAACTAGGTATTGAATAAACATACCTCAAAATAATAAGAGCCATCTATGACAAACCCACAGCCGACATTTTACTGAATGGGCAAAAACTGAAAGCATTCCTCTTGAAAACTGGCACAAGACAAGGATGCTCTCTCTCACAGCTCTTATTCAACATAGTATTGGAAGTCATAACCAGAAAAATCAGGTAAAAGAAAGGCCATCCAAATGGGAAGAGAGGAAGTCAAACTATCTCTATTTACAGACAACATCATTCTCTGTATAGAAAACCAAATTAGTCGCGACCCAAAAACTCCTTAAGCTGATAAACCACTTCAGTAAAGTCAGAGGATACAAAATCAATGCACAAAAATAACTAGCACTCCTATACACCACCAACAACCAAACCAGGAGCCAAATCAAGAACACAATCCCATTCACAACTGACACACACACACACAAACACGTAGGAATACAGCTAACCAGGGAAGTGAAAGATCTCTACAATAAGAACTACAATACACTGTTCAAAGAAATCAGAGATGATACAAACAAATGGGAAAAAATCCATTCTCATGGATAGGAAGAATCAATATTGTTAAAATGGTTATTCTACACAAAGCAATTGATAGATTCGATGTTATTCCTATTAAACTACCATTGAGATTCTTCACAGAACTAGAAAAAACTATTTTAAAATTCATATGGAGCCAAGAAAGAGCCTGAATAGCCAAAGCAATTCTAAGCAAAAAGAACAAGCCTGGAGGCATCCCATTACCTGACTTCAAACTATACTACAGTGCTACAGTAACCAAAATACCATGGTTCTGGTACAAAATCAGACACATAGACCAATGGAAAAGAATAGAAGATCCAGAAATAAGGCTGCACACCTACAACTATCTGACCTGTGACACAGCTGACAAAAACAAGCAATGGGGAAAAGACTCCCTATTCAATAAATGATGCTGGGATAACTGGTTAACCATATGCAGAAGACTGACATTAACCCCTTCATACACCATATACAAAAATCAATTGAAGATGAATTAAAGATTTCCATTTAAAACCTAAAATTGTAAAAGCCCTGGAAGACAACCTAAACAATACCATTCTGAACACAGGCATGGACAAAGATTTCATGTCAAAGACCCAAAAGCATTGAAACAAAAACAAAAATTGACAAATGGGATCTAGATAAACTAAAGAGCTTCTGCACAACAAAAGAAACTATCTACAGAGTGAACACATGACCTATAAAATGGGAGACAATTTTTGCAAACTATGTATCTGACAAAGGTCTAATATCTAGCATCTACAAGGAACTTAAACAAATTTTCAAGAAACAAACAACCTCATTAAAAAGTGGGCAAAGGATATGAATAGACACTTTGCAAAAGAAGACATACATGTGGCCTACAAGTATATGAAAAAAAGCTCAATGGCATTAGAAAAATGGAAATTAAAACCACAATGAAATACCATCTCACACCAGTCAGAGTGGCTATTACTAAAAAGGAAAAAAATAACTGATGCTGACAAGGTTAGGAAGAAAAAGGAATGCTTATACACTGTTTGTGGGAGTGTAAGTTAGTGTAGCCATTGTGGAAGACAGTGTGGAAATCCTCAAAGACCTAAAAACAGAACTACCATTCAACCCAGCAATCCCATTATTGAGTATATACCCAAAAGAATATAAATCATTATATCATAACAACACATGCATGCATATATGTTCACTGCAGCACTATTCACAATAACAAAGACATGGAATTAACCTAAATGCCCATCAGTGATAGACTAGATAAAGAAAATGTGGTCCACATACACCATGGAATATTAGGCAGCCACAAAAAAGAACAAGATCATGCCCTTTGCAGGGACATAGATGCAGCTGGAGGCCATTATCCTTAGCAAACTTATACAGGAACAGAAAACCAAACGCTACATGCTCTCACTTATAAGTGGGAGCTAAATGATGAGAACACATGGACACACAGAGAGGAACAGCACACACTGAGGCCCATCAGAGGGTAGAGGGTGGGAGGATCAAGAAAAATAACTAATGGGTACTGGGCTTAATACCTGGGTGATGAAGTAATCTGTACAACAAACCCCCATGACACAAGCTTACCTATATAACAAACCTGCACACATACCCCTGAACTTAAAATAAAACTTAAATTTGAAAAAAAAGAGAGAAGGAGGGAAGGAAGGGAGAAAAAGGAAAGAAAGAAAATAAGACAAATGGAGGAAATAAATAAATATAGCAGGCTCAAATTCTTAAAAATAATTATGTATATAAGTATCATTATATGATTAAATAGAGATTTAGGAATAATAAATATTTTAAAACATTTTCCTCTAATTCAGAATGACATTTTGACCATCTAGCACTTGATTCTCTCAGACAAGCACTTAGCTTTGGGTTAAGAGTTTTTCACTGCAACCAGAGCTGGAATACCAGATAGGCACTTTCAATGGATTTTGCAGTGAAGTTCATGAAAGGCGGTCAAAGGCAACATCCACAATGAGAGTGGCAAGCAAGGATGGATGAGGAGTGTAACAAACAACAAACATAGCCTAAGTACACTGCCAAATTGACACAGTGAACTGGTCAAAAGCTAATGTGGTAACAAAACCCAAACCTGGGCTCACAGGCAGCATGAGGGCTCAGTCAGGCATGAAGGAAGCACGGGCTAAGGACTTGTAGAAACATGGGCAGGCCTGGGCTTCCTTCCTCCCTTTATAAGAAAAAATGATCTCTCACCTGACTGTGGACAAGTTCCACTTGAACGGCAGGCATGGGTTACTTGGGTATTGTGAGCCTAGGATCTAGTTGCTGGTCAACCTCCTTTAAACAGATAATTCAACTCTTCTACATTTAATCATAAATGTTATGTTTATTCATATCTTAATGTCAATAAAAAAGTTCAAAACTATTAAAACGCTGAGTAGCTCTCCAAATTCCCAATATGAGTCAAAATTGAACCAGAGCATAAGATCCATTTCCTCACTCTTAGCATCATTACATCTGCCTGTTACGCTACTTCTCATCAAAATAATTTAAAGTTATTCTTTTTCCCCTAATGCTATGCCCCAATGATGCCACATAAATCTCAAAGTAATATTAGAGTTATATTTCTTTTCAGAACATAAAGCAATCTCTAGTTGATAGGGAATAGAAAAAAATATTAAATGAAGATTTTTTTTAAAAGTATTTTAAAGAAATAATCCTACATATTACTTTATATCAGAAC
Source organism: Trachypithecus francoisi (assembly GCF_009764315.1). Classification (NCBI taxonomy): domain Eukaryota; kingdom Metazoa; phylum Chordata; class Mammalia; order Primates; family Cercopithecidae; genus Trachypithecus; species Trachypithecus francoisi. The sequence goes on from NW_022681465.1 coordinate 38,696,199, forward strand.
AATGTATGTGTTTTTAAAATGTGAGCTCTTAGGAACAACATCTGGCTCCCTGCATAGACACAAATGTGTATATAAGTCACAGCATAAAGGTTAACACTGTAGGCTTTAAAGTCAAACACACAAATATTTTAATCACAACTCCAACAAACCATGTGATCTTGGGCTAGTGATAACTTCTTACATCATAGTTTCCTCATCCATAAAGTAGGCATAATAACAGTAATCCTCTCAGAGAGCTGTTCTGAGGATTAAACAGAAAATGTACTAAAGGCTTAGCACAATTCTTAGCATAGAGTTAGTGCTCAATTAATGTGTGCTAATGATAATAATAATAACAGTCCTTAGATTTATGGCAGGAAGCTCAGCAGAGGGAGCCTAAGACTCCCCTCTGGGCTCTTGGGTTATACTGGTATCCGTGACATGAAACGTATGTCATATTTGAAAGTATGTCAGGGAAGATGGCGTGCCTCCCAGTGTTTTCAGGAGCACTGGTGTTACACCACACACACACACACACACAGAGCTCTGAAAATCTAAGTAGATTTCAAAGTTGCTTAAATAGCTTCTTGGCCAAGAGTCATGCAAGTCGCCAACTGGCAATGAAGTGATTTTCCACTCAAACTTGGCAGCAGCAGGATTTAAACCGAAAACTGGGAGGAGGGCAAAGGAAGTAATATGCTTCCTTCCTCAGAGTAGTTTTAGACTTTTTGGCACCACAGAGAAAAATTGTAAAGAGAGAAATTTGTGTGAGGACTACAGTATTTTTTTATCAAAAATAAATTGAAAAGAAATTGCTAGCAACCATCATAAAAATGTCCTTTCTACTGTTTATTTTCATATTCTGTGAACTCTTTTTAGAAGATGTCAGAATTTCATTTGGATGCTCTCATTGAATAACCTTTCTGCTTAAGAAAACTTTTATCTAATATAAATTCCTCCTGTCAGGGTCTGTAACAATTTCCTTATATTTATTTGTAAAAATAGAGCACTATTATCTGGGCCATAGGGGAATGCACTTATATTTCAGTGATTTCTACTGATATATTTAGAACAAAGATGTCATAATACCAGCAAAAACAAACAAATTCGTTAGTTATGATAGAGAGAGAACAGCTAGTAAGTATATTCTGTAATATTCCCCTGAGTAATTTTTAGCAGTTAGTACTCCTCAAAAAAAAAAATCTGTAAGAAAACTTATTTGTTTTATAATGATAACATTGATTTACCATAAGATACCTTAGCTCATAGATGAGTAGTTTTATAATTTTTGGCACTATTTGACTGTGGAAGACAGAATAATGCCCCCTCCAAGAATGTTCACATCATAATCCCCAAAAGCTGTGAATACGTTACTGAACAAGACAAAAGGGACTTTGCAGTTGTACTTAAGGTAAGGATCTTGAGGTGGTGAAATTATTTTGGGTTGAGTGGGTTCAGTATAATCACAAGGGCCTTTATAAGAGTGAGACAGACATCTCAGTGTCAGAGAGAGGAGAGATAATGACAGAAGCAGAGGTTGGAGTGATACAAGGAACTAACTATGAGCCATGGAATGCAGGTGACCTCTAGAAGCTGAAAAGGCAAGAAATAGATTCTTCCTCTGAGCTTCTAGAAGCAATGCAGCCCTGCTGACACCTTGATTGTAGGACTTCTGACCTTCAATACTGTTAAGATAATAATTTTGTGGGTTTTAAGCCAATGTGATATAATAAGAAAGATTTATTCTCTGTCCCCCAGGCCTGACACAGAACTCCTAAATCCCTTGGAATTTCCTGTGTGATAGAATAATCTTTTGTTGTAATGAGGAGACTCTTAGCGGCACCCGGATAGCTCAGGATGGAAGCTGATTGTTACAGAAACTAACTGTGTGATTAGAGGGTTAGAACTTCGAGCCCCACCCCCTGAGCTCTGGGGAGAGGAGAGGGTCGAGCTGATCACCAATGGCCAAGGTGTAATTAATTGTGCCTATATAATGAAGCTTCCACAGAAACCCCAAAAGATAGGGTGTGGAGAGCTTCCCCGTTACTGAACACATAGAGGAGCCGGGAGGGTGGAGCACCAAGAGAGGGCACGGAAGTTCCTATTCCTTTTCTACAAATCTTCCCTATACCTTGCCCTTCCACATACCTTGTCTATTCCATCTGGCTATTCATCTGTATCTTTTGTAATATCTTTTGTAATATAATGGGTAGATGTAAGTACCCAGTCAGGAATTCCCTGAGTTCCAAAAGCCACTCTAGCAAATTAATTGAACCTGAGGAGGGATTGTGAGGAAGCTGATTTATCGCCAGTGGTCCAGAAGCATAAGTGACAACCTAGTACTTGAGACTGGCATCTAAAGTTGGGGGCAGTCTTGTGAGACTGAGCCCTTAACATGTAGTATCTGACCCTACCTCCAGGTAGACAGTGTTGGAATTGAATTGAATTGAATTGAATTATAAGACACCTGTTGGTGTCCTGGAGAACTGTTTGGTGTATGGGGAAAATTTCTCACATATCTAGAGTCAGAAGTGTTGTGATGTGTGAGTAGAATAAAAGTTTTTTTTTTTTTTCTGTAGCCTCCAAATTTGGGGTAATTTTTTCATGCTATTGAAACTAATACAGTAACTATGAACTAAATGTGTTACTTATTGACTCATGAATATCTAGGCATCAAAAGTAAAAAAAAAAAGTATAAAAGTTTTAGAAATAATCCTCATTTGAAAACATATCTCCTGTATTTTAAATAAACCACAAAATGAGCCCCAGGAATATTTAGATACGTGTAATATAACAATTTTCAAAGTGTGCTTTTTAGTACCCTGGTTCCATGGGTTGTGAATAAGTATTAAGCATGAAAAATTCTAACATGAAATAATATTGAACTGTACTAATTGTGGGATAATTAAAATAATTTTTGAATTAGCTCAGGAGTCTAGATTTACAAAGAAACTTTCTGAGATATCCAAAGGATCCTCATATGAAATTAATTCCACTATAAGGGGAAGGTAGAAGATAAAGGCATAGTGTAGAATAAAGGTACTAAAAACATTTCTAAATGTCTTTATATATAGTATGTATATATACTATGTATATATACATATATATAGTATATTTATATATAGTATGTACATATACATACAACAAAGTATGAAAGTGTCATTCCAGCCTTAGAAAATCTTGCTTATCAGCCCTCATCACAACTTCACACTCCTCAGCCCATGCCCATGTGGGCATCTCTGTAGACCCTGCACAGGAAGCATATAAGGTTGTCTCAGCAAACAGACTCTCAGATGACATATCTGGTCCTTAGTATCTCTGCCACCTGCTACTGATCCCAACCATGAGATATTGCCTATGCTTTTATTTGGAGAAATGACACAAGGAATACCCACCAAACTGAAAAAAACATGCTATATATCTCACTTATTTAATCCAGCCCCTTATAATTCATTGAATCTGCTCCTCCATCCCTTATCCAATTTTCTCTAGTAATAGGGGGAAAAAAACTTGTCAAGAATATAATTTTAGTAGATCATAAAACTGAAACATGGCCATTAAAGAAGTTTCAGGCCTACCCTAAAGAACAAGATTACAATACCCCCAAAGTTCCTGTGGCATAGGAAAATGGCTTCAAAGCTTGCCAACAATAGTAGAGTAAAAGCTTGGTCTCCCATTATAATGCTGCATTGGAAACTTTAACAGATTATTTCACTATAGGACTAATAGGTACCATAAATCAAGAGAAAAGGAAAACTACACAATGTTTTTCACACATACATAACCTAGAAACTTTCCTCTCTGAAGCATCTACAGTACAAAATTTTGAAAACAATTCACTAGTTACATATGAAATTTCCTACAAATCAGTCAACACCTTCGAAAACCACCATGTGAAAAGCAAAAAAAAAGAGTCAACATTCAAAAATTCGATGTAGGCAATTTGAGAACTCATTTTGGTCAAATAACTAGGTAAATTAAAGAAATTTTTTTCTAGATATCAGGGAGAAGGTTTGGGCTCTTCCTGCTGAACAGTTGTAGCCAAGATAATTGAATTTAGGATAGACAAAGAATGCCCAGTTGTCAGAAATCGAGGTTATGAGGCAAAGACAGGATGACAGTCAAGGAGATCAACATCTGGCATAAAATTAACACAGGTCAGAGAAAGTCAGATCACCCAAACTCTTCCCTACTTGCCAATTCAAACAAAAAGCTCAGAAGCTAAAATGATTCTAATTTAGTACCTCAACATAACCCCAAGTCCTAAAAGTTAAAATACAGGGAAAAAATATTTCCAGCAAAATAAATGATACAACTGTCATAATTTTTTTAAATCATCACACAAAGTAGCCATATATACCTAACAAAGGGACAATCATTTATCAGCTGGGAATTCCATAGGCCTTAGACCCAGAATAATTTCCCCACTTATAATCCCCTTATTTGTACTTAAAAATCGGGAGAGAGAAATCCTTTTGAGAACTTTGCAAAAAATGGCATAGGAATCAACCACTAACTTTCTTCCCCTAACAGAAAATTATCGACTTCTCTATTGCAAAATATTTTTAAAATAAAAATTTGGTACCCTGAGAAGAAAGGCATAATTATAAGCACAGTTTGTTTTAATCTGGAAAAGCCTTCAAATACCCAAAACACACAAAACCTAATTAGTATAACATAGTATACCATCTTTTGGAAATAAACTTTACAGCACACGACAGCCATGTGTGAGCTTATTGTCTTAGATGAGCTTATCTGTCGTCTGGTAATCAAAGTGGCGTAATTAATTTTGAAAACAAAAAAGGCATGTTCAACTTATATTTTTATGAAATAAACTTTAAATATAATCACAACAATTGATACATTTTCTCATTAAAATGCATACATTCCTTCAGTAGATACAAAAGGACTTCAAAAAATCTGTGGATAGTTGAATTAGAGATAATAATAAAAAGTACAGACTACTTCTCAACATAAGCTCCATCAAGTTTAAGGCACTTTTGTAAGTGATGATACCAGCAGCTTAGTCTACCCTTGAAGAACTGAGGGTCCTGAAAACTTAAACATGTCGATGCAGTCTTTCTTTACATTACTAACTGAAGAAAAATGGGTACAATTTTTTAAGATTAGAAAAAAAAGGCAGAAGGAGCCAAATCAGGACTGTAAGGTAGATGCCTAATGATTTCCCATTGAAATTCTCCTGCTGAGAGGAATGAACACGAGTACTGTCATGGTGGAGAAGGATCCTGTGGTGAAGCCTTCTCAATTAAAGTTGTGGCTTTCTCAAAACACTCTTATAAACAAATGTTATTTTTCTGTAGCCCTCCAGAAAGTCAACAAACAAAATGCCTTGACCATCCCCAAAAACCTGCTGCCATGACCTTTGCTCTTGATTGGTCTGCTTTTGCTTTGACTGGACCACTTCCACCTCTTGGTAGCCATTGTTTTGATTGTGCTTTGTCTTCAGGATTGTATTGATAAAGTCATGTTTCATCTCCTTTTACAATTCTTTGAAGAAATCCTTCAGGATCTTGATCCTGAAAGATCTTGATGTTGTTTAAAATTTCCACTGAAAGCTTTGCTCTTGTCTGCAGCTAATCTGGACACAATGGTTTTGGTAGCTATCAAGTAAGAAGTTTACTCAGCTTTAATTTTTCAGTCAGAACTATGTAAGCCAGACTGATTGAAATGTCTATGGTGTTGGCTATTGTTTTTGCTGTTAATCATCAGTCTTCTTCCATTAGGGCAAAAACAAGATACATTTTTTCCTCACAAATTGATGTGGATGGTCTACTGCTGCGGGTTTCATCTTCAACATCATCTCATCCCTTAAAATGGTTTATTCATTTGTAAACTGCTGATTTCTTTGAGTTATTGTTCCCATGGCCTTTTCATGAAGCATGAATTATGCCACTATTCCTTTACCCAATATTCATCATGAGTTTCATCTTTCTTCCTGAAACGAACATGATTGAGGCTCTTTTCAAACTGATGTCTTACCCTTTGTGCCTCAAGCTAGCTCCTGTTCAGAATGTTACAACAAATTAGTACAGTTTATTTTGTTGCAAAAAAAAATTTGAAATTTATGCAGTTTTTCATAATACACAATTTTTCATACTACATATTTTTATTAACTTTTTGATGTCCTCTCATAATTATTGAATATTTTTATAAACATTGAGCCAAGAATGATGAGTTTTTATCTGTGTTATAAGAGTTATGTGTGTTTATCTGTGTTATGTGTTATGACTTATTTCATAACTTCATGAAATTAATTCCTCTTATGATAAATATAAGATTACTTGTAGCCAGAAAAATAATATCTTACAGTTATGTATCTCCATAGAGATACATAAAGAGTAGATGAATTTTTTAATCTGAATCTGAATAGGTTTTTTCAATTGTGTATTCTGGCAGGTTTAACATATTTCTATGCAGAGTTGGATGGCATGCTTTCTTAGAATATTGAGTTAGTTTATCTTTTTCCCCAGGTTTATGGGTAGTACATAATTTGGTCAGGAACTTTGTGATTTAAAAAAATAAATGATTTCAAAGAGAAAAATCATCCTAATACAGCCTTTCTTAGTTAAGAGGCTCAAATTTTTCTAATTTTTTATTTTTCATTTTTGTGGGTACATAGTAGGTATATATCTTTATAGGATACATGAGATACTTTGATATAGACATGCAATATGTAATAATTAAATCATGGTAAGTGGGGTGTCCATCACCTCAAGCATTTATCCTTTGTGTTACAGACAATCCAATAATACCGTTTTAGTTATTTTTAAATGTACAATTACTGTTAACTTTAGTTATTTTTAAATGTACAATTACTGTTAACTTTAGTTATTTTTAAATGTACAAGGTACCCTGTTGTGCTATCAAATACTAGATCTTACTCATTATTTCTATTTTTTTGTACCTGTTAACCATCCCCTCTTCTTCCTCACTCAAGAACTACCCTTCCCAGATTAGCAGAGGTAATCATCCATCTACTCTCTATCTTCATGAATTCGCTTGTTTTAATTTTTATCTCCCACAGTAAGTGAGAACATGCAACGTTTGTCTTTCTGTCTCTGGTTTATTTCACTTCACATAATGACCCCCAGTTCCATCCATGTTGTTGCAAATAACAGGATCTTATTATTTTTTATGACTGATTAGTACTTCATTGTGTACATGCACCATATCTTCCTCATCCAGTCATCTACTGATGGACAGTTAGGTTGCTCCTATTTATTGTGAATAGTGCTACAATAAACATGAGATGCAGCTGCCTCTTCAATATACTGATATCCTTTCTTTTGGATATATACCCAGCACTGTGATTGCAGAATGAAATGGTAGCTGTATTTTTAGTTTTTTGAGGAATCTCTAAACTGTTTTCCATAGTAGTTGTACTAATTTACATTCTCACTAACAGTGTATGAGGGTTCCCTTTCCTCCACATCCCTGTCAGCATTTGTAACTGCCTGTCTTTTGAATATAAGCCATTTTAACTGAGGTAAGATGACTTCTCATTGTGGATTTGATTCACATTTTTCTAATGAACAACGATACTGAGCACCTTTTCAAATGCCTCTTTGGCATTTCTATGTCTTCTTTGGAGAAATGTCTATTCAGATCTTTTGCCCATTTTTAATCAGATTATTACCTTTTTTCCTACAGAGTTGTTTCAGGGTCTTATATATTCTGGTTATTAATCTCTTGTCAGATAGTTTGCAAAAATTTTCTCCCATTCTGTGGGTTGTGTCTTCTCTGTGATGTTTCCTTTGCTGTCCAGGTTTCTAACTTGATGTGTTCCCTTTTGCCCATTTTTGCTTTGATTGCCTATATTTGTAGGGTATTACTCAAGAAATCTTTGCCCAGACTAATGTCCTGGAGAGTACCCCAATGTTTTCTCATAGTAATTTCATAGTTGGAGGTCTTAAATTTAAGTCTTTAATCCATTTTATTTGATGTTGTATATCATAAGAGGTAGGGGTCCAGTTTCATTCTTCTGCATATGGATATCCAGTATTCCCAGCACCATTTATTGAAGAGACTGTCTTTTCCCCAGCTTATGTTTTTGGCACCTTTGTCAAAAACAGTTCACTGAAAATGTCTGGATTTGCTTCTGCGTTCTCTATTCTGTTCTATTGGTCTTTGTGTCAGTTTTTATGCCAGTACTATGTTGTTTTGGTTACTATAGCTCTGGAGGAACGTGATTTCTCCAGTCTTGTTCTTTTTGCTCAGGATACCTTAGACTATTCTGGGTCTCTTGTGGTTTCATATACATTTTAGGAATTTTTTTTTCTATTTCTGTGAAGAATGTCATTGGTATTTTGATAGGGATTACATCAAATCTATAGATTGCTCTGGGTGGTAGGGACATTATAACAATATTGATGGTTCCAGTGTATGAACATAAAATATCTTTCCATTTCTGTGTGTCCTCTTCCATTTCTTTTATCAGTATTTTATAGTTTTCATATAGAGATCTTTCACTTCTTTTTTTAAGTTACTTTCTAGGCATTTAACTTTTTTATGGCTATTGTAAATGAGATTACTTTATTTCTTTCACAGATTATTCACTGTTGGCATATAAAAATACTACTGATTTTTATAGGTTAATTTTGTATCCCGCAAGTTTATTGAATTTGTTTACCAGTTCTAATGTGTGTGTGTGTGTGTGTGTGTGTGTGTGTGTGTGTTTGGTGTAGTATTTAGGTTTTTCCATATAAATCATATCATCTGCAAGCAAGAATAATTTGATTTTGTTCTTTCCAATTTGGATGCCCTTTATTTCTTTTTCTCATCTGATTTCTGTAGCTAGAACTTCCAGTATTATGCTGAATAAGAGTGATAAAGTGGGCATTCTTGTCATGTTTCACAACTTAGAGGAAAGGCTTTCAGTTTTTCCCCATTCCATATGATACTAGCTGAGAGTCTGTCATTTAAGTCTTTTATTACGTTGAGGTATGTTCCTTGTATTCTGTTTTTGAGGGTTTTAATCATAAAGAGATGTTGAATTTTATCAAATGCTTTTTCCACATCAACTGAAATGATCATATGGGTTTTATCCTTCATTCTGTTAATATGATATGTCATATCAATGGATTTGCATGTGTTGAACCAAATTTGCATCCCTAGGGAAAATCCCACTTGGACTTACTGAATAGTCTTTTCAATGTATGGTTGAATTCAGTTTGCTAGTATTTTGTTGCAGATTTTTGTATCAATATTCATCACGGATATTGGCCCACAGTTTTCTTTTTTTTGATGCATCTTTGTCTGGTTTTGGTATCAGGGTAATACCTCTACTGACCTCTTAGAATGAATTTGGATGGATTCCCTCCCTCCTCTGTTTTCTGGAGTAGTTTGAGTAGGATATTGATATTAGTTCTATTTTAAATATTGGGTAGAATTCATCAGTGAAGCCATAGGGTCCCGTGCTTTTCTTTCCTGGGAGACTTTTTATTACAGCTTCACTCTAATTACTTCTTATTGGTCTGTTTGGGTTTTTAATTTATCCATGGTTCAATCTTGGTAGGCTATATGTGTTTAGAAATTTACCCAGATTTCCTAGCTTTTCCAATTTATTGGCATATAGTTGTTCATAGTGACCTCTAATGATTCTTTGACTTTCCTCAGTATCACCTAAAATGTCTCCTTTATCATATCTGATTTTATTTATTCAGGTCTTCTCTTTTTTTTATTTCTTAGTCTGCCTAAAAGTTTGTCAATTTTACTTTTTCAAAAAGCAACTTTTCCTTTCATTGATCTTTTGTATTATTTTCCTCATTTATTTCTGCCCTGATCTTTATTATTTTTCTTCTTCTATTAATTTGGGGTTCAGTTTTATCTTGCTTTTCTAGTTCTTACAATATATCATTAGGATATTTATTTGAGTTTTTTCTTCTTTTTTGATGTAGGAACTTATACCTATAAATTTCCATTTTAATACTGCTTTCACTGTATCCCATAGGTTTTGGTATGTTGTGTTTTCATTATTATTTCTTTCAATAAATTTTTCAATTTTCTTTCTAATGTCTTCATTGGCCAACTGGTCATTCCAAAATTTCTCATGTTATTAACTTCTAGTTTTATTCCATTGTGGTCAGAGGAGATGTCTGATGTTATTCAATTCTGTTGAATGTTTGAAGACTTGTTTGGGGACCTAACATATGTTCTATCCTTGAGAACTTTTTCTATCCTTGAGAATTATTCATATGCTGAGGAGAATGCATATTCTGCAGCAACTGGATGAAATGTTATGTATATATCTATTAGATCCATTTGATTTATAGTGCAGATTATGTCTGATGTTTCTTTGTTGTGTTTTTGAGAGATCTGTCTAATGCTGAAAGTGGGGTCTTGAGGTCTCCAGCTATTATTGTATTGAGGTATCTCTCTCTCTTTAGTTCTAATATTTGACTTATATATCTGGATGTTCCACATATGTATATTGGCTGCATATATATATTTGTAATTGTCATATCTTCTTGCTGAATTGACCCTTTCATCATTATATAATGACCTTCTTTGTCTCTCTTTGGAGTTTCTGTCTTGACATCTATTTTTTTTGTTTGTTTGTTTCCATTGGCATAGAATATCTTTTTCCATCCCTTTATTTTCAGTGTATGTGTATCTTGATTGGTGAAGTGTGTTTCTTGTAGGCAACAGATCAATGGATTTTATTATCCATTCAACCACCCTATGTCTTTTGGTTGGAGAGATTAGTCCACTTACATTCAATGTTATTATTGATAAGTAAGGACTTACTCCTTCCACTTCATTACTTGTTTTTTGCTAGTTTTGTGGTCTCCTCTTCCTTCTTTCTTTCCTTCCTATCATCCTTATAGTGAAGGTGATTTTCTCTGGTGATATGATTTAATTTCTTTTTTTGATTTTTTGCATATTCATTCTATGTATTTTGATTTGAGGTTATCATGAGGCTTGCAGATACTATCTTGTAACCCATTATTTTTAACTGATGGCAACTTAACACTGATTGCATGAACAAACACACAAACAAGTAAAAAGAAAACTAATAAAAACTCTACGCTTTAACTTTGTCCCCCACTCTGTTTAAGGTTTTGTTTTTCCTCTTTATGTCTTATATACTGTCTACATCTTGAAAAGTTGTAGTTATTATTTTTAATTGGTTCATTGTTTAGTCTTTCTACTTAAGATCAGAATAGTTTATATCCCACAATTATAGTATTATAATATTCTATGTTTTTCTGTGTGCTTACTATTAGCAGTGAGTTTTGTACCTTCAGATGACTTTTTAATGCTCACTAACGTCTTTTACTTTCAGATCAAATAACTCCCTTTAGCATTTCTTGTAGGGCAGGTCTGGTGTTGATGAAATCCCTCAGCTTTGTTTAACTGGGAAAGTCTTTATTTCTCCTTCATGCTTGAAGTATATTTTTGTTAGATATACTACTCTAGGGTAAATGTTTTTTTTTTTTTTTTCCTTCAGCTCTTTAAATATGTCACACCACTCACTCCTGGCCTGTAAGGTTTCCACTGAAAAGTCTACTGCCAGATGTATTAGAGTTGGATTGTATGTTATTTGTTTCTTTTCTTTTGCTACTTTTAGGATCCTTTCTTTAACCTTGACCTTTGAGAGTCTGATTATTAATGCTTTGAAGGAGTCTTCTTTGAGTTAAATCTGCTTGATGCTCTATAACTTTCTTGTACTTGAATATAGATATCTATCTCTAGGTTTGGGAAGTTCTCTGATATTATTTCTTTGAATGAATTTTCTACCCCTATCTCCTTCTCTACACACTCTTTAAAACCAGTAACTCTTAGAATTGCCATTTTGAGGCTATTTTCTAGACCTTGTAGGCATGCTTTGCTCCTTTTTATTCTTTTTTCTTTCATCTCCTCTGTGTATTTTCAAACAGCCTGTCTTCAGGCTCACCAATTCTTTCTTCTGCTTGATCAGTGCTGCTATTAAGAGACTGACGCATTCTTCAGTCTGTCACTTGCATTTTTCAACTCCAGAATCTCTTTTTAATCCTTTACTTCCATTTCATTGTTAAATTTATATGATAAAATTTTGAATTCCATCTCTGTTATTTTGAATTTCTTTGAGTTTCCTCAAAACAATTATTTTGAATTCTCTGTCTGAAAAGTCACATATCTTTGTTTCTCCAGGATTGATCCCTGGTGCCTTATTTAGTTCTTTTGGTGAGGTCATGTTTTCCTGCTTGGTTTTGATTACTGTAGATGTTCACTGTTGTCTGTGCATTAAAAAGTGAGATATTTATTGTGTCTTTGCAACCTGGGCCTCATAATATGTGCCTACCCTTCTTGGGAAGGCTGTCCAGGTATTTGAAGGGACTTGGGCCCCAAGCGCAGTAATGCTGTGATTCTTGCAGACTCCTGGAGGTACCATTGTAGTGTCTCATATAAGATCTGGAAGAATTCTCTAGATTACCAGGCATAGACTCTTGTTCTCTTCCCTTACTTTTTCCCAAACAAATGGCATCTCTATACTGAGCTGCCTGCACCTAGAAGTGGGGTGATGCAAGCACCCATGTGACCACCATGATTGGAACTTTCCAGGGTCAGACCTGAAGCCAACACAGCACCAGGGCTCATCCTAGGACCACTGTAATCACTACCTGGCTACGACCTATACTCGCTCAAGATCCTTGAACTCTTCAATCAGCAGATGATGAAGTCAGCCAGGTTTGTGTCCTTCCCTTCAGGACAGTGAGGTCTCCCAGACCCCAGGCAGGTCCAGAGATGCTGTTTGGGAGCCAGGAATTGGAGTCAAAAACCTTAGAAATTGGCTAAGCATGGTGGCTCACACTTGTAATCCCAACACTTTGGGAGGCCAAAGTCAGAGGCTCATTTGAGACCAAGAGTTCAGAACCAGCCTAGGCAAAATAGACATCATGTCTACTGAAAATGAAAAATTTCACCAGGGCATGGTGACATGCACCTGTAGACCCAGTTACTTGGTAGGCTGAGGTGGGAAGATTGCTTGAGCCCAGAATGTTGAGACCGCAGTGAGCCCTGATTGTTCCATTGTACTCCAGCTTGTGCAACAGAGCAAGGCCCTGTCTCAAAATTAAACAACAAAAAAAAAATCTTAGAAATCTACCTGGTGTTCTACTGCAGCTAAGCTGGCACTCAGGCCACTTCCCACTCTTCCCTCCCTTTTCCACAGGCAAAGTAGCTTCTCCCCAAGGCCACCACTGGCCCATGGAGAGTTCTACCAGGCCACTACTGATGTTCACTTAAAGCTCAAAGGCTCATCAGTCAGCCTGTGGTGAATACTACAAGCCTGGGATTCACCCTTTAGGGCAGGGGCAGTGGGTTGCCCTCTGGCAGAAGGCAGGTCCAGAAATGCTATCCAAGAGCCTATGACTATACTTGGGGATCCAACGAGCCTGGGTGGTACCTTTCATCGGACACAGGTCTCACTTGAACATGATTTTTATGCCTACTGAATGATGTTTTCTCAAAGCAAACCAACTTGACTATTCAACATGGGTCAAAGTGGTAAGCATCAGGACACCACAGCAAGGAAAACCCTCTTTAATAACATTCTTGGCTGAATTTTTAAAAATTAAAAAGAAATAGAAAGGCATTCAATATATAAATGTGGCAGAGCTGATACCTCCACTGTGGCAGAGCTAGTACCTGTAGCCAGCATGTATCAGAGTCTCACCCAAGGCCCACGGTGTACTACCTGGGTACTGCCTTTGGTTTTTCAGGGCACAAGGGCTCTTTAATTTAGGAGTTGATGAATCCTCCCAGGACTAAATCCTTCCCTTCAAGGCAGAATATTCCCTTCTTTCCCAGAGTATGTCTAGAAATGTCTTCCAGGAGCTAGGACCTGGGATGGGGGCTTCACAACTCTTCCCAGTGCCCTATCCTACTGTGGGTGAGCTGGTATTCAACATGTAAGACAAAGCCCTCTTTATTCTTCTCTCTCCTCTCCTCAAGCAGAAGGAAGGAATCATTTTTGTTTCATCAAGCTGCACTGCCTGAGGTTGTGGGGAGAGGTGGCGCAAGCACTCCCCTAGCTACCCTGTCTGGTGTCTCAACTAGGTCACACACTGCCCCATTTCACTGGCTCTAAGCCCAAGACGGCATCAGGACTCACCTAAGAATTGCAGTCGTTGTATTCTAGATTGCCTTTCAAATTCACTTAGCACCCAAAGCACTTTAGCCAACAGTGGCAAGGCTTGCTTAAACTCAAGTTTTGGGCACTGTGATGGGCACTTCCCCTCTGGCTAGGGTTGATCCAAATGCCCCCTTCATGAGTAGGTGCTGGCTGAGTTCAGCAGTTTTGCTTCCCACCAAGACAGGGCAGTACTGAGTTCAATGCAAAGTACCCCAGTAACTGTACTTTCCCTCCTCAAAATGCCCTGACTCTCCGTCTGTACCATGCAGCTGCTGCTGGGGTGATGTATGCAATTTAACACTGTCTTTCCTACCCTCTTCAGTGCATCTTTCATTGATATGAAGTTAAAACCAGGGACTTAGAGTGTTCACCTGATTTTTGGTTCTTACGAAGGTGCTTTCTTGCATACAGATAGTTGTTAAAATTTGATGTTCATGCATGGGGCGGTGGGGACGATCAGTGGAGCCTTATATTGCTTCAGCTTGCTCTGTCCTCTCTGTGGCTCTAATTTTTAAAGTTAGGCATTTGCTTTGAAAAAAATCAAACTAAGCAAGGTTTTATCTTGCCTAAATTATGCTTATTTTCATTTAGTTTTAGGGTTTAATAGCATTTCCACTTCATAAAATATTTTAGCAGAAACACCATAAAAGCAGCCATGAAAGCTTATATGATACTAAACAACCTGTAACATTTTACCCCAAAATTGCCTGAAGAAAACATTTTTCAAAAGCTTGACAAGTAACTATATTTGTAAGAAAAAAAATTGCTTCCCCAAGTAATAATAGGACTGAACTCTAATTTATTACAATTTCAAATTTCTTTTCCAAAAGTGTTGTGATCTTGAACCTAATACAATGATTAGACTCTATACTTATTTGAAAACAGCGTAACTTGATTTAATAGAATCATGTTTCTCACAACCAGTTGTCCCTTTAATGTCATGTCTTAGATTACATAAGTAATCTCAGTACACAAAGACACAGCACTGCCATTGTTTATAGAAGCAGTTTAACCATCATTCACAGCAAATCTATGAACAACCAACATAGTTTTTTCTCCCTACATAATCAACATTGTATTTGAGATAAAAAAATATTATCCCTACTCCTGTGAATCTTAAGCATTAAGTAGCTAAAGCTAGCAAGTTTTGTGTTTTGCTTTTTTAATATGTTGGCTTAGAAGAAGTTTCATTTTTTCATGTTTTCTGTAAGTAAAATTATCTTAATTCCATAATTACTCAGTGCAAATAACTGGATGCACTGGAGTAACATCCTTTAAAATAAAGTTACTTGGACACAGATTTTATGTGGAGAAACTATATTATAGCCACAGTTCATTCAGTCTAGTAATCTGCAAATAAGATGCTATGAGGAAAGGTTATCGTTTTTCTCAACAGTATTATTCACATCATACACATGAGGAAACTGACACTGAGAGATGTGAAATAATTAGCCCAAGGTCATGGAGTTTATGAATGGCAGAACTGGGCCTTAACCACCATTGATAACTAAAATCACCACCTGGGCCTTTCCAACAGATTTCTCCCCACATAGAACTTCCAATTTTAATGTACTCTGTAAATAAATGAAAACACAGAATACATTATATAAACCAACTCTGTTCAGTCTTATAAAATCACTATCAGAAATATTTATGTTTTCTCAGGCTAGAAAAATATTCCATAATTCATTTAATTTTGATTTTAATAAACAATGTTATACATAAGTTGTTGTTTTTTTTCCCGGACAAATATGCACACCCTATTTCATATACAAGTTAAAAGAACTAATTGTGCACCCAAAAAATACTCCCAGGGACAGACTCTCTAATCCCATTTCTAAGCCTCCCATCAGACACAGGTCTCACTCACATGTACTTCTTATGTCTATTGAATGATGTTTTCCAAAGTACACCCTCCTGGCCATTAAGCATGGGTCACGGTGGCAAGCTTCAGGGCACCACAGCAAGGAAAACTTTCTTTATCAATATTCTTGGCTGATTTTAATTAAAAAGAAATTAAAAGGCATTCCAAAAATAAAGAATAACTTCCCTTTCCTTTATAGTCAGGTTTGTCATGATTATTCCCAGCACAAGTTAGGCATTCCATTATAAAATAGTTAGGGCTTCATTTTAAATTATTTTTTGTAGTTGTAGTAGGTCATATTCAGGCATGTGTCTGGCCCTCAAAGCAACATGAACTCATTCTTAAACCAATTTCCTTGTTTTTCAGAAAAACAAAGAAGGTCTACCTGCTTCCATGATGAAATGTTCTCATTAATAAAGGATTTTTAAATAAACTAAACTTATTTGTGTTTTCCTAGTAATACTAAAACTTTTAATATTATGCTTACTTACATTTATAAATAATCTGATGTAAATGTTATATGGGTTCATCAACCTACCATAGCCTCTTTTTAACCTAGTTAGATTCTCCTGTTTTCTAAAGATTGAGCTCCTCATCACCACCTCCCAAAGGCCTCCACCAAATACTCCAGACTGAGATTGGTATAGTTCCAATATGTTACTACAGTACCTACAAAATATCACTGCATTAGCACACTGATATGGTTTGGATCTACGTCCCCACCCAAATCTCATTTTGAATTGTAATCCCCAGTGGCAGAGGTGGGGCCTGGTGGGAGTTGACTGGATCATGGGGGCAGATTTCCCCCTTTGGTGCTGTTCTCATGACAGTGTTTTCATGAGATTTGGTTGTTTAAAATTGTATGGCACCTCCCACCACCCTGCCCACCCCACCCCATTCACACCCCCTCCTCTCTTCCTCCTGCTCCTGCCATGTAGGATGAACCTGCTTCCATTTCACCTTCTGCCACGATTACAAATTTCCTGAGGCCTCCCCAGCCATGCTTCCTATACAGCCTATGGAACCATGAGCCAATTAAACCTCTTTTCCTTATACATTACCCAGTCTCACATATTTCTTTATAGCCGTGTGAGAATGGACTAATACACACGCTGTACTCTAATCCTCTATATGTTTGTCCCCCTTCCAGAATGTAAACCTCTGGAAGGCATAGGCCTTATCTTATTTGCCTTTTAGTCACATGTAATAAACTCATTTGGGAAAAAGTAAGGTACAAAAGTCAATCACAGCTCTTTCACTTCTCCTTTCCATCCCATTCCTTCTTTTCTGAACAATTCAGATCATTATTATGTGGGGTAGAACAAGGCAGATGTCTAGGTGCAAAACGCAAGCAGGGTAAGAAGGGTGTCCAGGCAAGAGGACTGCCCAGCATGGAGAGTTAATACCTGAATGAGGTGAGGAGTGCATTCATGTGAGGAGGCAACCTAGTGCAGGAAGCCAAGTGGGTGTGATACAGGGAGTACGACCAGGGCAGGCTATCAGAGTCAGAGCAGGGTGAGAAAGAAGTTCATGGACTGTGGCGGCATTGTGTGGAGAGTCAGGACCCAAAGAGAGTGAAGAGAGCATCCAGCATGGAGGTGACCCAGCCTAGGGTGCCAGAGTCCAAGCTGGGTGTGGAGGGTGTCTGTGTGGGAAAAGACCTCAAGCAGAATGCTGAAATCCAGGCAAGGTACGAAGATCATCCTCATGGAGGGACACTCTGGTATAGGGTATCATGTCAGAGCCCATTTGAGTGGGGAGGACATTCCCACAGAGGATCTGGGCTCCAGTGCAGTAATGAGAGCATCTGTGCAAGAATGGTGACCTGGTGTGAGATCAGTGCCTGTGCTAGTATGAAAGCAAGAGGAGTGGCAGTCAGAGACAGAGCAGTTGGGGAGGAACTGCCAAACAGGGAGATGGCCTACTGTGAGGTGCTGGCCAACCAGGGTGAGAAGAGCATTGCCATGAAGGCAAATGGGATGCTGGCCAGGCCCAGGGTGTCAATGCGAAGCTATAAGAGTTGGCCTGGGGTTTTGGAACATAGGGATGGTGGGCAAGACATCCACTCGGGAGCAGTGCCATTGGTTACATTCACAGGGTTGAACAAGCAAGTAAACCTGAACAAAGAATTTCTGTATGAGTGATTATGAGTCAGATTCCTTTTTTTTTAAACTTTCATTTTAAATTTAGGGGTACATGTATAGGATGTGCAGGTTTGTCACATAGGTAAACATGTGTCATGGGGGACTGCTGTACCAATTATTTCATCACCCAGGTATTAAGCCTAGTATCCATTAGTTATTTTTCCTGATTGTCTCCCTCCTTCTACCCTCTGTGCTCAGAGCAGCCCCAGTGTCTGTTGTTCCCCTCTATGTGTTCATGTGTTCTCATCACTTAGCTCTCACTTATAAGTGAAACCATGTGGCATTTGGTTTTCTGTTCCTGTGTTAGTTTGCTAAGGATAATAGCCCCCAGCTGCATCCATGTTCCTGCAAAGGACATGATCTTGTTCCTTTTTATGGCAGCATAGTATCCCATGGTGTATACGTACCACTCTTTTTTATCCAGTCTATCACTGATGGGCACTTGGGTTGATTCCATGTCTTTGTTATTGTGAATAGTGCTCCAGTGAACACAGGCATGCATGTGTCCTTCTGATATAAAGATTTATATTCCTTTGGGTATATACCCAGTAATGGGATTGCTGGGTCAAATGGTGTTCCTGCCTAGGTCCTTGAGAAATTGCCACATTTTCTTCCACAATGATTGAACTAATTTACACTCCCACTAACAGTGTACAAGCATTCCTTTTCCTCCATAACCTCACCAGCATCTGTTATTTTGTGACTTTTTAATAACAGCAATTTTGACTGGTGTGAGATGGTATCTCATTGTGGTTTTGATTTGCATTTCTCTAATGATCAATGATGTTGAGCTTTTTTTCCACAAGCTTGTTGGCCACATGTATGTCTTCTTTTACAAAGTGTCTGTTCATGTTCTTTGCCCACTTTTTAATGGCGTTATTTGGTTTTCTTTCTTGGACAGCTGGATTTCTTACTGACAAATACTCTTAGAAAGAGGCTAAAATTCAAATGGACCCTGAGGATTTGATATTTGGATTCTACATTCATCTGGGAGAACAATAGGAAGGTATAGTTCAAAACCATTCTAAAATTCAAAATAATTTAAAATATACTAATAGCCAGTTCTTCTGAATATGTTTAAAATATATCAACCACTACAGTTAAACATATATTGGTATATTATAGTGAAATGCTATATAGTACCCCAGTCTTAGCATATTTAAATTTTTGATAGATAGCCTCGAAAGAATCAGTGGGGAGAGAGGATAATTCACTGACAGTGGCAGATCCTGACCTGAGGCACTGGCAGAATGGTACAAACTTACTACCTGCCATGGTGTCTACTGCCCCACAGGGAAGCTCACACATCCCTCCACACCAATCCGCAGGAATACAGGCTAACGCCTGTGGCCTATTTCTACACATTGTTCTCCTGCTCAAACAGATATGGAGTTAGGTCAGCCAGTAAGCTATATATGCAAACTTCAACCTGTTTTTGCAAGAATTCTCATTCTCTCCAAGTAGTTCACTTGGAAACCAATATTCTCTGTCTTCTCTCTCTTGCTTTCTTCCCCTTATTCCCTCTCTCTATCCAACTCCTCCTAGAGTTCTCTTATATAAGTGGAAGGAGCCTAGAGTTAGAAGGAGAGTTTAGTATGTGATCGGGAACTGCAGACCCCATTTGAACCCTGGAGGGATGGTCACACTACAGCTCTCTTTCAAACATGAGGTGCTGGCTGTACCATATGTCCTTGGTTTTGTCCCTTAGTCCAGAGCAACAGGAGAAGTCCCACTTAATAACCCAATGCTTATGTTAATGAAAATGAAAATGTTGGGGAAGATAAACACAAAACTAGTGACCATGGTTAAATCCAGTAGGGGACTGGCATGGGGAACTGGAAAAAAGAAAACATACCCATGTACTCTCTCAATCTTTTTCAAGACTATGTTCATGTATTATTTGCTAATTTAAAATAAATTTTTTAAAAAATCAAAAGCAATTAAAAATTTAAAAGCTAATTATAGTCTACTGTACAATAATAGTAAAGATAAATCACAGAATGGAGATTGGCCATATAAGTAAATATATATGCATATCTCATACAAATAGATTTGTAAACATTAAAGCTTTAATGATTTAATTAGCTATGAACATAAATTAGCTACTCATAAAGGAAGAAAAACAAACTTAAAAGTTATTGGTTTCCTTAGGGTGTTGGATTCCTGGTGGCATTTCTTTCTTCTTTTTTCTAAAATTTCTATAATGAACATCTTTCTAAAATTAGGAGGAAAAAAACTAAAAAAAAAAATAAAAGCCCCTCTCATCTCTATCTTCCTTCTCCCCAACGAAGTGTGTGTGTGTGTGTGTGTGTGTGTGTATGTCAAATATATACAGTTGGTAAAACTGAGTCTGAATATTAGTTAAAAAAAAAAAAAAAAGAAAAGAAAAGGAAAGATAAAAAGAAGTATAGAAACTCAAACCCCAGTAAGGAAAACTGATGATTTATCCTTTTTCCAAAGGGACAAATGTATAAAAACAACTTTAATGATCTGATATTTTATCATTGACCTTTTATTTTTTAAAACGCCAACTGAATTTTTAATACAGCATTCTTTTGAGAAGTATCAAGACAAAGAAATTTAAGTTCTTGAGATAAGCAAACAATATATGACTTTTTATAATTTTAAAACTTCCTATACACAAGTTCCTACAGCCTGCTGGCTTTTTCTTTTCCTTTTCTTTCCTTTTTCTTTTCCTTTTCTTTCCTTTTTCTTCAGAAGGAAGTATGCTAAAAATCCTTCTTGGTAAAAAAGAAAACTTCTTACCTCTGGCCTTAAATAATCCTGACATTTAATACAACTCTTTTTTAAGTTTTAGAATATATTTTCCTTCAAAAAGAAAAGTGCACTAAGCTTGTGAACTAACCTTATATCTAAAATTAATCTGTGACTCAACCAGCCAAATATACAATTGTGATCTATATATGTAATAGACAATTTTCTTGAAGAAGTTAACTAACCCATAATGAAATCAAACACCAAGACACTCGCATCATTCGGGCTAACTCTCTGATGTAACCAAGGAAAGCTGGAAATGGAAGGAGGTAACGATCCAACAGAAGATACAGGAACCCTCCTACGAATAGGAAGGGTGAAGCCTGACTTACTCCCAAAAGCAGTCTTTGACAATTCCAGTACACAAAACCTGCCAGTGCGTTTAAGTCTTTCTATCCCTTCAACTGGTAAAATCCCATCAACTGAAAAAGAAACTGCAAATTATATATTTCCTGAATCAGAGAAGAAAGTCAATGGAAGTAATGTAGTTATATGATATAGTTTTAATCATTTAAAACAACCTTGAGTTATCCTTATAAATTAAATAAAAAAGAACAGATTTTTTACCTAATCAAAAAGAAGCAAGACTTTTTTATAAAATGAAAAATACTATGTAACGGATATGCCGACACATTCCTTTTTTAAAGAGTGGGAAAATTTGCTATTTTTTCCACATTTGAAAGCACTGCTTTTATTATTTTACGTGGACTCAACTTCACTAAAACTGAAGCGATAAACAGGGCAGTATTAAGCAAAAGCTTCTTGGTGAACTGGTGACTATCTCATCCAATCCTACATAAAAGCCTGTTAAAGGGGAGTTAGGATTTTAGCAAGCTAAACATTTGTCACGCAGAAAATAGTAGGCAGTCTTCCCTGGAGATCTGGGGTCACTGGACATTTATGCGAGTGAGCAACGTGCCCCTGATCACAGCAGGAAGGCTTACAAACGTGACACGTTCAGTGACAAAGCAAGGGCTCTAATTAGCGAAGGGTTCCGGTCTGACAGTAAAGGCCTTAACCTTTCTTGGGAAATAATGAGCCAGACAATGTTTGAAGCTTCCATGTAAGTTTCAGAGAAGAATGAAGGATGCTGAGAACTGCCTTACATGTGCTAAACTGACAGACACAGGTGACCGAACAATGAACTATACACTTGGCAAAGAACAAGAAAACACTTGATATACGCTAGCGTCGTCCACAGCAGCATTCCTCTTGTGTCCCTGAATTAAGATGAAATGATTTGATAGGTCGCATTATTTGGTTGAGTTACTTTAAAGAAAATAGAAGATGTTTTTATTCTATATATAGGAGATATATATTCTAAATATAGGGGATATATTTTCTGAAAACTTTTCCCAAATACCAACTTTCTGATAAGGCAACATCTGTGAACTTCACTGAAGATCAGAGACAAAGCTCAGTTAAAAGGCAAATCACGGCCCTGTGCGACGGCTCACGCCTGTAATCCCAGCACTTTGGGAGGCCGAGGCAGGCGGATCACGAGCTCAGGAGATCAAGACCATCCTGGCTAACACGGTGAAACCCCGTCTCTACTAAAAATCAAAAAAAAAAAAAAAAAAAAATTAGCCGGCATAGTGGCTGGCGCCTGTAGTCCCAGCTACTTGGGAGGCTGAGGCAGGAGACTGGCGTGAACGCGGGAGGCGGAGCTTGCAGTGAGCCGAGATCCCGCCACTGCACTCCAGCCTGTGCAACAGAACCAGACTCCGTCTCAAAAAAAAAAAAAAAAAAAAAAAAAAAGGCTAACCACTCATTGGCAAACACAAACATCCAGTTGTTAAAATTACCTAGTATTACATCCAAGTCAAGGGTCCAAAAACTAAGTAAATGAGAACATAGCCTTCTTGTCTTCTAATGTAAAAAATTATTAGTGCTCTCAAAAATTGTTTACATACATAAATTTTTACTTTTAACTGCACAAACTCTGAAGAGTAAAAAAGAAATTCACCCTGACTTTTTATAAAATGTAATTGAATCTGAAGGAAAAACACTCATTTTTTATTGTCTACCAAAACAATATGTATTATTTAATACATAAAGTAGGTAATTATTAATCATTCATTTTTCCTACTTCATCCACTCAACTTCTATTTGTTACACCTAAAATAGCTAAGTCTTCCAGGATATTTATAAATAAACTGATATACATATATGTAGTTTATATAAAAATACTGATGTTTACACATTCCAGCAATGCTGAGTTGTCTTCCAGTATTTGTTTAGAAGGTATTAAAACTCTTGGTTCAGTAAAAAAAATACTAATTGTGTTTGCTAAAATATGCATCTTAGGAATTATAAACCCCAAGCCAGGTGCAGTGGCTCACGCCTGTAATCCCAACATTTTGGGAGGCCAAGGCTGGCAGTTCATCTGATCTCAGGAGTTGGAGACCAGCCTGGGCAACATGGTAAAACCCCATCTCTACAAAAAGTACAAAAATCAGCTGGGCATGGTAGTGCACCTGTAGTCCCAGTTGCTCAGAAGGCTGAGGCAGAAAAATCGCTTGAACCCAGGAAGGTGGAGGTTGCAGTGGGCCGAGATGGTGCCATTGCACTCCAGCCTGGGTGACAGAGCGAGACCTTGTCTCCAAAAAAAAAAAAAAAAAAAAATTATAAACCCCAAGTAAATAAAATTAATAAACCAGCAATAATAGTCTTAAAGCACAAAAATTGGGGTGAGGAATTTTAAATGAAGAGCACTGCAAAACAAACATCTCGTATAGGTACTTACTGTATTACCTTTACAAACGCTGAAAACCCTTAAATTCTGAAACATATCTGTCCCCAAGGATTTCAGTTTTATGGACTTGAGGGATTGTAGATTTGTACATTTGCTTTCCCAATCAGGACACTGAGAATCGGGTTTTTTATTTTCTCTAATAAAAATATTTCAAAATAACAAGCATACATAGACTCTGAAGGAAGAGAGAAAATATAAGATTTTCATAAAACTATATTTGTTTCCTTTTCCTTCGCTTGTTGCCATAGGCAACAGTTTTCTCTTGGGGCAAAATAGTAACGGATCTGCTGTACCATGACTACAGGAAAAACAAAGGCACATTATCCACCCCATCTCTTGTCAGGTGAAGAGTGAACTGTGCTGTGGTGAATGTTCAAAAGTGCCCTGAACCTTCCAGCAGAAATGAATGTTCAAGGATTACATGGAACACAGGATCAGGTTACCCAGTAGGTTTGGCAAAATGTTGGTGATTCAAAAAGACAAGATAAGGAATGCAAGCTACATTATTTGGAGGAAAGTTACTAAATTTGAAAATCAGTTGCTTGTAGGGGATAAATGTCAACATTGAAGAACATCACAAAGTGTCAATTGCTTATGTTTATAAAATCAGCAACATAGTCTTATGGTTATAAAATCTGCTGACATAGTCTTCCAAAACAAGTTTTATATCAGGAAAATATAAAATACACCTATTTGTGACCAAAGAAGGCAATAGTACTTACTACTTTCTAGCAGACTATATCGTTTTCTTCTTTATTATGCTATATATTAATTATATTAATATAACTAAATTATATTAAAATAGTATTGTATTGATTATTATTTGTCTCCTCTGCTAGACTATAAGCTTCACTCTGGCAAAGATTTTCATTTGTTGGTCACCACGCATGCAGAATAACACCTGGTATATTCCACAAATAATCATGAAATTAATTACTAAAATTTAAAAGTAAAATTAAAAGAAAGAAATAATTCAATTGAAAACACATTACAGTAGAATTGAATCAGATATTAATTTTAAAAATAATCTCCAGGAAAAGCGAATCTGTTACCAGGCCCTGTAGCATTGCCCTAAAGTAGCATCCTGTAATCCTGTAGGTAATAGGAGAAAATCATCTTCACAGTGGACAAGTGGAGCACACAGAAGTTTTCCCACCTCACAGACCCAGCTCACCACTCTCTGGATATTCATACCTTGCTCTGCTACTTTCCATTTGAACTGATTCTACCAGAAAATTTGTACTGCTACTTATTCAAGAGACTAAACATGGACTAAATGTTTAACTCCAAAGTCCTGGAAACAGATATGAATAAGGATTGGAGCCAAAAAAGTAGACATGGAATGAGACTATAAGGATTTCTACATTCTCCCTGCTTATCTAGGCATTAAATTTTAAGATGATCATGGAAAAGCACAACTGCAGTTTTTGGCTTAATCACAACTTGATCATTAAATATTATTTAAAATATGAGCTTACTGAATTCTAAGGATAGTTCAAAATGTTTAGCAAGCTGTAGATAACAAATGAATGTGTTACACTGTAGAAGCAATTAACTTGGTGATGAATTTTGTGAAGGGTAAATTGAACCTCTTCTTCCTAATTACAACCCCTCTGTATCCCCGAATATACTAACTACAACTACCACAATCTCTCCTATTTTCACAACAAAGGAAGGTATTGTCTTGAAGATATCACTGGCCTCCTTCTTGCCAAGTTATCTTCTCCTTTGTTCTTTGTCTAGCATTCCATGATGTCTACTTTTCTGGTGGCACTCCATAATCCTAGATATTTTTCTGTTTGTATAAACAGTTCTTCTGAGACATTTCATACCCCTCCTAAATGAAGTCATGCTATAGGGCTGGCCTTTCTTTTTTGTTCTTTTTCTTCTATTTCCCTTGACAATCCACACACTCATAATTTCACCTACTAGAGAAGATGCTTTCTTGCAACAGGTACTATGTTGATGCTCAGTACGGTTTGTTGAATGAATAATTCCCATTCTGGCCTATCATCAAGCCTATCAGGCTTGTCACATGGAATTGTAAGATGTTGATTAAAATATGTCAATACACAAACTTAACAAACAAAATCTTTTAACTAGCAAAGAATACAAAAACTTAAAGAGACAGTTACATAAAACAATAATCAATACAGCATATTCCTAGACAAAGGAATAGGCTTCTCATGCCAACAAGTACCCATAAAAACAAATACTACAAGTAAGGCTTCCACCAAAGGAGAAAGGCTGAGCCTTTCTCATCTTCAGCACTCACAAGAAAATTCATGTGATTCTTCTCTGTGTCCTTATTTGCTCTTTCAGGCTAGTGGCTGTTGTAAAGTAACTCCAGCACATTCATGAATGTTCACTGTGAGACTAGAAGAAACAAGACAATAACTCTCACAAGACTGGGTTTAGGCCTGACATAGATACATTTCTATAGGCCTCCAATATCATTTACCCACAAAATATTGTCAAGTTCTGACTTAAAATAGTTTCAAATACATCTTCCTATTCAAAACAATGTCCTGTCCTATAGCTCCTTTTTCTCATCACAAAGTTTTAAAAAAATAAATCTATCTATCTTGCATTCTAAATGATTAACCTTAATGATTATTCTTTGTATTGGCTACTCTATTACCTTCTATTCCACAGCCACCATATTAGTCTAGGTTCATAGCAAACTTGAAGTGAACATATTGGTTCTGGGCTGAATGGTGTCTCCCCAAAATTCATATGTTGATAACGGGACTATATTAGGAGCTTTACATTACTATTTAGGTGCTAAAGAAATGATCAAGGTAAAATGAGGTCACTGCATTAGGGTGGGCCCTAATCCAGCATGAATGGTGTCCTTATTAAAAAAAAAAAAAAGATTAGAACACAGACACACACAGAGGAAAGATCACATGAAGACAGAGGGAGAAGGTGGCCATCTACAAGCCAAAGAGAGAGGCCCTCAGAAGAAATCAACTCTGCTGATTTCTTCATCTTGGATCTCTAGTCTCTAGAACTGTGAGGAAATACATTTCTATTATATAAGCTACCCATCTGTGGTGCGTTCTTATGGCAGCCCAAGAAAATTAACGTAACATCTATATCATTATTTGATCCATTAACTTGGCCAATGACCCCTTGTTCTCTAGGCATAGTAAAAGTCTAATATGTTTTCCTCTTGATTTGGGGTTTTTATCTCTTTTTTCAACTTCCCTGATCTGAATGGCACAAGTTAAACATCATTCCTCCCGATCCTCTGCCCTTCTTTCAATGTTTCCAATCATATCTATCACCTTGGGGCTCTTTTGCAGATGCTCCCCTTCAATCATTCCACTCCAAACTGATTCACTCTATATACTTCTTTAAATTTAAGCTTCCTCTATAAAAAATACCCTTGGAATTAAAACAAAACAAAACAAAAAACACTATTTGGCTCCTCCTAATTTCTACATCAATAATCAGTCTTCCTCCTTCAATTTGTATTCTACTTCCTTTTCTAGAAATAGCCTAATTTACTTTTGAAAGTCATATATTCCCCCATTCCAAGATAGCCAAATAGGAACAGCTCTGGTCTGCAGCTCCCAGCATGACTGATGCAAAAGATGGGTGATTTCTGCATTTTCAACTGAGGTAACTGGTTCATCTCATTGGGACTTGTTGGAAAGTGGGTACAGCCCGTGGAGGGTGAGCCGAAGCAGGACAGGGCATCACCTCACCTGGGAAGCACAAGGGGTCAGGGGATATCCCTTTCCCAGCCAAGGGAAGCTAAGACAGACTGCACTGGGAAAATCAGAATGCTGCCACCTAAACACCGCACTCTTCCAATGGTCTTAGCAAACGGCACACCAGGAGATTATATCTCACACCTGGCTCAGTGGGTTCCATGCCATGGAGACTTGTTCACTGCTAGTCCAAGATGGAACAGCGAGGCGGCAAGCCTGGCTGGAGGAGGGACGTCCGCCATTGCTGAGGCTTGAATAGGTAAACAAAGCAGCCAGGAAGCTCGAACTAGGTGAAGCCCACCTCAGCTCAAGGAGGCCCGCCTGCCTCTGTAGACTTCACCTCTGGGGGCAGGGCATAGCTGAACAAAGGCAACAGAAACTTCTACAGACTTAAATGTCCCTGTCTGACAGCTTTAAGACAGCAGTGGTTCTCCCAGTACTGTGTTTGAGCTCTGAGAATGGACAGACCACTTCCTCAAGTGGGTCCCTGACCCCTGTGTAGCCTAGCTTGAAGACATCTCCCAGTAGGGGCTGACTGATACCTCATACAGCCGGGTGCCCATCTGACACGAAGCTTTCAGAAGAAGGATCGGGCAGCAATATTTGTCATTCTGCAATATTTTGCTTTCCTGCAGCCTCCACTGGTGATACCCAGGCAAACAGGGTCTGAAGTGGACCTCCAGCAAACTCCAACAGATCTGCAGCTGAGGTACCTGACTGTTAGAAGGAAAACTAACAAACAGAAAGGAATAACATCAACATCAACAAAAAGGACATCCACACCAAAACCCCATCTGTAGGTCACCATCATCAAAGACCAAAAGTAGATAAAACCACAAAGATGGGGAGAAACCAGAGCAGAAAAGATGAAAATTCTAAAAATCAGAGTGCCCCTTCTCCTCCAAAGGATTGCAGCTACTCGCCAGCAATGGAACAAAGAAGGACAGAGAATGACTTTGACGAGCTGACAGAAATAGGCTTCAGAAAGTCAGTAATAACAAACTTCTCCAAGCTAAAGGAGGATGTTCAAACCCATCGTAAGGAAGCTACAAACCATGAAAAAAGATTAGATGAATGGCTAACTGGAATAAACAGTGTAAAGAAGACCTTAAATGATCTGATGGAGCTAAAAGCCATGGCATGAGAACTACATGACGCAGTCACAAGCTGCAGTAGCCAATTCAATCAAATGGAAGAAAGTGTATCAATGATTGAAGATCAAATTAACTAAATGAAGCGAGAAGAGAAATTTAGAAAAAAAAAGTAAAAAGAAATCAACAAAGCCTCCAAGAAATATGGGACTATGTGAAAAGACCAAATCTACGTCTGATTGGTGTACCTGAAAGTGACAGGGAGAATGGAACCAAGCTGGCAAACACCCTTCAGGTTATTATCCAGGAGAACTTCCCCAACCCAGCAAAGCAGGCCAACATTCAAATTCAGGAAATACAGAGAACACCACAAAGATACTCCTCGAGAAGAGCAACTCCAAGACACATACTTGTTAGATTCACCAAAGTTGAAATGAAGGAAAAAATCTTAAGGGCAGCCAGAGAGAAAGGTCGGGTTACCCACAAAGGGAAGCCCATCAGACTAACAGCAGATCTCTCGGCAGAAACCCTACAGGCCAGAAGAGAGTGTGGGCCAATATTCAACATTCTTAAAGAATTTTCAACCCAGAATTTCATATCCAGCCAAACTAAGCTTCGTAAGTGAAAGAGAAATAAAATCCTCTACAGACAAGGAAATGCTGAGAGATTTTGTCACCACCAGGCCTGCCT
Organism: Trachypithecus francoisi; assembly: GCF_009764315.1. NCBI lineage: Eukaryota > Metazoa > Chordata > Mammalia > Primates > Cercopithecidae > Trachypithecus > Trachypithecus francoisi. The sequence goes on from NW_022681465.1 coordinate 38,725,353, forward strand.
TACAAGAGCTCCTGAAAGAAGCACTAAACATGGAAAGGAACAACCAGTACCAGCCACTGCAAAAACATGCCAAATTGTAAAGACCATTGATGCTAGGAAGAAACTGCATCCACTAATGGGCAAAATAACCAGTTAACACCATAATGACAGAATCAAATTCACACATAACAATAATTAACCTTAAATGTAAATGAGCTAAATGCCCCAATTAAAAGACAGACTGGTAAACTGGATAAAGAGTCAAGAGCCATCAGTGTGCTGTATTCAGGAGACCCATCTCACATGCAGAGACACACATAGGTTCAAAATAAAGGGATGGAGGAAGATCTATCAAGCAAATGGAAAAAAAAAAAAAAAAGCAGGGGCTGCACTCCTAGTCTCTGATAAAACAGACTTTAAGCCAACAAAGATCAAAAGAGACAAAGAAGGCAATTACAAAATGGCAAAGGGATCAATTCAACAAGAAGAGCTCTAACTATCCTAAGTATGTATGCACCCAGTACAGGAGCACCCAGATTCATAAAGCAAGTCCTGAGAGACCTAAAAAGAGACTTAGACTAACACACAATAATAATGGGAGATTTTAACACTCCACTGTCAATATTAGACAGATCAACGAGACTGAAGGTTAACAAGAATACCCAGGAATTGAACTCAGCTCTGCACCAAGCAGACCTAATAGACATCTACAGAACTCTCCACCCCAAATCAACAGAATATATATTCTCCTCAGCACCACATCGCACTTATTCCAAAATTGACCATAATAGTTGGAAGTAAAGCACTCTTCCGCAAATATAAAAGAACTGAAGTCACAACAAACTGTCTCTCAGACCCTGGTGCAATCAAATTAGAACTCAGGATGCAGAAACTCACTCAAAACCACACAACTACATAGAAACTGGAAAAGTTGCTCTTGAATGACTACTGGGTACATAACAAAATGAAGGCAGAAATAAAGATGTTCTTTGAAACCAATGAGAACAAAGACACACATACCAGAATCTCTGGGACACATTTAAAGCAGTGTGTAGAGGGAAATTTATAGCACTAAATGTCCACAAGAGAAAGCAGGAAAGATCTAAAATTGACACCCTAACATCACAATTAAAATAACTAGAGAAGCAAGAGCAAACACATTCAAAAGCTAGCAGAAGGCAAGAAATAACTAAGATCAGAGCTGAACTGAAGGAGATAGAGACACAAAAAACCCTTCAAAAAAATCAATGATTCCAGGAGCTGGTTTTTTGAAAAGATCAACAAAATTTATAGACTGCTAGCAAGACTAGTAAGAAAAGAGAGAAGAATCAAATACACGCAATAAAAAATGATAAAGAGGATGTCACCACCGACCCCACAGAAATACAAACTACCATCAGAGAATACTATAAACACCTCTATGCAAATAAACCAGAAAATCTAAAAGAAATGGATAAATTCCTGGACACATACAGCCTCCCAAGACTAAACCAGAAAGAAGTTGAATCCCTGAGTAGACCAATAACAAGCTCTGAAATTGAGGCAATAATTAATAGCCTCCCAACCAAAAAAAGGCCAGGACCAGACGGATTCACAGCCAACTTCAGCCAGAGGTACAAAGAGGAGCTGGTACCATCCCTTCTGACACTATTCCAATCAATAGAAAAAGAGGATATCCTCCCTAACTCATTTTATGAGGCCAGTATCATCCTGATACCAAAGCCTGGCAGAGACACAACAAAAAAAGAGAATTTTAGACCAATATCCCTAATGAACATTGATGCAAAAATCCTCAATAAAATACTGGCAAACCAATCCAGCACCACATCAAAAAGCTTATCCAGCAAGATCAAGTTGGCTTCATCCCTGGGATGCAAGGCTGGTTCAACACATGCAAATCAATAAACATAATCTGTCACATAAACAGAACCAAAACAAAAACCACATGATTATCTCAATAGATGCAGAAAAGGCCTTTGACAAAATTCAACAGCCCTTCATGCTAAAAACTCTCAATAAATGACGCATTGATGGAACGTATCTCAAAATAATAAGAGCTATTTATGACAAACCCACAGCTACTATCATACTGAATGGGCAAAAACTGGAAGCATTCTCTTTGAAAACTGGCACAAGGCAAGAATGACCTCTCTCACCACTCCTATTCAACATAGTGTTGGAAGATCTGGCCAGGGCAATCAGGCAAGATAAAGAAATAAAGCGTAATCAATTAGGAAAAGAGGTAGTCAAATTGTCCCTGTTTGCAGATGACATGATTGTATATCTAGAAAACCCCATTGTCTCAGCCCAAAATCTCCTTAAGCTGATAAGCAACTTCAACGAAGTCTCAGGATACAAAATCAATGTGCAAAAATCACAAGCATTCTTATACACCAATAACAGACAAACAGCCAAATCATGAGTGAAGTCCCATTCACAATTGCTACAAAGGGAATAAAACACCTAGGAATCCAATTTACAAGGGATGTGAAGGACCTCTTAAAGGAGAACTACAAACCACTGCTCAATGAAATCAAAGAGGACATAAACAAATGGAAGAACATTCCATGCTCATGGATAGGAAGAATCAATATCGTGAAAATGGCCATACTGCCCAAGGCAATTTATAAATTAAATGCCATCCTCATCTAGCTACCAATGACTTTCTTCACAGAATTGGAAAAAACTACTTTAAAGTTCATATGGAACCAAAAAAAGAGCCCAAAAAAAGACAATCCTAAGCAAAAAAAGCAAAAAAGAAGAAAGCTGGAGGCATTATGCTACCTGACTTCAAACTATACTACAATGCTATAACCAAAACAGCATGGTACTGGTATCAAAACAGCAAGGAACTGGTACCAAAACAGATATATAGATCAATGGAACAGAACAGAGGCCTCAGAAATAACACCACACATCTACAACCATCTGATATTTGACAAACCTGAGAAAAACAAGAAAGAGGGAAAGGATTTCCTATTTAATAAATGGTGCTGGGAAAACTGGCTAGCCATATGTAGAAAGATGAAACTGGATCCCTTCATTGCACCTTATTAAAAAATTAATTCAGGATGGGTTAAAGACTTAAATGGTAGACATAAAACCATAAAAAACCCTAGAAAAAAAACCTAGGCAATACCATTCAAGACATAGGCATGGGCAAGGGCTTCATGACTAAAACACAAAAAGCAATGGTGACAGAAGCCAAAATAGACAAATGGGATCTAATTAAACTAAACAGTTTCTGCACAGCAAAACAAACTACCATCAGAGTGAACAGGCAACCAAGAGAATGGGAGAAAATTTTTGCAATCTGGCGGAGGGCGGAGCAAGATGGCCGAATAGGAACAGCTCCAGTCTCCAACTCCCAGCGCAAGCGACACAGAAGACCGGTGATTTCTGCGTTTTCAACTGAGGTACTGGGGTCATCTCTCTAGGGAGTGCCGGACAATCGGTGCTGGTCAGCTGCTGCAGCCTGACCAGCGTGAGCTGAAGCAGGGCGAGGCATCGCCTCACCTGGAAGCACAAGGGGGAAGGGAATCCCTTTTCCTAGCCAGGGGAACTGAGACACACAACACCTGGAAAATCGGGTAACTCCCACCCCAATACTGCGCTTTAAGGAAACAGGCACACCAGGAGAATATATCCCACACCTGGCCGGGAGGGTCCCACGCCCACGGAGCCTCCCTCACTGCTAACACAGCCCTCTGCGGCGATCTATCCGCAAGGCAGCAGCGAGGCTGGGGGAGGGGCGCCCGCCATTGCTGAGGCTTAAGTAGGTAAACAAAGCCGCTGGGAAGCTCGAACTGGGTGGAGCTCACAGCAGCTCAAGGAAGCCTGCCTGTCTCTGTAGACTCTACCTCTGCGGACAGCGCACAGCTGCAGTCCAACAGGGGAAAGAGCGGGGGCTGGTGCAGACACGAACGACTCTGTCTGACAGCTTTGGGGAGAGCCGTGGATCTCCTAACGCGGAGGTTGAGATCTGAGAACGGACAGACTGCCTGCTCAGGTGGGTCCCTGACCCCTGAGTAGCCTAGATGGGAGTCATCCCCCACTAGGGGCAGTCTGACACCCCACACCTCACAGGGTGGACTCACCCCTGAGAGGAAACTTCCAAAGAAAGAATCAGACAGGTACACTCGCTGTTCAGCAATATTCTATCTTCGGCAACCTCTGCTGCTGATACCCAGGAAAACAGGGTCTGGAGTGGACCTCAAGCAATCTCCAACAGACCAACAGACAGTCCTTCTGACTGTCAGACGGAAAACTATCAAACAGGAAGGACACCTATACCAAAACCCCATCAGTACGTCACCATCATCAAAGACCAGAGACAGATAAAACCACAAAGATGGGGAAGAAGCAGGGCAGAAAAGCTGGAAATTCAAAAAATAAGAGCGCATCTCCCCCTGCAAAGGAGCGCAGCCCATCGCCAGCAACGGATCAAAGCTGGTCAGAGAATGACTTTGACGAGATGAGAGAAGAAGGCTTCAGTCCATCAAACCTCTCAGAGCTAAAGGAGGAATTACGTACCCAGCGCAAAGAAACTAAAAATCTTGAAAAAAAAGTGGAAGAATTGACAGCTAGACTAATTAATGCAGAGAAGATCATAAACGAAATGACAGATGAAAACCATGACACGAGAAATACGTGACAAATGCACAAGCTTCAGTAACCGACTCGATCAACTGGAAGAAAGAGTATCAGCGATTGAGGATCAAATGAATGAAATGAGCGAGAAGAGAAACCAAAAGAAAAAAGAAGAAAAAGAAATGAACAAAGCCTGCAAGAAGTATGGGATTATGTAAAAAGACCAAATCTACGTCTGATTGGGGTGCCTGAAAGTGAGGGGGAAAATGGAACCAAGTTGGAAAACACTCTTCAGGATATCATCCAGGAGAACTTCCCCAACCTAGTAGGGCAGGCCAACATTCAAATTCAGGAAATACAGAGAACGCCACAAAGATACTCCTCCAGAAGAGCAACTCCAAGACACATAATTGCCAGATTCACCAAAGTTGAAATGAAGGAAAAAATCTTAAGGGCAGCCAGAGAGAAAGGTCGGGTTACCCACAAAGGGAAGCCCATCAGAATAACAGCAGATCTCTCGGCAGAAACTCTACAAGCCAGAAGAGAGTGGGGGCCAATATTCAACGTTCTTAAAGAAAAGAATTTTAAACCCAGAATTTCATATCCAGCCAAACTAAGCTTCATCAGTGAAGGAGAAATAAAATCCTTTACAGATAAGCAAATGCTTAGAGATTTTGTCACCACCAGGCCTGCCTTACAAGAGACCCTGAAGGAAGCCCTAAACATGGAAAGGAGCAACGGTACCAGCCATTGCAAAAACATGCCAAAATGTAAAGACCATCGAGGCTAGGAGAAAAACTGCATCAACTAACGAGCACAATAACCAGTTAATATCATAATGACAGGATCAAGTTCACACATAACAATATTAACCTTAAATGTAAATGGAATAAATGCTCCAATTAAAAGACACAGACTGGCAAACTGGATAAAGAGTCAAGACCCATCAGTCTGCTGTATTCAGGAGACCCATCTCACATGCAGAGACATACATAGGCTCAAAATAAAGGGATGGAGGAAGATCTACCAAGCAAATGGAGAACAAAAAAAGCAGGGGTTGCAATCCTAGTCTCTGATAAAATAGACTTTAAACCATCAAAGGTCAAAAGAGACAAAGAAGGCCATTACATAATGGTAAAGGGATCAATTCAACAGGAAGAGCTAACTCTCCTAAATATCTATGCACCCAATACAGGAGCACCCAGATTCATAAAGCAAGTCCTTAGAGACCTACAAAGAGACTTAGACTCCCATACAATAATAATGGGAGACTTCAACACTCCACTGTCAACATTAGACAGATCAACGAGACAGAAAGTTAACAAGGATATCCAGGAATTGAACTCATCTCTGCACAAGCGGACCTAATAGACATCTATAGAACTCTCCACCCCAAATCAACAGAATATACATTCTTCTCAGCACCACATCGCACTTATTCCAAAATTGACCACATAATTGGAAGTAAAGCACTCCTCAGCAAATGTACAAGAACAGAAATTATAACAAACTGTCTCTCAGACCACAGTGCAATCAAACTAGAACTCAGGACTAAGAAACTCAATCAAAACGCTCAACTACATGGAAACTGAACAACCTGCTCCTGAATGACTACTGGGTACATAACGAAATGAAAGCAGAAATAAAGATGTTCTTTGAAACCAATGAGAACAAAGATACAACATACCAGAATCTCTGGGACACATTTAAAGCAGTGTGTAGAGGGAAATTTATAGCACTAAATGCCGACAAGAGAAAGCAGGAGAGATCTAAAATTGACACTCTAACATCACAATTAAAAGAACTAGAGAGGCAAGAGCAAACACATTCAAAAGCTAGCAGAAGGCAAGAAATAACTAAGATCAGAGCAGAACTGAAGGAGATAGAGACACAAAAAACCCTCCAAAAAATCAATGAATCCAGAGTTGGTTTTGAAAAGATCAACAAAATTGACAGACCGCTAGCTAGACTAATAAAGAAGAAAAGAGAGAGGAATCAAATAGACGCAATAAAAAACGATAAAGGGGATATCACCACCGACCCCACAGAAATACAAACAACCATCAGAGAATACTATAAATGCCTCTATGCAAATCAACTAGAAAATCTAGAAGAAATGGAGAATTTCCTGGACACTTACACTCTCCCAAGACTAAACCAGGAAGAAGTTAAATCCCTGAATAGACCAATAGCAGGCTCTGAAATTGAGGCAACAATTAATAGCCTACCCACCAAAAAAAGTCCAGGACCAGATGGATTCACAGCTGAATTCTACCAGAGGTACAAGGAGGAGCTGGTACCATTCCTTCTGAAACTATTTCAATCAATAGAAAAAGAGGGAATCCTCCCTAACTCTTTTTATGAGGCCAACATCATCCTGATACCAAAGCCTGGCAGAGACACAACAAAAAAAGAGAATTTTAGACCAATATCCCTGATGAACATCGATGCAAAAATCCTCAATAAAATACTGGCAAACCGGATTCAGCAGCACATCAAAAAGCTTATCCACCATGATCAAGTGGGCTTCATCCCTGGGATGCAAGGCTGGTTCAACATTCGCAAATCAATAAACGTAATCCAGCATATAAACAGAACCAAGGACAAGAACCACATGATTATCTCAATAGATGCAGAAAAGGCTTTTGACAAAATTCAACAGCCCTTTATGCTAAAAACGCTCAATAAATTCGGTATTGATGGAATGTACCTCAAAATAATAAGAGCTATTTATGACAAACCCACAGCTAATATCATACTGAATGGGCAAAAACTGGAAAAATTCCCTTTGAAAACTGGCACAAGACAGGGATGCCCTCTCTCACCACTCCTATTCAACATAGTGTTGGAAGTTCTGGCTAAGGCAATCAGGCAAGAGAAAGAAATCAAGGGTATCCAGTTAGGAAAAGAAGAAGTCAAATTGTCCCTGTTTGCAGATGACATGATTGTATATTTAGAAAACCCCATCGTCTCAGCCCAAATCTCCTTAAGCTGATAAGCAAATTCAGCAAAGTCTCAGGATACAAAATTAATGTGCAAAAATCACAAGCATTCTTATACACCAGTAACAGACAAGCAGAGAGCCAAATCAGGAATCAACTTCCATTCACAATTGCTTCAAAGAGAATAAAATACCTAGGAATCCAACTTACAAGGGATGTAAAGGACCTCTTCAAGGAGAACTACAAACCACTGCTCAGTGAAATCAAAGAGGACACAAACAAATGGAAGAACATACCATGCTCATGGATAGGAAGAATCAATATCGTGAAAATGGCCATACTGCCCAAGGTTATTTATAGATTCAATGCCATCCCCATCAAGCTACCAATGACTTTCTTCACAGAATTGGAAAAAACGGCTTTAAAGTTCATATGGAACAAAAAAGAGCCTGCATTGCCAAGACAATCCTAAGTCAAAAGGACAAAGCTGGAGGCGTCACGCTACCTGACTTCAAACTATACTACAAGGCTACAGTACCAAAACAGCATGGTACTGGTACCACAACAGAGATATAGACCAATGGAACAGAACAGAGTCCTCAGAAATAATACCCACATCTACAGCCATCTGATCTTTGACAAACCTGACAAAAACAAGAAATGGGGAAAGGATTCCCTATTAATAAATGGTGCTGGGAAAATTGGCTAGCCATAAGTAGAAAGCTGAAACTGGATCCTTTCCTTACCCCTTATACGAAAATAATTCAAGATGGATTAGAGACTTAAATGTTAGACCTAATACCATAAAAACCCTAGAAGAAAATCTAGGTAGTACCATTCAGGACATAGGCATGGGCAAGGACTTCATGTCTAAAACACAAAAGCAACGGCAGCAAAAGCAAAAATTGACAAGTGGGATCTCATTAAACTAAAGAGCTTTTGCACAGCAAAAGAAACTACCATCAGAGTGAACAGGCAACCTACAGAATGGGAGAAAATTTTTGCAACCTACTCATCTGACAAAGGGCTAATATCCAGAATCTACAAAGAACTCAAACAAATATACAAGAAAAAAACAAACAACCCCATCAAAAAGTGGGGAAAGGATATGAACAGACATTTCTCAAAAGAAGACATCCATACCGCCAACAGACACATGAAAAAATGCTCATCATCACTCGCCATCAGAGAAATGCAAATCAAAACCACAATGAGATACCATCTCACACCAGTTAGAATGGCAATCATTAAGAAGTCAGGAAACAACAGATGTTGGAGAGGATGTGGAGAAATAGGAACACTTTTACACTGTTGGTGGGATTGTAAACTAGTTCAACCATTATGGAAAACAGTATGGCGATTCCTCAAGGATCTAGAACTAGATGTACCATATGACCCAGCCATCCCACTACTGGGTATATACCCAAAGGATTATAAATTACTCTACTACAAGGACACATGCACACGTATGTTTATTGCGGCACTATTCACAATAGCAAAGACTTGGAATCAACCAAATGTCCATCTGTGACAGACTGGATTAAGAAAATATGGCACATATACACCATGGAATACTATGCAGCCATCAAAAAGGATGAGTTTGCGTCCTTTGTAGGGACATGGATGCAGCTGGAAACCATCATTCTTAGCAAACTATCACAAGAAGAGAAAACCAAACACCGCATGTTCTCACTCATAGGTGGGAACTGAACAATGAGATCACTTGGACTCGGGAAGGGGAACATCACACACTGGGGCCTATCATGGGGAGGGGGGAGGAGGGAGGGATTGCATTGGGGAGTTATACATGATATAAACGTCATGCACATGTACCCTAGAACTTAAAGTATAATAAAAAATAAATTAAAAAAAAAAAAAACATATTGCACAGTAAAAAAAAAAAAAAAAAAAATTTTTGCAATCTACCCATCTAACAAAAGGCTAATATCCAGAATCTGCAAAGAACTTAAACAAACTTATAAGAAAAAATCAAACAACCCCATCAAAAAGTGGGCAAAGGATTTGAACAGACACTTCTCAAAAGAAGACATTTATACAGCCAACAGACACATGAAAAAATGCTCATCACCACTGGCCATCAGAGAAATGCAAATCAAAACCACAATGAGATACCATCTCACACCAGTTAGAACGGCAATCATTAAAAAGTCAGCAAACAACAGGTGCTGGAGAGGATGTGGAGAAATAGGAACACTTTTACACTGTTGGTGGGATTGTAAACTAGTTCAACCATTGTGGAAGACAACGTGGCAATTCCTCAAGGATCTAGAACTAGAAATACCATTTGACCCAACCATCCCATTACTGGATATATACCCAAAGGATTATAAATCATGCTAGTATAAAGACACATGCACACGTATGTTTATTGTGACACTATTCACAATAGCAAAGACTTTGAACAACCCAAATGTCCATCAATGATAGACTGGATTAAGAAAATGTGACACATATACACCATGGAATACTATGCAGTCATAAAAAAGGATGAGTTCCTGTCCTTTGTAGCAACATGGATGAAGCTGGAAACCATCATTCTGAGCAAACTATCACAAGGACAGAAAACCAAACGCTGCATGTTCTCACTCATAGGTGGGAACTGAACAATGAGAACACTTGGACACAGGGCGAGGAACATCACACACTGGGGCCTGTCCTGGGGTGGGGAGATGGGGGAGGGATAGCTTTAGGAGAAATACCTAATGTAAATGACGAGTTAATGGGTGCAGCAAACCAACATGGCACATGTATACATATGTAACAAACCTGCACGTTTTGCACATTTACCATAGACCTTGAAGTATAATCATAAAAAAAAAGAAAGTCAGATATTAAAAATATATATTTCTTATGCTGGAAATTCTATGGTCTTTCCTTAGGAAATCAAGAAAAAATTTCCTGAACTATCAAATATAGATTTTATTTAGCTAAAAATTACTTTTAAGTGTTTATAGAAATGGAAATAATTTTGGCTTAGACTGTATTCAAGTCAACTCTAACCTGCTAAGATACTAATATTTTAAGATATCCCCAGAAGAGTCAAACCAGTTGGGCCATGCTTACGACCAGTTAGGTCTATTCCCACAACTACATTACAAAAAAAAATAATACCTGAAATAAAGGAAAAGTTCAAAAAGTTAAAAAGCAAGTAAGCAAATAAAACAAAACTTTCTTTTTTTTTTTTTTTTTTTTTTTTTTTTTTGAGACGGAGTCTCGCTCTGTAGCCCGGGCTGGAGTGCAGTGGCGCGATCTTGGCTCACTGCAAGCTCCGCCTCCCGGGTTCCCGCCATTCTCCTGCCTCAGCCTCCCGAGTAGCTGGGACTACAGGCGCCCGCCATCTCGCCCGGCTAGTTTTTTTTATATTTTTTAGTAGAGATGGGGTTTCACCGTGTAGACCAGGATGGTCTCGATCTCCTAACCTCGTGATCCACCCGTCTCGGCCTCCCAAAGTGCTGGGATTACAGGCTTGAGCCACCGCGCCCGGCCAAAACAAAACTTTCAATACACATCCATACATTTAAAATACACACATTTCAAAGGTATTTTAAATTACTAAAGAGAAAGTGTTATGCTTGCAATATCACATTTTGTATCATAGAGTCTATTTGCTTCTGCTAGCAAGATTTTTACTAAAAGCAGGCACTAAATACTAATTTTAACAATATAAAACAATTGTTTTCATCTTTATACAAGACAAATATTGTTTTCACACACAACTCTGTTTCTGTCAATATAATTATAAGCAATTATGTTAATTAATGAGAACAATATTATGTTTTCACTAGATTGAAACAAAACTTTTAAACAAAATGAGTTCACTTTATTGAGAGAATTTCCAAAAGAAAACAAAGTTTATACAAAGCCAATAATAAATTAATACCCTTCAAATATGTGTCATAAGATTATGAAAACCATAATACCTATTTTTCTGGATTGTTCACTCAGATAAAATAAGAACAATAAATATTAGAACATGTTATTATAATTTTAACCAATTTTTATCTTTAGACTTAAAAGACTAGACAAAGACAAAAGGAAATAAATGCAGATGATTACAGTTTACTAGTCTGGAACATATTCTATTGTTGAAAGATGAAGAAAAGTACTATGAAAATCAGAGATAACTGGTCTATCAGTCTGGATTTTATTTTTCATTTGCAAGAATCAAGAAACTCAAAGTAAATAGGCTTAAACAATTTTTTAAGGGAAGAGAAAGATGTATTGGCTCATATCAAGGAGCAGATTTATATTCACACACAGCCTAATCCAGGACTGAAATATAACCAGAATCCTCCTTTAACTTTTCTTCCTCTGGGTTGCTTAATTTTTAGCCTTCACATGGTAGCCCCTGAGAAATGCTAGGCTCTCCCTCGAATCTTTAATACCTATAAACCTCAATAATCACATCACTAAGCTCAAAGGAGAAAAGAGAGTATTCATCCCAACATTCCCACCAAAATCCTCCGGGGGTTTATTCTAATTGGACCGGCTTAGGTCACATGCCCTAAATGATACACTCCAAATGGCTTGAGCTAACTCAGTTTCACCTCTGGAGCTAGGTGTGATGTCAACCCGTTAGGGAATGTTGCCAGGAAAAGGGGAGTACGGATATTGGCCAGCAAACCACCACTGTAACAGGGTATGGCAAATCCCCAAATGCTGAACATATTTTTTCAGTATCAGCTTCTGCTTTTCAAGTCAACTTTTAAAAATAATGTTAAACAAATTTGCTTACCTTGATTGTATTGATTTTCTATAACTGCATTACAAAAAAACTTAGACTTAAAATAACACCCAGGTGGAAGGGAGCCATGAGGCAAGGACCTGCGACTGACCTCTAGTGGCTGAGAGTGGTCCCCAGTTGACAACCACCAAGAAAATCAAGACAACCACCATAAGAAACTGAATTATGACAAAACAAAATGAGCTTAGAAGTGGACCCCAATCTCTCAGTGGTAATGTAGCCCAGACAACACATTGATTTTAGCTTTTTTCACATTCATTACCACCAGTATAGCTTAACTGAGCCCTCTACTTTGGGTGTCACAAAGCTAAAATGATACATGTGTGTATATAGTGTGTATATATGTATATATACCCACACACATATATATAGCTGTTAAGAAGTATGGGATGAGAATAGGCTGGAAGAAACGGAGGCGGCTTTTGTTTTCTTAATAAATCCATTTGTTTTCTGAAACTACCACAAAAAAAGAAGTCTGTGACACAAGGGAAATAGTCTAAAATTTTAAATTGCATGAAAAATAGAAAAGTAGAACCAAAGGGAACAAACTGGATGTTATGGTTCTTGTTTTGGTTGGCTTTTTGGGTTTTGGTTGGCTTTCTGGTTTTTGTTTTGCTTTGCTTTGCTTTGTTGTTTAGCAAGTCAAGTGACAAATCTGGAACCTTAAATCAAAATTGTTTTTAAGGGGGAGGAAAGTTTATCTTTCAGAAAGGAGAATACAATTATATCATAACTAAATTTTGAGCATAAGTCAAGCTCATTCTATGCTTTCTTAGAATATAAAGAGGTAAAGCCAAAGAAATCTTCCCTAAAAGCTCCAAATCAAATATTATTTTATGGAAGTTCTAATTATCTTCGATATTTTCTGGTTAAAAGCATGTCTTGTTAGATGTCTCAGCTATACAATATATTTTTAAAATGAGGAGAGAGAATGAGTAGAATGAACTACTTCTAGTCTTTTAAGAAACAAAGCTGCTCTTATATTTTCTCTCTGGGTTGGTGATGTAAAAGTACAGCACTGCCCCCCAGAGGAACAAGGACCTTCTAGAGCAGGCAGCTATTTCACAATCATATAATGTTACACACATAATGTCTTCATTTCAGGTAGATGTTCTTCTTTAGGGCATAGAAGAAAAATAGAAAATTGTTGCAGTGTCAGAAATGCTAAAAAAATTTTAAAGACATTTTGGATTTTTTTTCAAGAGGTTACAGATTTGCTAATTGTTGTTTGGGTGAGCAATTCATTTATAAGCTTTCAAATAATATTTTTGCATTGCAATTACGGAATAAGCATTCATCTTAGAGAATAGGAAGTTTTTAGTCTTTCTTCTTATAATTTTTTTTGCATTGACAGGGGTCTCTCTATGTTGCCCAGGCTAGTCTCAAACTCCTGGCCTCAAGTGATCCTCCCACCTCAGCCTCCCAAAGTTCTAGGATTACAGATGTGAGCCACTGCACCCAGACTAGTCTTTCTTAAAATGTGCAGCTTTACATCTATCAGACTTTTCCCACAGTTATTACAATAGAACTATGTGTAAAATGCATATGATCTTATCTAAAATTATAAAGAAAAGTGGGAAACAAAATTGACTACATGATTTTGCTACTATAGTCAAACTTACTATTAAAACAAGTAAGAAACAGAGGAAATCTAAAACTTCAATGGCTAGATTTGGCAAACCATGTCAAAAATTTCCCCATTACCAGAAGAATTCAGCATACTCACATTGTCTCTGGAGTCAAAATCAGAAACTATAACAAATCATTCAACTGTCTAGGTCTCTGTTTTCAATATAATTAATTGGGTGTTTTCAAATTATTCTCCCTAGAACCACAATCAGGAAGAGTTCTGGGTACTTATCTATGCTTCTCCCAGAGCAATCTTTATTTTGTCTTCCTTTGGGGTTCCATACAAATTTTCCACAGAAGAAATGGTTCTTAGGGCTTTAAAAAAGGAAGGAAGGAATGAAAGGAGGGAAGGAGAGAGTGAGGAAAAGAGGGAAGTAAGACGGGAAGGGAGAAGAAAAAGCAGCATGAAAACTGTTGGGGTGGTCTCTTTAAATTCCACTCTTGTATAACTCTATTTCCTTCATTTTTGTCTCTCTAGGGGTGGCAGCAACAGGGGTCTGGATGGCTCAGGCTAGTTCCTAAAATAAGATATCATACCAAGTACAAACTCAAGCCAGGCACAAACGGATAAAATCCTGGTAGAGAATTCTATGCATGTTCTTGGTGTGGATTCTACATTGTAGAAAAGACTCTTACAAAAACACACAATTCATTTGAATATTGTCACTAAGAAAAAAATAAAATACACAGTAGAAGAGCACTTTACAATGGGGGCAAAGCACACTGTATGATAAGAAAGATGTCATCATGTAACATGGTATTTTTCTTCCTCCGCACATATCTGCCAGCCAGTTCAAACTGATTTTTATATTTAGACATGTCCCTCTTCCTTCCTATCTCACCGCAAGTGCCATGGTATATTTACCGAACTACAAATATGTCACAAGATAGCAGGGTGCAACGTTTTATTGAACTATTAAGGAAAATTGCCAACAGAAGTTTCTGTTCTGCCTCTGTTGATTTTCCACAAGCAAAGGATTCAAATACTCTTTAGTACAGGATCTGAAAAGCACAGTATTTTCTGCAACTTCAGAATCAACCATACTGCACCATAAAATTTTCAATCAATTGTTTTGAATGCAAAGATTATTTGACCAGGGCATGCAGAATTTTAGGATATAAACTATTTGTACTCATTTAGACATGAAATCCAAACTGGCCAGGCTTACCACACAAAACTGGCTTGTTTTCATTCTTGCTCCACGAGGCAGTTACTGTTAACAGTAGGTAGCTAGTCAGGTATGAGCAGGACAGGAGAGGACTCCCACACACACATACCAAGAGTGTTGGGTGAACATCAGGTGATGGTCAGGCAGTTGTTAACTGTTTCTCTAAAGTAATAATTGGTCACAGCTGGCACCAGGGAACGCCGGCTCCTAAAAGATAGAAAACACCTGAGACTGAACAGCAGCTTACCAATAAGACCTCAGGAGTGGGGAGAAGTAAGGCAAGATCCCAAAGGTATGTCAACTTATAAAACCTCGCGTCAAGAGGTCAAGTTGTGCACTTTGGTTTCTCAAGTCAACCCCCTTGGTCCTCTTCCGAGTTGTACTTTCCTTCTTTTCTTTTCTTTTCTTTCCTTTCCTTACTGTTTTAAAGCTTTTTAATAAACGTTCACTCCTGCTCTGAAATATGCCTCAGTCTCTCCTTCTGCCTTATGTACCCCAGTCGAATTCTTTCTTCTGAGAAGGCAAGAACTGAAGTTGCTGCAGACCTGTATGGATATGCCACCAGTAACTCGGGGTAACTCGGATCTCTGCTACCGCTGACATTACCACATGTGGCAGCACCTCCACAGAAGAAATAAAACTCTTCTTGAATAAGTTTCAGAGTATCTCCTTCACTTTCTCCTGACATTCAGAAGTTGCTTACTACCCTGAAGTTTTGATGAAGAAGCAATTCAGAAGCCCTTCTATTTCCTCACCTCTCCAGTTAAGCCAAATCCCATCATTCCTCCACCTCTTCAGCCTCCATTCTCTCCCCTCCTCTCCTCCAGGCCCACCTGGTAGGCCCTAAATCCCTTCTTCCCCCAGCTCAGTCAATGCACATTCATCTACTACAAAATAATCTGCCTTTATATAAGAGGGTTTTAAAACAACTTTCCCAATTAAGAAAATGTCTGATATGACTAAGCTGAAATACATTTAGAATATACATAACATTAAAAAATAAGACTTTATCCCAGAACTTCTTCCAAAAAAAGAACAGAGATGTTTTAAAATTATTGATCATTTCTGTCACACTCAGCTCTCAATCCAAATCCTATCCATGATTTACTTTCTCTCAAGCTTGGAAGAAATAATAATATTATGTTAACATCTTCAATAAATCATTTTTATAATATAATCATGCTTTTCAAAGATTTCCCTAAATATGATCAAATTCTTTGTGTCTGGCTGCATGGGTGGTGAAACAATCTATGGAATGAATATTGAGGTTCTGAGAACGTCCAAAGCTTCCTGGAGGAAAATGAGTCTAACATGGTCTCAATATTTGTTGTATCCTCTTAGAATTCATATGTTGAAACCAAATCTCCATGTGGTGATATTAAGACGTGGAGCCTTTGGGAGGTGAATAGGTCATAAAGACTGTGTCCTCATGAATGGGATTAGTGCCCTTACAAAAGAGGCCCGAAGGAGCTTTTTCAGCCCTTTTTGCATGTGAGGACACAGCAAGAAGGCACCATTTATGAGGCAGAGAGTGAGACACCAAACCTACCAGCACCTTGGTCTTAGACTTTAAAGCCTTCAGAACTGTGAGCAGTAAATCTCTGTTGTTTATAAATTACCCAGTCAAAAGTATTCTTTTATAGCAGCTTGCATGGACTAAGATAGAGGCCAACTACTGTTCCTTGTTGAGAACCAAAGGTCCCCAAATTATTTATTATTCTTGTACCATTATAACAATAACTCATATTTATTGTGTATTTACCATGTGCCACATACTGAAAAAGCCCTTGTTTACATATTAACCAACTCTAAGAGTATGATTATCACCAGCATCTTACAGAGGAGGAAGAGGAACACAAACAGGTTAAGTGATGTGCCTATATTCACTAGCAAATAAGTGGCACAGCCAGGATTTAAACATAGGCAGTCTGGTTCCAGGCCCCAACTATTAATGAATATACTGAGATGCCTCCAAAAAGTCTACTGAGAAGCGGTGGTATGGCTAGACTCTAAGAACACTACAGAGATTTCCCTCTCCTAGCAACATAGCCCTCAGAATTGTATACCACCTAGTGCGTTTTATTTAGAATGACAATAAATACTTTATTTAAAAAATGAGAAGAGATATAGGTAATGGTTATAATGCTATAGTTAGAAATTCTTTGATTAACAGTGCAAGAGGAGAAGCATTTGAAAGTCATAGATTAGTTCTCTGTGAATATCGTTCACATACGTTTCAAAACAGAAAAAGCATTATTATATGTGGAACTTGATAAAGAACTCAGTCTTCTCAAAATGAATCTATTTATTCTGCATTTTTTGAAAATCTTTTACATTCCTAATGTAAGTTTTCTCATTCCTAAAAATTTCTTAAAAATTGAAACAGCAGGATAAAATAGCATAAAAAAGAAAAGAAACTAAAGTTGTGGTAAAAGCATAGAAAATATTCTTAATCAGCAGAACAAATATCTCACCTTAGAAACACAAACAATTGGCCGGGCGCGGTGGCTCAAGCCTGTAATCCCAGCACTTTGGGAGGCCGAGACGGGCGGATCACGAGGTCAGAAGATCGAGACCATCCTGGCTAACGCTGTGAAACCCCGTCTCTACTAAAAAATACAAAAAACTAGCCGGGCGAGGTGGCGGGCGCCTGTAGTCCCAGCTACTCGGGAGGCTGAGGCAGGAGAATGGCGGGAACCCGGGAGGCGGAGCTTGCAGTGAGCTGAGATCCGGCCACTGCACTCCAGCCCCGGCGACAGAGTGAGATTCCGTCTCAAAAAAAAAAGAAACACAAACAATTTATCATACTAGGGGAAATGGTTCACAAATTCGAAGTTGCAATATGAAATGATTCATTCTGTTTGTCTTTAAAAAGCGTGTGTTTCATGGTGATACTATAAATAATAGATTGAAAGAAAATGGCTCATTTAGTACTACATTGGACAACTAAAATCCACATAAATTAAACTATTTTAAAATAAATGTAACACATCTTTCATAGGAATTTGACTTTAGAAATTACATTATTCTTAAGTCTATCAATTAACAGCAAAGAGAATCCTTGGTGCTGAGGGCCTTGAAAAGTCTGACGTTTTAAGAAAACTTTCTTTGAAAAAAAAGTAACAAAATTATTATTTTGTACAAAAGTGCACATTTTTAGAATGAGAAATCACAATAAATTATAGATTTTTAAGAAGCTGAAAAATATAAACATCACAACAATTTAAACAAATAATATTTTCTGTCTGCCAGACAAATCTCTATAATACATTTTTCTTATATTCTTTTGGCTGCATACTCTCTGACCACTTCTATAAGTATCAATTATTAGAAAATATCATTTTCTAGAATGACAAGAAAGCTAATTTTGTCTTTTTTCCCAGCATGTCAATCTTTAAAAAGGACCCCTCACATGCCCTAAAGTTTAAGCTTTATTACTTTTATGGTAAATTCCCCTCTGCTTTAGACTAATGTTGTCAAACAGTTTTGAAAAACATATAAACAGAAATGTTTTATTGACGCATAATCTTGCTATGATTTTTATTTATTTATTTAAGACAGAGTCTCACTCTGTTGCCCAGGCTGGAGTGCAATGGCGTAATCTCAGCTCACTGCAACCTCCGCCTCCCGGGTTCAAGAGATTCTCCTGCCTCAGCCTCCCACATAGCTGTGATTACAGGAATGAGCCACCAGGCCCGACTAATTTTTGTATTTTTAGTAGAAACGGGGTTTTACCATGTTGAACAGGCTGATCTCAAACTCCTGGCCTCAAGAGATCCACCAGCCTCAGCCTCCCAAACTGCTGGGATTATAGATGTGAGCCACCACGCCTGGCCTATTATTTTGATTTATAATTGAGATACTTTATTCAACAATTCTTTTTAAAGCATATTCCTTCTTGTCTTAAGAACTCAAGTCCAGATTAGTTTCTCATACTAAATTATTTCCATTTCCTTTTTTTTTTTTTTTTTGAGAGCGGAGTCTCGCTGTGTCGCCCAGGCTGGAGTGCAGTGGCGCGATCTTGGCTCACTGCAAGCTCCGCCTCCCGGGTTCCCGCCATTCTCTGCCTCAGCCTCCCGAGTAGCTGGGATATTTCCATTTTCATTTCATGGGTAATTTTAAAAACATATTCTGCAGTAACACAGCTCTGTGCAATTTCTGCAGAAAAGGTACATACCATATACTGTGTTGTTTTCCATTAATGGTTACCAGTGAAAATACATAAGGAAATGTATCCAAATTTCATAGTTTCTCTAAGCATTGAGGTCCTCACAGGTCTTTCAGTTACATGATAAACCTAAAGAAAATTTCATCATCTGTGTGTGATTCCTACCCAGAGATAAAGTATTACATGCAGATTTGTTTCGGGCTCTTGAAAATGCTGTCATCATCAGTTTAATTTTAGATTTATGTTGTGTTTATATTATTTAATTTTACATCTATTTTATTTACATTCAGTAAATATAGCTACCAATCTTCCCTCCAAATAACTCACCCTGTCCCATTTTTAATTTATATAACAACTATACGTAAACATGTCAAAGACAAAAACTATGAAATTTAATTATCATTGAAAATGTCATCTGAAATCCTAATTTCTCAGTTTTAATGGCAGACTAAAAGAACCCATCCATCCCCAGATGTCTATCAAAGGAACACTTATTCCCTTTAATCTGTGCCCATCAGAAAAATATAAAACACATCCAAAAGAAAAACAATTAAGTACCACTTGATTAAAGCTCAGATAGTACATTATTTTTATATAATGGTTAAAGTTATTATTATTATTATTATTATTTTGAGACAGTCTCACTCTGTCACCCAGGTTGGAGTGCAGTGGCAAGCTCTGCCTCCTGGGTTCACTCCACTCTCCTGCCTCAGCCTCCAGAGTAGCTGGGACTACAGTCACCCGCCACCACACCTGGCTAATTTTTTTGTATTTTTAGTAGACACGGAGTTTCACCGTGTTAGTAAGGATGGCCTCGATCTCCTGACCTCGTGATCCACCCACCTCTGCCTCCTAAAGTGCTGGGATTGCAGGCGTGAGTCACCGCGCCCGGCCAGTTAAAGTTATTATTTATCTATCTACTTTGAAATTTGCAATAATACCTAGAACAATATTTGAAGAAAAAAGATCTGAAGTAACTGACAGCCAATTAAAGTTTCTCTCAATATGATTTTTTAAATGTTCTGATCAACAAGAACAACGAAACATAAGTTTTGGCTTAGTAATTAAAGCATTACTTGAACAAATTGAGGAAATGCAGGAGTGAATCAAAATTATATTTGAAACCAACATATTTTATATAATTATATAAGAAATAAAATTAGGATTATTCAGTTAAACTTCAAGAAAAACATAGTAATAAGATACAAGAATGTTGTAGGGTTTTTGCACAGCATTCCAATAATGTTCCTCATTACTTTTGCATTTCTACACATTTATTGCATATTTAATACTTAACTTTTTAGTTATACTAAGTAAAGTAAATGACTGCGGTATTGATTTATTTACTGTGTGGTTAATGTAATGAATAAAATGTGCTCTATGTGCAAAAAACCAGATTCAAATATTTAATCAGTAGTTGCCAAAACTATTTAAAGTTACTTTTCTCAAAAACTATGTCAGTTGTGTGGAACTTTTATAAAAATGGAAATTTTGTGTTCATTAGTTTTCATTACTAATGTAATTTTAAATTGCAAGACTAAAGCAACTGGCAACCACAGCCAAATTTCACAAGTCACATTTATCAGTCCACAAATATTGACATTATGGCTCTATCTCACTTGACTTGTGAAATTCTATTCCTGCTTTCCAAGGTACCATGATAGGCTTATAAAAACTTTCCTGACACATTTGTCCTTAACATGTAAAAACTCAAATGAGTTGCACTTTACTGTCAGATCAACAGCACAATTTAGGTTTCTTGGTAAAGACTGTAGATATTTTTCCCAGAAAAGCCCTAAATACAAAATAGACCATTCATATTGTCCATAATGATATCTAGTTTTTATATTTACTATAAATCAATGTACACAGGCTTGGTCTATAAATATGACCCCAAAGTTTTCTAAGTCAAACATATCCTCATAAAATTCTGAGATCCTACAGTTTTACTCTAACATTAAGCTCTCAATTTCTTATAATATGTGAATTTATATTTTTACATTACATTTTTTGGGTACATTACATTTAAATTTCTAGTAGAGTAAATACTCTTTATTTGTAACTTTGGAAAGTACTAGGAATAAATAGGTTTTAGAAAGCACACATCATAAAATAGAAAATTAGCATAATATGAACACCCTGTTACAAAATGCAGCCCAAGAACAAAGCATTTTCCAAGAAAGCACTCTAATTTTACCATTTCCTTCTTACTTATTTCTCCTGTCTCCACAGGATGTACACAGGCAACAGAGAAAAGACAATCAACCTCTCTGTTCCATTAATATATCTTTACTTTCAATAGTATATGTGGTAGAGAGACCATTCTACCATTCTATCATCCACCTTGTAAGTGGATGATAACAAGAATCTGAGGAATGTGGCCAAAGTCTCAAATTTATCCCCATATGTTCCTCAGTAATATCCCAAGCCAGAACAGCTCTGCCTTGCCTATAGTTCCTATAAGAGAACTGTTACCTTAAAATTAACCTAACCTGTAATTTTAGGGAAGAAAATCAGTAACCTAATCTATTCAGGATAAAATAAGTTAATAAAACAATTAGAACTCAATGAGTTTCAGTGATGACTAGAGATATTTAATTATTGAAATACCATGACTACATCTAATACTTCATGGTTTGTCATATTTTTGCTTATCATTTGCTCTGCATGACCAGCCTATGAGACTGGGAGGTCAAAGTTTACCACAGCTTACAAATAAGGAAACTGAGGGTCAGAGAATTTAAGCCATTTGCTTAAGTCATATGGGTAGTAAAAGAAGAGAGGTAGAAGCCAAGCCTGTTAATGATGCTTTCAGAACTATTTCTATAACTGGTGAATCCATTTCTTTAGATTTAATTTCACAAGATACTTACTAGTAAACAACTTTTCAAAAAAGCACCTATTATGTGGTTTCACTAAGCTCAAAACAATGCTTAAATCCTTTACTGTTTCCTTATCAAAACATGGCCAGAGGTGGTGGCTCACACCTATAATCCAATGCTTTTGGAGGCCGGGACAGGAAGATTTCTCCATGCCAGGAGTTTAAGACCACCCTGGGCAACATAATGAGATCCCATCTCTACAAAATCAAAAAATTAGCCTGGTGGTGCATGCCTTTAGTCCCAGCTACTTGAGCGGCTGAGGCAGGCAGATCCCTTGAGCCTAGGTGTTGCAGGCTGCAATGAACTATGATCAGGCCACTGCACTCCAGCCTGGGTGACAGAGAGAAAGATTAAATAAAGATAAAAAATTATAGTAAAAGGAAAAAAGAAAGCACCATCTGATGAATGCCCCTAAGATTTTTGAGATTTCACTTATAGTATATCCAGTATATATATTTTTATTTTATAAGTTAAGAAAAGCTGTAAAGGAATGATTTGGTCTTCTCTGGATGTTGCCAATCTCCTATTTTACTACTAAACATGCTGGTGCTACATATGAGGGTAGAACAAGTGGTGTGTTATTATAAAATGAACGTAGACTGTAATTCTGAACCTGAACTAGGAAACTCTGCACAGTAATACCAAATCAGTAACAATGAGAAATTTATTTAGGATTTTCCCTTATAGTTTGAAACCTGAAGATAATAACATCTATTTTTCCAAACCCTATAAATATACCCAATCAGACAAATGTTGGTAGTTACCAGCCAACCTCCACAAGTAAAGGTATTTCATCTTCTGAATAAGTCTAAATAGGAAAAAAATACATTTTTAAAATAAAGTATACCCATCAAAAGCTGTTCGTCTATTTGTTAAGGAAACTGAGAAAAATATAAGGAGAAAGAAAATCTGTACAAATAAAAAAAGAAGAAAATCTACTCTCTTCCTCCCTCCATCCTCAACCCTTTATAATCTGATGTCTACTTAAAAGACTAAAAGAATATTCTCTGCATAAAATAAATGACATTATTCAGTAGCTTGTTTTCATTCTGTTCCATTTGACCTCTCAGCAGCATGGGATCTGCATATACTTTCTCTATTTCTTAACACTATCCCCTTAGCTTCCAGAACAATTCTCTTTCCACACTGCATTCTCTGGGGTATTCTTTCTTTCTATTCACCAGCTTAAATGTCCATGTTACCTGGAAAGGATCAAACTGTTTATAAGAGACTCTGAGTCCCAGAATCAAGCTCAAGAATATTTACAGGAGTAAAAAAAAAAAAAAATACACAGCATCCAACAAACTAAAATCACCATGTCTGGCACCTAATCAAAAATTAATAGGCATGCAAATAAGCAGAAAAGTAAAAGCCATAAAGAGGGGGAAAAGTCAGTCATTGAAACCAACCTAGAAATGACACAGATGACAGAATTGAGACAAACACATTAAAATAGTTACTATTACCATATTCTGTATATAAGAAAACAAGAGGAAAAATCGAATATGTTTTGCATAGACATAAAAGACATACCAACAATCCAAATCAAAGTTCTATATGTGAAAACTACAATTGTCTGAAATGACAAATATGCTAGATAAGACTAAAAGTATATTATATGCTGTAAAAGAAAGTATTAACGAGCCTGAAGTCATAGCAAAGTATCCAAAGTAAAACACAAAGAGAAAAAAGACTGAAAATCAATGAAGTTATCAGTAAGCTGTGCATCAACTTCAAGTTGCCTAATAGATGTGTAATTAAAGTTCCTAAAACAAGAAGAGACTGGGGAAGATGAAAAAAATATTTGAAGAAATAAAGGCTAAAAATTTTCCAAATTTCATGAAAACGATAAACTCACAGATCTAAGCTTAACAAATTCCAAACAAAAAATAAAAATAAATAAATAAACCATACTCAAGCATATCATCATCAAATTGCTTAAGACCAATCATAAAAAGAAAATATTTGAGCCATCTAGAAGTGTAAGTTTTTAAAAAATAATAATAAAATATCTTCTCTCATGCTCATGTTTCCTGAAACCAATCTAGAGTCCTACTGCTATAGTCCTTCCAATTGGGACCAATATTTTACCTTTAAATTAAAAATCCATTTGTGTATGTGTTTCAGAAGTGAGATTGGGAGTATGGTGAAGCAAGAGAAGCTTCTCTGGCAAAACATTTATTTATTTTATTTTATTTTATTTTATTTTATTTTATTTTGTTTCATTTCATTTCATTTCATTTCATTTTAGAGACAGAGTCTCTGTCACTTAGACTGGAGTGCAGTGGTATAATCATAGTTCACTGCAGCCTCAACCTCCGGGGTTCAAGCAACCCTCCCACCTCAGCCTCTCTAGTAACTGGGACTACAAGTTTGAACCAACTACGCATGGCTAATTTTTTCCTTTTCTGAGACAGGTTCTCGCTATGTTGCCCAGGCTGATCTTGACCTCCTCAATCCTCCTGCCTCAGCTTCCTAAGTAGCTCTATGGCACAAAATTTAAGGAGGCACTTGCCTTACCCTGAGAAAGAGTGTCTCCTTAAATTTTACTTTAGAAGCCTCTCTTGCCTCACCCTCGTCTTTGCTTTGTTCTGCAGCAATCATCAGAGTATCCCTTTTGATGAGTTTTGCTGACAAATATTAGAGTATCATAAAGAACTAACTATTCCTGGAAATTGTCTTGTATCCTAGAATCTGTTTTCTAAAAAAATTAAATTCCTCTCATTTAAAAACAAACATAAATTCAGCACTTTTTAAATGTCAGACACTTTTGAGTTTCCAGAGAATACAACAAAATACAAGAGCCTTACCTCAAAATACTCATGTCTAGGAAACAAGACTACAAAGTGAACGCTTATTTAAAATGTTAAGTTTTGAAGGGAGGTATGGACTAGATGCTGTGGGGGCATTAGGAAGAGAGGGCCTAAAACTTGCCCTGAGAAGAGGGTTACATGTAAAGGCTTTCCAGGGAGAACTGTCCCTCTACGGTAGCAGATGCAAATTCATGACTGCTGAGCAAATATAAGAAAAAAATGATAGTGCACGTACAATGATAAATGGTAATTAATACTACATGTCAGTGACCAGGGAGAAGAGGGAGAGATGAGAACTACTGTAAACTAGAGTATGGCCCAAAGAGCACCATCACTCAATTCAGCTAATCATTGCTATGTGGAAAAGAAGGTTCCCTATGGTCAGATATTCCAGTTTTCCAGAGGTTGAATATCTGAATTTTTGTGTGAAAATTATCAACTGTTAAATACGTGCAATTAATCCACACTTTTGAAAAACACCATGCAGGCCAAACAAAATATAACTGTAGGCCAGATTCAGAACACCAACTGGCTATTTAAAATATCTACTCTATAATTCTCTGACCTCTGGAGAAATTTAGGAATTCAGGATCCAAGTATTAAGATGAATACACTTCTCAAAACCACTGAGATAGCATTTCTTTGTTTGACAGTATTTCTTCTCACCCCTTGACTTTCACAAGTTTAAGACCCTTGATGCGCATGCAGAAGATATCTCTCATCTCCCCTTACATGGTTTTTCTTCTTATTATCATGTGGTTCTTAAGGAACATTAAGCTGGAAGTCCTTTCAATCTTAAATTTAGAAGAGCAAAGAGTTTCTAAACACTCTATTAGAAACATCCCATCAGAACTGTGTACCTAGATAATGTCAAAGTCCAAATACTCTTTTCTTGAAAACAGTCCAGGGAGTCCAAATGCTCAAAGTATCCCAGTTTTACCATCTACATTTTATTAATCTCTTTATTAAAAAGCCAAATCTATAAAATAAATGAAACTTTGAAAGGATTATCATTATGTAAACACAAGGAGAAAGAAAAAGTAGCCAAAAATCTCAGTTATTCAAGAACTGATGAAATGCCTTTGTTCTTCCTATTACTTATCTGTCATCCACAAGAAATGAAATAGGTGTGGTATTTATGAAATAAACACCAAGCTATCCTAAAAATAGAGATATCATTTAGTACATTACAACTTGGGATATTGCATTGTAATGGAAATTAAAAATTTGTTATTAAATACTGTACTTCATTATTAATTTTCTCTATTACCCAGAATTCATCTATGCATGACTTTATCACAATCCAATAAAAATGAAAATATTGACCTTAAAGTTTACTAAGGATAAATTAAATGATAAAAATTAGACATGTTCAAAATCAAGTTATTAATAAAATAATGTATCACAAATAGTTTAAACAGAGCAATGTGCAAATGGCCTAAAGATGACCAGCATGTGCATTTTTTGCTTAGTCTTGTATTTGAGAATTCAAGATCGTTTCAGAAATAAATAATATAACCAACTTTGCTGTCATTATAATAAAAGAAAATGTTAAATACTCTTGCTATTCCTTGGATTTTTCTCTCTCTGTTTTTGTATTTGTTGTTGTTGTTGTAGTTTGTTTGTTTGTTTGAGATGGAGTTTCGCTCTTGTTCCCCCGGCTGGAGTGCAATGGTGCGATCTCGGCTCACCGCAACTTCCGCCTTCCGGGTTCAAGCGATTCTCTTGCCTCAGCCTTCCAAGTAGCTGGGATTACAGGCGTGCACCACCACGCCTGGCTAATTTTGTATTTTTTCAGTAGAGACGGGGTTTCTCCATGTTGGTCAGGCTGGTCTCAAACTCCCGACCTCAGGTGATCCACCCGCCTCAGCCTCCCAGTGGACTTTTCTCTTTAGAACCAGAATGTGTGAAGACTCAAAGTAAGAAGAAAGAATTTTGTGAGTCATTAAATCATATAACCCTGATGATATCTCTTGATAAAGCAAAATTTAACCTTGTGTTTTAGAAAAAAACATGATAAAATCTAAATGTTACCAGAATATCTTCTACTTTCATGCTTACAGTCATAATGTGAGGTGGAGGGGAAGTCAGAATTCTAAATCTCTGACGACACCTCTATCTTCCCTAGTAGACTACAAGCTGCTTTAGGGCAGGACCCATGTCTGTTTTACGTATCGTTGCATACCCAGGACCTAGTACATGGTTAGGTATACAACAAGCATTTTAATACTCAAAATAAATAGGTACATTATTTGCTAATAACTATGCCATACACTTTGCTAAATATTTTATTCAGTATGGTCACAAAATGGTATTTCTGATTAATTAAATAATATTGCTAATAGAGTTATTCTCCTTCAATTAGAGACAGCCTTAAAAAAAAAAAAAAAAGACTGAATTTGGACTGACTTGAGTTTAATTCTTAGATCTGCCATTTACTGTTACTTAACCTCTCTGAGCTTCAGTTTCCTCATCTATAAAACTGCCTGAGTAACACTGCCTATCTCATTAAAGATGGCAAGAGGACTCATAGAAAGCACATGGGAAGAATGTGGCAGAGCACATGGTCAAAAACGGTAGTTACTATCATTTTGAATAGACAACAATTTTTTATGTAACTAAACTATAAAATGAATACCAGGCCGGGTGCGGTGGTTCACACCTGTAATTCCAGCACTTTGGGAGGCCAGGATATCAAGACCATCTTGGCTAACACGGTGAAACCCCATCTCTACTAAAAATACAAAAAAATTAGCCGGGTGTGGTGGTGGGTGCCTGTAGTCCCAGATACTCGGGAAACTGAGGCAGGAGAATGGTGTGAACCCAGGAAGCAGAGCTTGCAGTGAGTCAAGATCGCACTACTGCACTCCAGCCTGGGCAACAGAGTAAGGCTCTGACTCAAAAAAAAAAAAAACAGAGTTTTTTTTATTCATTCAGGTCATCCTTCAAGATCTTTCTGAGTTTTTAGTTTGAATAAATAACAACAATAAAACAATAGAAATGACTGTTAGCAGAGACCTAAATCTAGAATTCCCTATAACAAAGATCCTTCTAATGCACTGAAATACTATACACCAGGCACCTGCATGACAAGCACATGAAACAGACAAAAACTCCTAAAGGAGTTTATAGTTGGCCTGGGGTACACAGACAATTAGCAATAAACATAATATATGTGTCTTTTCCCATTTGTGCTGCTATGACAAAATACCCAAGACTGGGTGATTTATAAAGAACAGAAATTTATTTTTCACAGTTCTGGAAGCTGGGAAGTCCAAGATTAAGGCACAGACAGGATCAGTGTCAGGTGAAGTTCAATTCTTCATAGAAGGCACCATCTAGGTGTTCTTACATGGTGGAAGGGATGGGAGGGCAAAAGGGCAAACTGTCTCTGAAGCCTCTTTTGTAAGGGTATTCCATTCATGTGGGTGTAAGGGTATTCCACTCACGAACTTAATCACTTCCCCAAAGCCCCCACCTCTTTTTTTTTTTTTTTTTTTTTTTTTTTTTGAGACGGAGTCTCGCTCTATCGCCCGGGCTGGAGTGCAGTGGCCGGATCTCAGCTCACTGCAAGCTCCGCCTCCCGGGTTTACGCCATTCTCCTGCCTCAGCCTCCCGAGTAGCTGGGACTACAGGCGCCCGCCACCTCGCCCGGCTAGTTTTTTGTATTTTTTTAGTAGAGACGGGGTTTCACCGTGTTCGCCAGGATGGTCTCGATCTCCTGACCTCGTGATCCGCCCGTCTCGGCCTCCCAAAGCCCCCACCTCTTAATACCATCACAAGGAGGATTAACTTCCAACATGAAGCTTGGAGGGAACATATTTAAACCATATCAATAAGGTATGCCCACAAATGATAAGTGCTATTAAAAGAGAGAAGACAGACTAAGGGAAGATAGGAAGTACATGGTGGTTGAGATTATAATTTCAAATTGGGTAGTCAAAGTAGGTCTCACTAGGAAAAGGATATTTAGGGGAAGATTTAAAGGTGGCAAAGAACGTGACTATATTATTCTAAAAACATATGCATAATCAATCATTTTTAAATGTGTGAATTATTAATTTTCTAAATATTCTAACTAATTAATTATTAATCCTCATTTTTGGTTGGTAGGCTATTTATTGCTGCATCAATTTCAGAACTTGTTATTGGTCTATTCAGGGATTCAACTTCTTCCTGGTTCAGTTTTGGGAGGGTGTATGTGTCCAGGAATTTATCCATTTCATCTAGATTTCCTAGTTTATTTGCATTGAGGTGTTTATAATATTATCTGATGGTTGTTTGTATTTCTGTGGGGTCAGTGGCGATATCCCCTTTAACATTTTTTATTGTGTCTACTTGATTCTTCTTTCTTTTTTTCTTTATTGGTCTAGCTGGCAGTCTATCTATTTTATTAATTTTTTTCAAAAAAAAAATGGCTCCTAGATTCATTGACTTTTTGAAGGGCTTTTCATGCCTCTATCTCCTTCAGTTCTGCTCTTATCTCAGTTATTTCTTGTCTTCTGCTAGCTTTGGGGTTTGTTTGCTCTTGGCTCTCTAGTTCTTTTAGTCATGATGTTAGGGTATCAATTTGAGATCTTTCTGGCTCTTTGATGTGGGCATTTAGTGCTATAAATGTCCCTCTTAACACTGCTTTAGCCACATCCAGAGATTCTGGTACATTGTCTCTTTGTTCTCATTGGTTTCAAAGAACTTCTTGATTTCTGCCTTAATTTCATTATTTACCCAGGAATCATTCAGGAGCAGGTTGTTCAATTTCCATGTAGTTGTGTGGTTTTGAGTGAGTTTCTTAATCTTGAGTTCTAATGATTGCACTATGGTCTGAGAGACTGTTATGAATTCAGCTCTTTTGCATTTGCTGAGGAGTGTTTTACTTCCAATTATGTGATCAGTTTTAGAGTATGTGCCACGTGGAGCTGAGAAGAATGTACATTCTCTTGTTTTCAGGTGGAGAGTTCTGTAGATATCTATCAGGTCCACTTGATCCAGAGCTGAGTTCAAGTCCTGAATATACTTGTTAATTTTCTATCTCAATGATCTGTCTAATATTGACAGTGGGGTGTTGAGTGTCCCATTATTATTGTGTGGGAGACTAAGTCTCTTTGTAGGTCTCTAAGAACTTGTTTTATAAATCTGAGTGCTCCTGTATTGCATGAATATATATTTAGGATACTTAGCTATTCACGTTGAATTGATCCCTTTACCATTATGTAATGCCCTTCCTTGTCTTTTTTGATCCTTGTTGGTTTAAAGTCTATTTTATCAGGAACTAGAATTGCAACCCCTGATTTTTTCTGCTTTCCATTTTCTTGGTAAATTTTCCTCCATCCCTTTATTTTGAGCCTATGTGTGTCTTTGCATATGAGATGGGTCTCTTGAATACAGCACACCAGTGGGTCTTGATTCTTTATCCCAGCTTGCTACCAAAAAAAGCCCAGGAGTAACAGATTTACGGCTGAATTCTATCACAGGTACAAAGAGGAACTGGCACCATTTCCTCTGAAATTCTTCCAAGCAACTGAAAAGGAGGTACTTCTCCCTAACTCATTTTATGAGGCCAGCGTCATCCTGATACCAAAACCTGGCAGAGATACAACAATAACAAAAAAATACTTGAGGCGAATATCCCTGATGAACATCAGTGGAAAAATCCTCAATAAAATACTGACAAATCAAATCCAGCAGCACAGCAAAAAGCTTATACAGCACAATTAAGTCAAATTCCTCCTTGGGATGCAAAGCCAGTTCAACATATGTAAATCAACAAATGTAATTCACCACATAAACAGAACTAAAGAGAAAAACCATAATTATCTCAATAGATGCAGAAAAGGCTTTTGATAAGATTCTATATCCCTTCATGTTGAAAACCCTCAATAAACTAGGTATTGATGGAATATGCCTCAAAATAATAAGAGCCATTTCTAACAAGCCCACAGCCAATATTATATAAAATCTGCAAAAACTAGAAGCATTCCCTTTGAAAACCAGCACAAGACAAGGATGCCCTCTCCCACCACTCCTATTCAACATAATATTGGAAGTTCTGGCAGTGGCAATCAGGCAAGAGAAAGAAATAAAGGGTATTCAAATAAGAAGAGAAGAAGTCAAATTGTCTTTGTTTCTCGATGACATAATCTACATCTAGAAAACCCCACTGTCTCAGCCCAAAAGCTTCTTAAGCTAATTAGCAACTCCAGCAAAGACTCATGATACAAAATCAGTGCGCAACAATCACAAGCATTCCTATACACCAAAAACAGACAAGCAGAAAGCCAAATTGTGAATGAACTCCCATTCACAATTGCTACAAAGAAAATAAAATACCTAGGAATACAGCTAACAATTCAAGTGAAGGACCTCCTCAAGAAGAACTACAAACCACTGCTCAAGGAAATAAGAGAGGATACAAATGGAAAAACATTCCATGCTCATGGATAGGAAGAATCAATATGGTTAAAATGGCCATATTTCCCAAAGTAATTTATAGATTCAATGGTATTCCCATTAAACTACCATTGACATTCTTCACAGAATTAGAAAAAACTACTTTAAAATTCATATGGAACCAAGAATCCTAAGCAAAAAGAACAAAGCTGGAGACATCACACTACCTGACTTCAAACTATACAAGACTACAGTAACCAAAACAGCATGGTACTGGTACAAAAACAGACACAGAGACGAATGGAACTGAATAGAGACCTCAGAAATAAGACTGCACATCTAGAACCATCTGATCTTTGATAAACCTGACAAAAACAAGGAATAGGGAAAAAATTCCCTATTTAACAAATGGTGCTGGGAAAACCAGCTATCCATATGCAGAAAAATGAAACTGGACACCTTCTTTATATCTTATTAAAAAATTAACTCAAGATGGGTAAAGACTTAAATGTAAAACCCAAAACTATACAAACCCAAGAAGAAAATCCAATGACATTCAGGACATAGGCATGTCAAAGCAATTGCAACAAAAGCAGAAATGACAATTGGGATCTAATTAAACTAAAAAGCTTCTGCACAAAAAAAGAAACTATTATCAGAGTGAACAGACAACTTACAGAATAGGAGAAAATTTTTGCAATCTATCCATCTGACAAAGGTCTAGTAACCAGAATCTATAAGGAACTTGAACAAATTTACAAGAAAAAAAAAAAAACCATTAAAAAGTGGGCAAAGGACATGAACAGACACTTCTCAAAAGAAGACATTTATGTGGCCAACAAACATTTAAAAAAGCTCAACATCACTGATCACTAGAGAAATGCAAATAAAAACTACAATGAGATACCATCTCACATCGGTCAGAATGGTGATTATTAAAAAGTCAAGAAACAACAGATACTGGTGAGGCTGTGGAGAAATAGGAACATTTTTACACTGTTGGTGAGAATGTAAATTAGTTCAACCATTGTGGAAGACAGTGTGGTGATTCCTCAAAGACCTAGAACTAGAAATACCATCTGACCCAGCAATCCCATTACTGGGTATATACCCAAAGAAATATAAATTATTCTATTATAAAGATACATGCACATGTATGTTCACTGCAGCACTATTCACAATAGCAAAGACATGGAATCAACCCAAATGCCTATCAATGATAAAATGGATAAAGAAAATGTGAGTACATATACACCATGGAATACTATGCAGCCATGAAAAGGAGAGAGATCATGTCTTTTGCAGGGATATAGATGGATGTAGAAACCATTATCCTCAGCAAACTAACACAGGAACAGAAAACCAAACACCATATATTCTCACTTATAAGTGGGAGCTGAACAACAAGAACGTATGAACACAGGGAGGGGAACAACATACTCTGGGGCCTGTAGGGGTGGGGGTAATGGGGGAGGGAGAACATCAGGATAAATATGTGATGGTTAACACTGTCAACTTGATTGGATTGAAGAATACAAAGTATTGATCCTGGGTGTGTCTGTGAGATTAACATTTGAGTCAGTGGGCTGGGGAAGATAGACCCACCCTTAATCTGGTGGGCACAATCTAATCAGGTGCCAGCGAATATAAAACAGTCAGAAAAATGTGAAAAGGAGAGACTGGCCTAGCCTTCAGCCCACATCTTTCTCCTGTGCTGGATGCTTCCTACCTTCAAATGTCAGACTCCAAGTTCTTCAGTTTTGAGACTCAGACTGGCTCTCCTTGCTCCTCAAGCTTGCAGATAGCCTATTGTGAGACCTTGTGATCATGTAAGTTAATACTTAGTACACTCCCATATATATGTATATATATCCTATTAGTTCTGTCCCTCTCGGGAACCCTAATACAAATACCTCATGCACGTGGGGCTTAATACCTAGGCGATGGGTTGATAGATACAGCAAACCACCATGGCACACGGCGATGGGTTGATAGATACAGCAAACCACCATGGCACACGTTTACCTACGTAACAAACTTGCATGTCCTGCACATGTATCCTGGAACTTAAAATAAAATAAAAAGAAATCCTAATTTTAATCATATTTTTTTCCTTACTCTTTCTTACTTGAAAATTTCTTTTTACGTAATTGATGAGAAATGGTGATGGAAAAGAAAAGTAAAAAAGAACACTGTCATTTAGTGAGCACTCAATAAATATATTTTAAATAAATATCTTATAAGAGGCCAGTTAAAGTAGCATGTCTGAATTTTAGAGATGAACGTTCACCAACTTAAGTATCTTTTTGAAATAATTCATCTAATAATGTCGTCTCTCTAAAATCACTTAACAAAACATGACCAACGTTTTAGTGTAACATACAAATATGACTATCATCCTAAGTAGACCAGAAGACTTGTAGTTCTGGTGGAACACGTAACCATACACTATGCATGTTTCTATAGAAAAGCATGATAAAAAGATCTGATAAAGAAGATACTTAGGAGTAATTACATGGATTTTTCAGTAGTACTCAAATCTCTGTTTTGTGCTCCAGAAATAAGAAACTATACATCCAGACCATCTAAATAATAAAAAAGCAAGAAAAATAAAGAAACAATAAAAATCACACAAAGTTAGAAATGTTCAACAGAGAAAAATCAATCATAAAATAGAGCTATGCACTCTTTACCAGTTCTGAAAAATGTTCAAGCTGAATTGTAAAATAAATGTTCAAATATTTTAATATCCTCTCCAACAGATTTCAGTATTTCCCTGAACCAATTTTATGAACATGTAATTTATATTTCTGTGTCAAACACCTGCATGTTATAAATATATTAGCACAAAAACCTATTTTGAGGATTTTATTAAATCAGAAGTATGTACTAGTGCGCTTCCATTTAGTTGAAGAAGTTAATACAAGAGTTGCTGGCTAGTTACGGTACAAAACTGAGCCAGGAAAAACATTCATTTATTTATATACTGTAGCACCTGAAAATGTTTCATTTACACTGTGCCCAGAACCTCAAAATTTATCAAATAAACTTCCAGATTCTCCCATCCAAGTAAAGGCTACATTTCCAAAGACACTGTAAAAGTTAGGTTAATTTTTAAAATAAAAAAATTAGCAGTACGTAATTGTATCTAAAAACAAAGAAGAAGTTATACTTTGTAAATGATGAAAATAATAATAATGTATAGAAGATTTTTTAAAATAAAATATCTTACACAAAAATTGAGGAAATAATAATCCAAAGAAAATTTTATGCAAAAAAAAAAAATCAAGAACTGTATATGATACAGCTAAAAGCCAGAGGACTCAAGCACAAAACAAGCTTATATTATTGTAACAAACATGTAAGAAGACCTGAAATTTTTTATTTTAAAATTACTATTTATTTATAGTACTTAGAATCAGCCTGTTTGTTTAATATGAAAAAAAAAATTATGTCATCAGATCATGGAGGATGGGAGGCAGGACTAGATTGCAACTTTGACTCAACAGACAGAGCATGTGGAGGCTCACATGGTGATTTTTTTCTCCAGAATGACTACAGGAATAAATTAGGAAACCTGAAAGGACCCACAGAGCCTCTGAAGGAAGCAGGTTGCTCCTGCAGGACCTGGGAGAACCCTTAATACTGTGAGTGCCCAAATTTTTGAAAATGGGAAAGGGAGATCATCTGCCCCGGAACACACGCCCCCACTGGGGAAACTGAAGGTCTAGATTATGGGAGAAGATTCTGACCATATCTGGAGCTGACTCTATTTAGAGCTGAGCAAAATATAGGGGTAGAGGAAGCAGTGGGAAAAGCCCTGTGAGCTCACTGGGCCTCCTAGAAAACCATTTCTGCCTGGCCTCACAGGGGTCCTTTGGCAGGGCAGCTAGAGGCACTGGGAAAAGGCCACAGAGAGAAGGAATCTCCAGCTGAACTTTTTAACAATTTGAACTGATTGAGAAGTCTCTTGGCCAGAACTCAGGGGAGGGCATGAGTCTGGTGTGCAGACTCCACAGCAAGGGGAAGAAGGAAAGCCATACTTGCTTTTGCAGCTGGGAGGTGGATAGCCTGGGGCAAGTTCTCAGCCCCGCTCCTCCACTGCCCAGAAACAGACTTGGTGCTGTTGGGGAGAGGGGCACAGCGGGAGTGAGACCCGCCCTTCAGATTGTGTGAGAGCTGGTGAGGCCTGTAACTGCCAGCTTTCCTCCACTTCCCTGACAACCTGCATGACACAGTAGAGGCAGCCATAATCCTCCTAAGAAAATAACTCCATTGGCCTGGGAACCTCCTCCCATCCCCCACAGCAGCTACACCAAGACCCGCCCAAGGACAATCTGAGCTCACACATGCCTTGTCCTACCCCCACCCAATCCATCAACTGCCCATGGGCTGAGGAGTGCGGGCGCGTGGCACGGGACTGGCTGGCGGGCGGGCGGGGCACTGGACTGGCCGGCAACCCCGCTCGCAGCCCCGGTGCGGGATCCACTAGATGAATGGAATCCTGAGTCGAGTGGGGACTTGGAGAACTTTTATGTCTAGCTGGAGGATTGTATATGCACCAGTCAGCACTCTGTATCTAGCTAATCTGGCGGGGACTTGGAGAAGTATTGTTAAATGGCTTTAATATTAATAATTAATTTTAAGCATCCATAATCATATATTTAAAATAATTATTCATCATTAATAATGGTATCCTATTAATTAATAGTGTCATTGATAATTATTAAAATCGATCATTGATGTTTAATAATTAATCATATTATTACTCCTAATACCGCAGGGGGTGTACACCTACCTGTGATGTCGTTCCTAATATCCAGGGACAGAGAGCATGATTTTAGTTTTAATAACACAATAGGTGTACACTCACCCTGGGACACTGATCCTAATATCCAGGGGGGTAGAGTATGACATGACTCCTAACGTAGCAATGAATGGACAGCCACCCAGTGATATTGCTCCTAATATTCACGGAAGAAGTGTATGGTATTACACCCAATATCGCAGGCAGGGTACAGCTCTTCTGTGATATTGTTCCTAGTATCCAGAGGGGGAGAGGATGATAATAATTCCAGTATCGCACGCTGTGTTCACCCACCCTGTCATATTGTCATTAATATCTTGGAAGGGAGAGAATGATATTACTCCCCTTAGAGCGTGGTGTACTCCCAGCCTGGGATATTGTTCCTAATATCCATGGAGGGGAGAGGCTAATATTACTCCCAATATGGCAGCAGATGTACATCACCCTGTGATATTCTTTATATTCCAAGGCTGAGAGGCTGATGTTAATCCCAGTGTCACAGACACTGTCCACCCCCGTGTGATACTCTTCCTGATATCCGAAAGGGGAGATGGTATTAATCCCCGTATCGCAGGAGGTGAACACCCACTCTGTGATATCTTTCCTAATATGCAGGGGGAGAGAGGATAATATTATTCCCAATATTGCAGAAGATATACACGCCCCCCACCGTGATATTGTCCTTAATTTTCCAAG
The DNA here is from genome assembly GCF_009764315.1 of Trachypithecus francoisi. NCBI lineage: Eukaryota > Metazoa > Chordata > Mammalia > Primates > Cercopithecidae > Trachypithecus > Trachypithecus francoisi. The sequence continues at coordinate 38,762,180 of NW_022681465.1, forward strand.
GCACGGAAGATGATGTTACTCCCAATATCACAGAAAGTGTACACCCCGCAGTGATGTTGTTCCCATGATCCAGCAGGGAAGAGGATGATATTACTTTCAATATCGCAGGGGGTGTACATGCCCCTGGTGATACTGCTTCTAATTTCCACCTGGAAGAGGATGATATTACTCCCAATATCACAGGGGTTATAAACACTCCTTTGATATCGTTCCTAATATCCAGGGGGGGAGAGGGTGATATACCTCCCTATATTGCAGAGGGTGTACACCCATCTTTGACACTGTTCATAATGTCTCGAGAGGGAGATGATGTTACTCACAAAATCATAAACACGCTGTGTGTCCACCGTGGATCCTAATATCCAGAGAGGGATATTACTCCCCAAGTCGCGGGGGGTGTCCATCCCACCTGTCACATTGTTTCTTATACCCAGGGAGGAGAGGATGATATCCCTACCAATATCGAAGAAGTGTACATACCCCCTGTGATATGGTTCCTAATATCCACGTTGGGAGAGGATGATATTACTCTCAATATCACAGGGGTTGTCCATACCGCCTGTAATATTTTTCCTGCTATCCAGAATAAGACAGACAGTACTCCCAATAGTGCAGGGGGTGTCCCCCCTCGCCATATGATATTGTTCTCAAGAGCTAAAGGAAGATAATATTATTCTTTGTACTGCAGGGGGTGTACACCCACCTGTGATATTGTTCCTAATATCCAGGGAGGGAGAGCATATTACCCCCAATATCGCCGTGGGTGTACACCCACTTTGTGATACTGCTCCTAATATCCAGGGGGTAGAGTATGACATTATTCCCAATAGAAGAGTGGGTGTACATGCACCCGGGGATAATGCTCCTAATATTCAGGGAAGGAGAAAATGATATCATGCCCAATATTGCAGAGAGTGAACAACGCTTCTGCGATATTGTTCCTAATATCCAGAGGGGGAGAGGATGATATTACTTTCAAAATCGCAGGCTGTGTACACCTACCCTGTGATACTATTCCTAAAATCTAGGAAGGGAGAGGACGGTATGACGTTCCATAGAGCAGGAGCTGTACACCCTGCCACCACGCCTGCCTAATTTTTTGTATTTTTAGTAGAGACGGGGTTTCACCGTGTTAGCCAGGATGGTCTCGATCTCCTGACCTCGTGTGGCAGAGCGAGTTCACCTGGGCGACAGAGCGAGACTCCATCTAAAAAAGAAAGAAAGAAAGAGAGAAAGCGAGAAAGAAAGAAAGAAAGAAAGAAAGAAAGAAAGAAGAAAGAAAGAAAGAAAGAAAGAAAAGAGAAAGAGAAACAATATAAGCCAAATTCACTCAAAAGAAATAAAAACAAGATGACAAGTCAATGGCACTGAAAACAGAAAATCAACAGAAGAACTCAATAGAACAATAGTTGTTTCTTCATAAAGATCAACAAAATTGGTAGCTATCAAGCCAGGCTAACAAACAAAAAAAGAAATCACACAAATTACTGTAAGGTGAGTACAAAAGTAACGGCAGTTTTTGCATTCTTGGAATTTGCTGTTTGATACTGGAATACCCTCTTAAATAAATGTGGTTATGTTATTCATCATTTTAATGGGCACTTCTTGCTCTTTTTTTTTTTTTTTTTTTTTTGCTAATGACTTGTTACTTATTTATTTTAGACTATGGAAATGATGTCAGACAAAAAGGAAATTCAAGCGACTTTCTTATTCGAGTTCAAAATGGGTCCTAAAGCAGGGGAGACAACTCACAACATCAACGCATTTGGCCCAGGAACTGCTAATTAATGCACAGCGCAGTGGTTCAAGAAGTTTTGCAAAGGAGGCAAGAGCCTTGAAGATGAGGAGCGTAGTGGGTAGCCACCAGAAGCTGATAACAACCAATTGAGAGCAACCACTGAATTCCATCCTCTTACAGCTACACGAGAAGTTGGCAAAGAACTGAATGTTGACCATTTTATGGTCATCCGGCATTTGAAGCAAATTGGAAAGTTGAAAAAGCTTGATAAGTGGGTGCCTCATGAGCTGACCAAATATTTTAAAAATCATGCTTTTGAAGTGTCATCTTCTCTTATTCTATGAAACAACAATGAACCATTTCTTGATCAGATTGTGACATGCCATGAAAAGTGGATTTCATACAAGAGCCAGCTCAGTGGTTGGACTGAGAAGCTCTAAACCACTTCCCAAAGTCAAACTTGCACCAAAAAAAGTCATGGTCACTATTTGGTGGTCAGCTGCCGGTCTTCTGATCCACTACAGTTTTTGAATCCTGGTGAAATCATTGCATCTGAGAAGTATGCCAAACTAATCAATGAGATGCACGCAAAACTGCAGCACCTGGAGCCAGCACTGATCAACAGAAAGGGCCCAGTTCTCCACAACGCCTGACCACATGTCATACAACCAGGGCTTCAAATTTGAATAAACTGGGCTATGAAGTTTTGTCTCATCTGCCATATTCATCTGACCTCTCACCAACCAACTACCACTTCTTTAAGCATCTTGACAACTTTTTGCAGGGAAAACACTTACACAACCAGCAGGATGCAGAAAATGCTTTCCAAGAGTTCATCGAACCCTGAAAGCATAGAATAAACAAGTTTATTTCTCATTGGCAAAAATGTGTTCATTGTAATGGTTTCTTTTCTTTTTTTTTTTTTTTCGACAGAGTCTCACTCTGTCGCCCAGGCCAGAGTGCAAAGGTGCAATCTCGGCTCACTGCAACCCCTGCCTCCTGGGTTCAAGAGATTCTCCTGCCTCAGCCTCTTGAGTAGCTGGGATTACAGGCACATGTCACCATGCCCAGCTAATTTTTGTATTTTCAGTAGAGACGGGATTTCACCATGTTGGTCAGGCTGGTCTCAAACTCCTGACCTCCTGATCCGCCTGCCTCAGCCTCCCAAAGTGCTGGGATTACAGGCGTGAGCCACTGCACCCAGCCCATTGTAATGGGTTCTATTTTGATTAATAAAGATGTGTTGCAGCCTAGTTACAAAAATTTAAAATTCATGGTCCAAAACCACAATTACTTTTGCACCAACCTAATTATGTAAGAATTAAAAGAGGCCTTTATATTAGAGAGCCCATGGATGATAAAATAATACAGAATATTACAATCTCCATAACCCACAAACTTGGTAACTTAGACCAACTGGATGAATTAAAAGACACAATCGATTAATACTAAAACACAGGAGAAACAGGTAATCTAAATATATTTATATCTATTAATAAAATGGAATCAATGCCTAATAACCTTACAGAAAACTTATATATTCCAAAAATCTGACATTCTGTCATGTTATTCCAACTGGTGGGATTCGGAGATTTGCATTTTGATAAGAACATAGGTGAGTCGCACACACTTAATTTTAGTGCTCATTGGTCAGGAAACCTATGTCCACTATAGGATACTGCAGAACGATGTGCTATGGAGAATTTAGGCAAGATAATATGATTTTCAGAGTTAAAGAAAGACAACCTGTTTTATGTAGTAATTCCTAATAATATCATAAAGGATACCATATTTAAACTTTGGGGTATCCCCAGGTATAATTCTTATTGGAGACACATGTGAATTTCAGACATGGAGGCTTCCCAACTTTGGTGGCTTTCAACAAATGTGGAAGTTAATTCACAACCTATTTTGTGGAGGCATAAAATTCAATGAGCATTCATTGAACCTTTTATTTTAAATATTATTTTTGTAAACTTTGCATTTCCAATTAGGTGAAATTTTAAACCTGTTTCAGTTCTTGTTCACTGTTTCCCCCCCCCACCCCCCCGAGACGGAGTCTTGCCCTGTCACCCAGGCTGGAGTGCAGTGGCATGGTCTCCACTCACTGCAACCTCCACCTCCCAGGTTCAAGCAATTCTCCTGCCTCAGCCTCCCAAGTAGCTGGGATTACAGGTGCCCGCCACCACACCTCACTAATTTTTGTATTTTTAGTAGAGATGTGGTTTCCCCATGTTGGTCAGGCTGGTCTTGAACCCCTGACCTTGTGATCTGCCCACCTCGGCCTCCCAACGTGCTCGGATTACAGGCCTGCACCACCGTGCCCGGCCTCTCCACTCTTTTTAGGTGGAGGGGAGTAAGGGTTGCTTTAAGTTAGGAGGGACTCCCACGTACCCAACCCATTTGTGTAAATTTCTTCCTTCAGAGTTCTTCAAATCAGCATCACCATTGTTAAAGGCCTCCCACATGGTAATAATTGTGCTACCGGGTTTTATGAACATGAAGTTTATGTTTGGCTGAATTAACCTCCTTGCTGTGGCACAAGGGGGCCATAGGTGTTTTCACCAATTATGAAGCAGGTTCACTGTGCAATGGCTACCAACTTTTCTGAGTACAATGAGACCAAACACATTCATACATAAATTCCATGAAGTGAAAGTATTACTTACAAATAGCAAACAAAAGACAACAGAAGTCTAGGATTCAATATGAACCACTACCACAAGATCAGGAAGGCTACCCAGAGCAGACTGATGGAGTTTTGACTGTAAATGCTTCACTTGCACTACAACTGAGGGACCCCAGAAAGCAGCCCACCTTGGGTTTTCTTCCGGGATGTGGTTTGCTAGACACAAGCGTTAAAGGCCATTCTGTTTCGAGCAGGGACTATAACAGAACCTGGGCTGTTCTGACCAATGTCACTTGATTATCAGGATATTGCATTCCCAGTATATCATACAGTTATCTTGAGAACTACCAGTAAGACAGGGAGGAAAATGGCCCTGCACCCTTAAAACTGAAGGATCAGGATATTTGTTGTGACAGAGGCACAGACAGTAGCGACAGAGTGTTCTTGTGAGCCATCTACTAGTTCTCTTGACCGGAGCATGACACCTGACTGCTTTTCTCTTTCCTTTCAATGGAAACTGTTTCAGAATATTTTGAATATTTTGAGTTTCTACATCTATAGAGTTGCAGCACATGATCACTGGCAGTGTAGACTCTCTGCGTGGTTAAAGGAAAGAGTTCAGGAGCCCATCAACCCACATTGTAGGAGACCACCACCTAATCCTCCAGAGAGTGCCACTCCATCTTCCTGGGGTTAGCTCCACATGCAGTAAGGCCATTATGTCTAAGGCCATCAAGACTTGCAGTCCGAAGATTAGACTTTTGACATGCTGATAAGCAGCAGTGATAAGAAAAGCCCACACACTGGCTAGGAATTTTTTAATGAAAGTAGCTGAGACGCTTCTTCATATGCTTCGGTAGGGGCTAATATCAAACTCTTTCTTCCCATTTTCTTTACTCATCAGTGCTTGAACCATGAGGCACCATAGATGTACACCTCATCAGGAGGGTGTATGGGACAGCAGCAAGGGGAGCAGCAGCACAAGAAACAAACAAGGCCACTACTTCTGCCTACATAATAACTATTGCCTTGGAGTGTACAATAATTAATAATGTTCACGTGGCTGCCCTAAGCATACAGAGATGGTGACCAGAGTAGATGCAGGGACTACAGAGATACAGTCTGATTCTTGCTAATTAGGACTTAAGTGTTGGCTTATGCGCTATGCTTTTGTGCATTAATAAGCCAGGGCCTCAACACTGCCTGCTAAGCACAGGCCAAATGTCATGCTGGGATGCAATTAAATATTCATGTCTAGGAGATGACAGCATTTTAGTGTGAGAGAAGATGACCACACCTGAAGACCACAAAACACTGTGCAGACCAAAGGGAAGGCCCATTGTCAGCTCACGGTTCTGACCCAGGTGACTGCTGATGTGTTACGGAACCGTCAGCCGACAGCAGGTAGGTCAAGTTGAGCAGGTGTCCTGCATGAGGGCTGGTCCATTCCACTTGTGTTGCCAATTGTTTCAATAGCGTCTCATGCACCCCACTGGTGAGGAAGGAATTAGCACCCTACTTTTACTGGCACCGTTAAACGCATAACATCTATTACTAAACAGATAAGCCAGACATCCGTTATTAATTACATATAGGAGGATGGTGTAAGCTCCCACAGGCCCAAACAGGGATTAACCTAGGAGCAGAGAGTGGTATGGCATTAAAAAAGTGAGGATGCTCCTTTTTTTTTGAGACAGAATCTCGCTCTGTCACCCTTGCTGGAGTGCAGTGGTGTGATCTCGGCTCACTGCAAGCTCCGTCTTCCAGGTTCATGCCATTGTCCTGCCTCAGCCTCCCTAGAAGCTGGGACTACAGGCCCTCACCACCACGCCTGGCTAATTTTTTTGTATTTTTAGTAGAGACGGGGTTTCACCGTGTTAGCCAGGATGGTCTCAATCTCCTGGCCTCATGATCCACCCGCCTCGGCCTCCCTAAGTGCTGGGATTACAGGCGTGAGCCACCGCGCCCAGCCGAGGATGTTCCTTTGTTCCTATAGGAGTATGTGATTGGTTTGCCTGTTGGCTGGTAGGGAACTGAATCATGTGACACTGACTAGTAAGACTGCAATACTGTAAAACACAATATGTAAACTATAATACCGTAATGGTGTAATACTATCTACTACAATACCAAAGGCATCGATGAAAAGCCCAACACTATCATATGTGACTGACAGACTGAATGCTTCCTTCCTCAGATTGGTTACAACATATTGTCCTATCACAGTTCTCTCTCCTTCATTCAAAGTGAATGATCCAAATAACAGACAGAAATAATAAAGAATAAAGGGCAACAAAGGCAAAGAACTCATGAGATGATACTCTATGGTAAAACTTCATGTACTTAGGAATTAATACCAACTCATTATTAGCAAAAAATGAACATCTTTACATCAAGAGTAGTTTTTCCTTTAATAAAAAAAGGTGGAATGTGTATAATGGACAAGGGAAAATCAAAATTTGCCAAATGAGGCTAGTAAGATAATCCCAACAATTCACAATCATTATTCACTGGTCCATTAATCACAGGACAATACATACAAATGAAACTTACCTGGCCAGGTGCGGTGGCTCATGCCTGTAATCCCAGCACTTTGGGAGGCCAAGGCGGGCAAATCATGAGGTCAGGAGTTCAAGACCAGCCTAGCCAACATGGCAAAACCCTGTCTCTACTAAAAATACAAAGAATTAGCTGGTAGTAGTGGCGGGCGCCTGTAGTCCCAGCTACTCGGGAGGCTGAGGCAGGAGAATCACTTAAACCCAGGAGGCGGAGGTTGCAGTGAGCCGAGATCACACCACTGCACTCCAGCCTGGGCAACAGAGTGAGACTCCATCTCAAAAAAAAAAAAAGAAATAAATAAAAAAATTAAACTTACCTACATATTAGAAAAACATCAAAATTCAACCATGAATCCAGCACATTATCAAATGAATAGACAAAAATTCTACCAACAAACTTAAGAAAATATCATTATCTATGAAATTCAAGTACTACTGCTTAAAGAGCATTTACAGAACTCTCACCTCAAAGTTTCCCTGCAAAACAAGGTGAAATGCATACTCAAGACTCTTTAAGAATGAGCCACTGATAAAAACAATATACTTGTAACTTGTGTAACATTTCATACATTTTTTTTTCAAGCACCGCACGATAATTAATTTGCGTCAGGCTTTCCAAATTAGAAAAGTTTCACTTATAGAACTTCTTTCCGGTGGGAGTTTTCACATGACTTTTCAAGTAAATGTTAAAACTGAAAATATTCTTGCAATTTCTAAACTATTAGAGTTTTAATCCTGTGTACATTCTTGTATTTACAAGGTCCAGCCAGCTACAGTGTGCATTTTCATGTCCTTGAGTGGCTATGAGAGAAATGAAACATTCCCACATTCTGGACATTCATAGGGTTTTTCTCAGGAATGAGCTGATGTCTTCAAATGGAACTAACACAACTGAAGGCCTTACCACAAATTTAAATTCAAAAGGCTTTTCTCCACTCTGAGTCCTCCCAAATCTTCAAAAACAGGAAAATCTGAAGGCTTGACCACATTTCCTACATTCTTAAGGTTTCTCTGCAGTGTGAGCTCTTTCATGTTTATGAGGGAATGGGAAAGAGTAAATGTTTTACCACATTTCTTACATTCAAGGGGCTTTATTATTATTATTATTTTTTGAGACGGGAGTCTCACTCTCTCACCAGGCTGGAGTGCAGTGGCACAACCTCAGCTCACTGCAAACTCGCCTCCTGGGTTCAAGTGATTCTCCTGCCTCAGTCTCCTGAGTAGCTGGGATTACAAGCATATGCTACCACACCCAGCTAATTTTTTATTTTTAGTAGAGACGAGGTTTCACCATGTTGGCCAGGTCTCCTGACCTCATGATCCGCATGCACAGGGCTTGCCCCCCAACCCCCCTGTGGCTTTTTATGTCTTGAAAACGAACTAAGACAACTGAAAAGTGCCACCATGCCCAGCTATTCTTTTTTTTTTTTTTTTTGGGACAGAGTCTCGCTCTGTCGCCCAGGCTGGAGTGCAGTGGTGTGATCTCGGCTCACTGCAAGCTCCGCCTTCCGGGTTCACGCCATTCTCCTGCCTCAGCCTCCTGAGTAGCTGGCATGAGCCACCGCACCCGGCATTATTTTATTTTTTGTAGAGACAGGGTTTCACCATGTTTCCCAGGTTGTTTCACATTGTTTTAATCCAGGCTGGTTATGAATTCCTGGGTTCAAGCAATACACACACCTTTGGGAACTGGGGCGACTGAAGGCTTGGTCACATTGTTTACATTCATAGCTTTCTCTCCAGTATGAGTACTTCTATGGTTACAAAGGGAACTCAAACCACTAAAGGCTTTGCCACATTGTTTACATTCATAGGGTCTCTCTCCAGTATGAATGCTTCCATGGTAATGAAGGGAAGTGGAACAGCTGAAGGCTTTATCACATTTGGTACATTTATAGGGTCTTTCCCAAGTGTGAGTCCTTTCATGCGTCTTAAAAGAACAAGAAAATCCGAATGTTTTCCCACATTCCTTACATTTGTAGGGTTCCTCTCCAGTGTGAGTTTGTTCATGTATTAGACAAGAACCGGAAACAGTGAACACTTTACCACATTGTTTACATTTATAGGGTTTTTCTCCTGTGTGAGTTCTCTGATGTCTTTCAACTGAATTGAGAAAATAAAAAGCTTTCCCACATATCGTACTTTTATAAGCTGGATTTCCACTGTGCATTATCATGTGTCTTCTAACACCTGGAACAAAAACGAAGAATTTCCCACACTGTTCACATTTATATTGCTTCTCTCCATATGGTTTGTATCCTGAGTGAGCTAGGATGTGCCTATTAAGGAGGGAATGACGTACAAAGACTTTTCCACAAATACTGCATTCACATTGTTTTAATCCAGTAGAAATGTTTTCATTCAGATCAAGATTTGGAATTTGGCTGACAACTTGTCCATACTGACTACCTTCTTTGCTTTCACACAGTCTCTGTACCATATGATTTCTGTAAAAAAATGACAAGCACATTATTATTGGTTGGTTTAATAACTTTCTACTTATTAATAGGTCTTGGACTTACACTGCTACCAATACCAGGGAAAATGCATTTTTTTTGTTTTGTTTTGTTTTGCCATGACTGAATTATTTGAAAGTAAATGGGTTAATACTGAAAACACAGATACCACCTGCATGGCTATGACCAAAATAGTAACATTCATATACACAATTTTGTAGTACTATTTTCAAGTAAACTGTTTTCCAAACACTGACTGCTACACCAAAGTACGTTACATTTTGGGTGAAATTTTTCTAAAAAGAAATAAATTTCAAGTGACTCTTACTTGTTTTGAATGCTTGTTTTTAAGTTCATGACATGCTAAGATTCCTTCAGAGGACTTTATTTCCTCTTCTCAGTGCAAATTATCTTACATCTTTCCCAGGTTTTTCAAAGTGATCTTCAATATTCTGGTCTTTCCATTTGTTTCCTAAAATGCAGACCCACAAAATTATCATGAATTATTACAAACTATAGAAACATTACTAGATTTAATGTTCATTGTACACAGTGCCCATGCATGATTTATTCACCAAATCATTCCCTTGCCACATTCCAAATCACAAATAGCACTGATGATAGGGAAATACTTCTGTAATTAAGTGAAATGTGTTGTCATTCTTACCTACAGAAGCCAGGTTCCTGCAGGTTTCCTGCATCACTTCTCTGTAGAGATTCTTCTGAGAAGAATCTAGCAAAGCCCATTCCTCGTGGGTAAAGTTCACAGCCACATTCTCAAAAGCCACAGAGTTCTAGAACATTCCACACATGTGGATAGAAGGATGGGTGAGACTGACAGCACTGGGAATCTATACACAATTCATAAGCTGTTTACATGATTCTAAAATTTCCAAGCATTTATTCTATGACTTGTCACAACTCTTACTCTGTTCACACATACTCCCTCCCACACAGCAGTACTAATGCTACAATTGAACTATTCAAAAAGGCAACAGCAAAGTGGAAACACCCATCTCATTACAGAATCCAGGGAGTAAGATGTGCTGCTAGGAATTACCTTTTAACTTCACTTTGTACATTTCTAGTATCTGTCATAATAAAGTCCTACCTGATGTGCGTAAGTCAGTTAATATTATCAGTCCCAAGACTACTTATTCTTAAAAATGCCTGCTCGCAAAGTTCAATCTTTGTTTGTATTAGTAACTTACATTTTGAAAGGGATTCCACCAACCTAAGTAATAAGAATGACTCACTGCATCTAATGGCTTATGCAATATATTTGCCAAAACTTTCTATTGAAGGTCTATTATTTTGTGTCACTGCAGTGGTGCTTAGGGAACCAGACACCAACACACAGTCTGAACACTAAGTGTTCAATGAGTTTCCTTGGTAGATAATATTTTACATGTGCTCTCACTTGTTAACTGGGGAAGTGAGCCCATTCCATGTGATTACACCAAGAGACAGTAGGCTTATTAAACATAATTGAGTAATAAATAAAACCAATAATTGATATTTAACAATACTAATACAACAATTTTTAAAATTTCTATTGCACAATGTCAAGGCAGAAAGGAGTAAGAGGAAATATGACACGTTTTTTAAAATGACATTAATGTCACCACTTCCAGATGCTATTCCTATGAAATCACATAAATTCCCAAATCAGGTTTTTTTAGGCAAGAAAAACTACTTTTCCATATGTAGTAAAAATGACAAATGTCTAATGATTTTTAGTCATCTAAGAAAAGAGTGATGGCTTGTCTAACATACTTCTAAGATTTTCAAACGAAAATATTCAGGACAGCACAGTATTAGCAGAGAGATGAGCAAGCAGACCAAGGGAAAAAAAAGTCTTAATGACCAGCATATATATGGAAAGTTGATGAATGATAGAGTAGGCACTGTAGAATAGAAAAAGAAATCACATGCACTTTAAAACATGAGGCAAACCAGGCTGGCATCTACTTGGGAAAATGCATTGCATTCTTCTCTATTCCATGAACCATAATCAACTTATTATATATTCAAATATGAAAGATAAAACCAGAACACTTTCAGAAGTCACAGGAATAATTTTTTTTTACGAAAGATTAGGCAGAATTTTTTTTATGTAAGAAAAAAGTGATAAAGGAACAGACAAACTCAAACATGTTAAAATTTAGGGAATAAAAAGAAAATAGAGTGGGCCGGGCGTGGTGGCTCACGTCTGTAATCCCAGCACCTTGGAAGGCTGAGGCGGGCGATCACCTGAGGTCAGGAGGTTGAGACCAGCCTGGCCAACATGGCAAAACCCCGTCTTTTTTGTTTGTTTGTTTTTTGAGACAGAGTCTTGCATTGTCGCTTGGGCTGGAGAGCAGTGGCAAGATCTTGGCTCACTGCAACCTCCACCTCCCAGGTTCAAGCAATTCTCTTGCCTCAGCCTCCCGAGCAGCTGGGATTACAGGTGCCTGCCACCATGCTCAGCTAAATTTTTTGTATTTTTAGTAGAGACAGGGTTTCACCATGTTGGCCAGGCTGCTCTGGAACTCCTGACCTTGTGATCCGCCCACCTTGGCCTCTCAAAGTGCTGGGATTACAGGCATGAGCCACCATGCCAGGCCTAAAACCCCGTGTTTACTAAAAATACAAAAATTAGCTGGGTGTCGTGGTGGGTGCCTATAATCCCAGTTACTCGGGAGGCTGACAACAGGAGAATCACTTGAACCCCGCAGGCGGAGGTTGCAGTAAGCAGAGATGGCGCCACTGCACTCCAGCCAGGCTACAGAGCAAGACAGTGTCTCCAAAAAAACAAAAAACAACAACAAAAAAACCCTCAGATATCCAAATAAGAGGATACAGATGGGTCCACTGTCATAAATTCTTCACCATGCTACAAGAGGGGAACTGACATTTTGGTGAATGTTTGTAACTCATCAATTTATCTATCACACTTCTACTTCACCAGTAGCATTTACAAAGCTAAGTCCTACAGTTCCATTTGAAATTACCCTTAAAAAGAACAGATCTTTAAAACTTACTACACTCACTCTGGGGAAGAAATAAATACAAATTTTTAGCAAATAAAATACATCAGTTTACCTTGCCTCTTTGGAAATAGTATTTTTATCTTTCAAGCTGTACTGACGAAATGTATCTTACAGTCAATGAAAAACTGAAACTCAAGCGGACAAGTCTTTTCAAGGTAACAAACTCAGGGAGAGGCAGTGCTGACTCCAACACAGACCTTTCTAAGTGTCACGGCAGGCCATTCTATCCCTCGGGACACCCATCCTGTTCAGTAAAGTACTCAGTGACCACCTAGGAGGCACTGATGTGCCTTAAGTGCATTTTAATATTCAGGTTCTTGCACATCCTCTCTGGGGTGGGTTTTCCTTTGGGACAGTCTTTCTCTCTTCATAAGTCTGAGACAATCTAGAGAGCAGAAATCATTTCTGCCTTTTCCTCTCAATATCAGCATCCAATTGGCAGACCATCAATGTGTCTCCGAGGAATAAAAACTCGGGCTGGAGAAACAATTTTAATGACCTAACTTTAATGACATTACATTGTATTGTCCATTAATTTTTTTTTTTTTTTTTTTTTTTTAATTTTATTTTTTTTTATTTTTTGTAGCTATGGAGTCTTCCTATGTTGCCCAGGCTAGTCTCAAATTCCTGGCCTCAAACAATACTCCTGCGTCAGGCTCCCCAAAACACTGGGCTTAAGCGCTTGAGCCATGGTGCCAAGTCAGCACATTTTTTGTGTGTTTTTTCTTACACATATGCACACATAGACCTAGGAGTGGAATTGCTTTGTAGTAAGGTATGCATACATTCACCTTTATAGATAATGCCACACTGTTTTCCAAAGTATGTGGGCCTCTTATACTCCCACCAGCAGAGGACGAGGGTTCAACAGTTCCACATATTCATTAACACTGATATGATCAGTTGTTTTTTTTAGATTTTAGCTGTTCTCCTAGAATGTGTAGTGGGATCTCCTTGCTGTTTCCAGACATGTCCCTGATGACAGGTGAGGCTGAGCACTTTTCCTGTTGATTGTCATCTGGATCTCCTCTGTTGTGAAATGCCCTGTCAATCTCTTCCTCTCACTGTTGTATTGAACTGACTGTCCTTTTCTGATTTACTGATTTATTTGCTGGAGTTGTTTGTATATTCCACATAGGAGCACTTTGCCAGTTGTCATCTGTCCTGGAGGAGTCAAAATCGGGCTCCAGCTCCTTCCCAATTTTAGTAGTATCTTCTGTTCTGTTTCAAGTGTCTCTGCCTTTGCTGGAATGAGCTTCATCATGTAACAGAGAACTCACCTTTTCCAACCCTGAAAAGTACAGTGTTGTCTGGCTCTCAGCTACCAAAAGAGAAAGGACTTCTTTTATCAGAGACGAATTTTTCTTCTTTTTTAACTTTCAGATGATAGAAGTTTGTCTTTTTCTCAAAGGAACTCACTAAGAACTTCAGGAAGTAGCCTACACACTCCACAGCCTGAAAAGTTCTATCAAGTGCTTTAATGACCCAGTTTCCAATGGCATATGTTGTGAGTCCTTCCTGGGGTTTGTGGTCTGCTTCACAGTGCTCTTTTTGCACGACGGGGGTAAAAAGAAGCCCGTTCCCTTCACTTGGTCCACTCATCAGTGACCACAAGTCACAGGGTCTTGAGTGATCCTGGGGGAACAGTGGGCATCCCACAACATGGATGGGTTGACAGTGGCGATTCCAGTTCTCAGCTCTCATTCAGCATGATGTAGCCCCAAGGTCACAGAGTTAATATGTGGGCTTGGAACCCAAGCAGTCTGAATCTATAAGCAGCGGCATACAAGGACCAGTTACAACTAAGTCACAGGAGAACCCAGAGAAAGATGAAGGTGGGGTTGGACTAGTGACACAGTACTCCTTGGAGAAATTGAGCTGGGCTCTAGAGGAAACATGGAAGGCAGGGGGGGACAGGAGGGGACAGGAGAGGAAGGGAGGGGAGGCAGGGGACAGGAGGGGAGGGGAGGGGAGGGGACAGGAGGGGAGGGGGTCATGGGAGCAGCCTCCTGCTGAAGCCTCGTATTGTCCATTAATTTTAATGTCCTAAAATTTTAATGACCCTAAGGGGTCACCATTTTAGATGAAACTATACCAGGAGATTCCTCTAAGGCCAACAGCATCCAGCTGCTCCCCTGAGAGACTCTACCCCCTACCTCAGGCTGCCCTTGGGTATGAGATGACTCCAGGGCTGATACTCACTAGACCCTCCAATAGACACGGCCACTGTGGGTATCCTGGGTCATCCCCAGACAGTTCTAAAACGCCAGGACTAGGAAAAGACAGGAGGGTGGCTGAGGACACAACACCTTGTAAAGTTTCCACGGGGGGACCTCAACCTAAAGACATTTTGGTAATATGTACACTTAGGAAAGATGAAAACAAGAGAGGCACAAAGACTTTTTTTACAGTAGAGTGTCAGATGATTTATTCTCCGCTTTCCTCTCATGTAAAATGTTTGGAAACAGAAAAATATTTTGGCCAAGGTGGCTCACGCCTGTAATCCCAGCACTTTAGGAGGGCAAGGCGGGCGATCACTTAAGGTCAGGAGTTCGAAACCAACCTAGCCAACATGGCGAAACCCTGTCTCTACTAAAAATACAAAAATTAGTTGGACGTGGTGGCGGGCGCCTATAAGCCCAGCCACTTGGGAGGCTGAGGCAGGAGAATAGCTTGAACCCGGGAGTCAGAAGTTGCAGTGAGCTGAGACTGCACCATTGCACTCCAGCCTGGCGACAGGGCGAGACTCGGTCTCAAAAAAATATATATATATATATACACACTTGTATGGTTTGCTTCCTCATTATCAAAGACTCTCATTTACGCCCCTCCTGTGGACCCCAAACCACAAACCATGACTGCGGTACCCGGTTTATGAATCGCCGGTTGCTCAAACACGCCGTTTAACGTTTTAACAAAGCCTCAGGTTAATATTAGGGGGAGAAAGGTGGGACTGGAAGCTCCATGAACCACAGCTTCTCCCACGCTAGAACCACGCACACCGAGTCGGGGCTCTCCCGGATCACCCTCCCGTGGCCACCGCACTACCTGGGTGGGGGAAGCGCGGGATTCCCGAGAGGGCTCTGGTCGGCGGAAGTGGCGCCCACAGGTACAGACAGGACACAGGGGTCCCGCTGTCCGCCCCGCCCGGCCCTGCACAGAAGGGGACTGAGGCCTGGCTGCGCCGCGGCGGCTCTGTCCGCAGGTTCCGCAGCCCATGGCTGGTTCCAGCAGGTTTCAACCAGCCTTCTTGCCCATTTCGGGAAGCCAGGCGCAGTCCACTCACCATTCCTCGGCTTCCCGGGTGTCCCGGCGTCAGCTAGGGATGTCCCGATACCCGCAGGTCACAGGGTGGCAGAGGCTGCTGCAGAGCCACCTGGGCCTCCCAGAGCCAAGAAATAGCAGCGGAGACTAACAGAAAAAGCCTACTGTGGCGAAGGCGAGACAAAGCTCCCGCCAGCCAGATCCCGGAAGCCGCCCTCTCCTTTCCTGCGGGGCGCCTGATTGAACGGTCCCCACCCCAGCGCCCCTGATTGTATGGGGCTTCAGGCCCCGCCCCCTCAGGCCCTGAGTGACAGGAGATTGCGATCTCACCTGAGGCTGGATGAGGCCAGAATGACTGCTTTGGCCTAGCGGTTTGCAGTGGGTGCGTCCTTCCTGCGCTGGGATCTGACCACGCAAGGAGGACATTCGCATTTAACCTTGTATACAAGGTTATAGCTATTTGTGCATAATATATATATATATAATTGCAAGCAATATAATGGCAATTCTGTAACTGCCCAGTGGGTTCACCTTGCCCGCTACCTAGACAGAGCCGATTTCTCAAGACGGGGGAATAGCAATAGAGAAACAGTAATTCACGCAGTCGGCTGTGCTGGAGACCGGAGTATTGTATTGTATTGTATTGTATTGTATTGTATTTTATTTTTTATTTTATTTTTCTGAAACAGAGTCTTGCTCCGTCGCCCAGGCTGGAGTGCAGCCTCGGAGTTTTATGATTATTCAAATCAGTCTCCCTGAGCATTTGGGGATAAGAGTATTTAGAAAGTTTATTTTGCCAAGGTTGGGGATGCTTGTGCATGACACAGCCTCAGGATGTCCTTGATGACAGTTGCCCAAGGTGGTCAGAGCACAACTTGGTTTTGTTGGCGATAAATTCTCCATGCAGCAAAGTGAAACCAGCACTCAAGCGAAAGTTTTCTCAATCTCAAGAGCACACGGAACAAAGGAAAGCAGGGGTTTTTATTCCTAATACAATCTCTACCTCTGGCATGGTCTGGGACCATACCTCAAGATCTAAACTGACCCGGTTGGCTATTTGTGAATATTTTCCCAAATAAGGAAGGGGGAAGGGGAATGTGAGTTACAACGGTGGGACATGTGGTTTCGAAGGGAGAAGTGGGTGTAACCAAGGGAACAGATGTGAGTTATTAATTAGAACTGACGGGAAGGTTGTTTACAGTAACTAAGGGCAAGGAGGCATGGAGAACAAGAAATTTGAGTACCAGAACAAAAAACAAGAACGTTAACATGCCAAACCTTGGAAGAGAAACTGACTGTATCTGACAGTTTTATATATTTTAGGGAGACAAGAGACACCAGTCAACATACGTAAGATAAACACTGGTTTGATCCGGTACAACCTGAAGCAAAAGCGGGTCAACTGGAAGCCAGGAGGGGGCTTCCAGGTCACAGGCAGGTGAGAGACGAACGGTTGCATTCTTCTGAGTTTCTGATGAGCCTTTCCAAAGGAGGCAATAAAATATGCATTCTTCTCAGTGAGCAGGGGATGACTTTGAATAGAATGGGAGGCAGGTTTGCCCTAAGCAGTTCCCAGATTGACTTTTCCCTTTATCTTAGTGATTTGGGGGCCCCAAAATATTTTCCTTTCCAATTTCCCCCTTTTGTTTTAAAAATATTTTGGAGAAAGCATTTTAGAAGAAAATCAGTCTCTGGTGCCAGGTTTTGTCTGATTTCTCATGGAGTAGCTGGGATTACAGGCACGCGACACCATACCTAATTTTTTTTTTTTTTCTGGTAGAAACGGGGGTCTCCCTCGGTTGCCCAGGCTGGTCTCTGGTGCCCAACGCAGGGCTCCCCGTAATCTCTACAAATAATTCAGTGAAGGAACACCAGAGCATGGAAAGCGGAGGACGACCGACAAAGGACTCCCGAGTAGGTTTTCACTTCAAGCTCTAGGATAAGTAGGGCGCTCAGAGAATTCCAGGGAAACCTCGGGAAAATATGGGTCAGGCTGAGAGTAAGTTCGTTAATTACTTAAGCTTTGTGCGGCAGTTACTGCCCCGCGGAGGGATAATTGAGAGTACCCAAAATCTCACATCTTTGTTCCATCTGGTAGACAAGTGCTTTCCTTGGTTCCCGGAATATGGAACGATGAATGGAAAAGATTGGGACAAGGTCGGATCAGACTTAAAACGAGCACAAGAGGGCCACGATATTCTCGTCTCTGCTTGGTCTGTGTGGTCGGCAATTAAAACAGCACTGGAGCCCTTCCACACTGAGAAGGAGAAGGAGGAGTTTCAGGATGACATAGGAAAGTTGAATAATCAGGAGTCTAATTATCAGCAAAGTGAACCATGACAGTCTAGTTTTAAAAAGGGCGAGAAACGGGAAGGTATGTATGCTAATCTCCAAAAATGTATAAAAGAAACAGTACCACCTACTGCACCTTTAGGGGAAGGTCTGGAACGGCCATCCCCACGCCAGCCTTAGGAATTTTTGGAATGGGAGCCTGAGACACGCCTTGCAGCTCCCATTGTTGCAGGCCCGGCCAGTAACTATGGCGAAGGGAAGCTTCAGGCTTGTCCAACAGCCAGTTACCATGAGGGAATGATCCGGGCTTGCCCACCTGTTAATTATGGTAGAGGAATGCTGCCAGTCGGTCCAAATACAAATTATGGCACTGGGACAATCCAGGCATCTATTCGCCAGGCACAAGAAATGGGGGATTTGAATGCTTGGCAGTTTATGGTAATTATTTCGCCAGCTGAGGAACTCAGAGAACTTGCTCAAGCAGGCTGGGAGCCATTTCCTTTTAAAATATTAAAAGACTTAAAGCAAGCAATTGGACAAGTTGGGCCAAATTCTCCTTATGGTCGTTCCTTGTTACAATGTGTGGCTTATAACAGACGTTGAATACCTATGGATTGGGAGGCATTAGCCCGATCCACCCTGTCCCCCTCTGAATTTCTCCAATTTAAAACCTGGGGAGGGATGAAGCAACAAATCAGGCACGCAGAAACGCTCAAGCCCAACGTCCGGTTAATATCACATCTGATTAATTCCTTGGAATCGGAGAAGCATGGGGTACTCTAAATCAACAGATGGTAATGGGTGATGTGGCTGTTGATCAACTCAGAACTATATGCCTAAGAGCCTGGGAAAAAACTCACGACCCTGCTACTGCCTATCCTTCTTTTAACACAGTTCGACAGCGTCCAAGGGAGCTTTCTCCAGATTCTATCGCCCGTTTTCAGGATATGGCTCAAAAGGCTATTTCCGATTCTCATGCCAAGAAAGTGATAGTTCAGCTGCTTGCTCATGAAAATGCTAACACAGAATGTCAGGCAACAATTAGACCTATTAAGGGAAAGGCAGATCTAAATGAGGAAAAAACTGTAAGTGAATACATTAAAGCCTGCGATGGCATTGGGGGGCACTTATATAAGGCCAGCCTCCTTATATAAGGCCAGGAGGAGAGAGGGGGATGCTATTACTCCCCATATCGCCGGGGGTGCCTCAATCCCCTGCGATGTGGATCCTAACAGCAAGGGGGAGAGAGGGGGTTGCTATTACTCCCCATTACGATGTGGATCGTAATAATTACCCTCCCCCCCCCCGCAATGTGTGTGCATTATTAGCAGTCTCTTTTGTTCAGGATATTAGGAACAATTTCACAGGTGGTGTGTACACAGCCTGAGATAGGAGAACGAATACCAGCCTCTGCACCTCCGGATATTAGGAACCATATCACACAATGGGTGTACACTTTTTGGGAGATTTGGGGTAATGTCCTCCTGTGTTTCCCTGAATATTCGGAGACATATCACAGGGTGGCTGTACACCCACTACTCTCTTGGCAGGAACATCATACTTTACCTACTGGATATTAGGAGCAATATCACAGACTGGGTGTCAAGTCACTGTCATATTGGAAGTAATATCATGCTCTCCTCCACAAGTTAGGAGGAACAATATCACAGGGGGGTGTGTACCTTATCCGGTAGTGTGAGTAGTATCATGATCTCTTCCTTTAGTGGACAGGAACAATATCACAGGGTGGGTATACACCCCGTGTATTTTTGGAAGCAATGTCATTCTCTCTTCTTCTAGATTTTACGATTCATATCACAGGCTGGGTGTATACCCCTTGTTATATTGGATGGAATCTCATCCTCTTTCAAACTGTATCTTTAGAACAATACCCCATGAGGGCTGTACATCTCTTCAATATTGGTAGTAAGGCCATCTTCTCCTTTCCTGGATATCAGAAACAATATCACAGGAGGGGTGTACACCCCTTGCAATATTGGTAGTAATATCACCTCTCCTCTGTGGTTACCAGGGTGGCTGTACAGTTAATACTTTATTGGGAGTAATATCATCCATTCACCCCCTGGATGTCAGGAACCATATCACAGAAGTGGTGTCCACCCCCTTCGATATTGTCAGCCATGTCATCTTCTTCCCACCTGGATATTAGGAATGATACCCCGGGTTTGGGGGCGGTGTACACCCAGTGCGATATTGAAAGTAAAATCAGCCTCTTTCCCACTGGATATTAGGAACTATACCACAGGTGTGTGTGCACCTTCTGGGATATTGGGAGTACTATCAGCCTCCACCCCACTACATATTAGGAACAATATACAGGGAGCAGGGTGGTTACACCCCCTGCGATATTGAGAGCAATATTCTTCTCTTTTCCCTGTACAGTAGGAACTACATCACAGGGGTCTGTACACCTTCTGCGATATTGGGATTAATGTTATCCTCTCCCCCACTGAATGTCAAAAACAATATCACAGAAGGGTGTACACCCCCTGCGATATGGCCAGTAATATCATCGTCTCTACCTTTGGATACTAGGAACAACACCACAGAGGGTGTGTACACTCCCCTGTGATATTAGGCATAATGTTATCCTCTCTTCCCCTGGATATTAGGAACGATATCCCTGGTGGTAGGAGGTGGAGTACATTAAGATCAATTTCACTGGGTGGGTGTACACCCCCTGCAATATTGGGTGTAGTATCATCTTCTCCTCCCTAGGATATTAAGAACAGTATCACAGGAGGGGTGTGCAGCCACAGCCCCTGTGTTATTGGGAGTAATAGCATCTTCTCCCCCTCTTGATATAAGGAACAATATCCCAGGGTGGGTGTAGATCCCCTGTGATATTGGGCATATTGTCATTGTCTCCCAATGTGGATATTGGGCATAGTGTCACAGGGGGGTGTACACCTTCTTCGATATTGGGAGTCATATCATCCTCTCCCATCATGGATATTAAGAACAATATTACAAAAGAGGTGCACACCCCCTGCGATATTGAGAGTAATATTATGCTCTCCCCTTCGGGATATTAGGAACAATATCACAGGAGGTGTGCACAACCCCTGCGATATTGGGAGTCATATCATTTTCTCTCCCTCTGGATATTCAGAACAGTATCACAGTGGGTGTGTACACCCCCTGCGATATTGCCACTAGTATCATCGTCTCCCTCCCAGGATATAGGGAACAATATCACAAGGGGGTGTATACCACCTGCGATATTGGGGGTAATATCTTCCTCTCCCCTGCTGGCTATTAGGAACAATGTCACAGAAGGGGTGCCCACCCCCTGCTCTATTGGGAGTGATATCTTCCTCTCCGTCCCTGGATATTAGGAACAATATCACTAGGGAGTGTACACCTCCTGCAATATTGAGACTAATATCATCCTCTCGCCCCCTGGATATTAGGAACCATATCACAGGGGTGGTGTACACTCCCTGCAAAATTGGAGGAAATATCATCCTCTCCACCTTTGGATGTTAGGGACAATATCACAGGGGAGGTCTACGCCCCCTGCGATATTGGGAGTCACATCATCCTCTCCCACCCAGGTTATAAGGAGCAAGATGACCGAAGGGATGTACACCCACTGCGATAGTTTCAATAATGTCATCCTCTACCCCCTGGCTATTAGGAATAACATCATAGAGGTATACACTTTCTTCGATATTGGGAGTAATATCATCCTGTCCCCGTCAGATATCAGAAACAAGTCTATTAATTATTAATATTAACAAATATAATAAAATTAATAGTAAACATCGATATTAATAATCACAATAAAGATAGTAAAAATTAATACTGGTTTAAAATGTTAATGATTAGTATTAATAATTAATAGTAATCACTGTTAATAAAATATTGATATCAGCAATTAATGTTACTTAAATCAATACTAAGTGATGTTGGTGATAAAATAATAATTATATTAAGAACTAATAACATTGTTAAATGACATTAATATTAATAATTAATTTTAAGTGTGCATAATCATATATTTAAAATAATTATCCATCATTAATAATTGTATCCTATTAATCAATAGTATCATTGATAATTATTAAAATCGATCACTGATGTTTAATAATTAATCATGTTATTTCTCCTAATACCGCAGGGAGTGTACACCTACTGTGATGTCATTCCTAATATCCAGGGACAGTGAGCATGATTTTAGTTTTAATATCACAGTAGGTGTACACTCACCCTGTGACACTGATCCTAATATCCAGGGGGGTAGAGTATGACATGACTGCCAACATAGCAATGAATGGACAGCCACCCAGTGATATTGCTCCTAATATTCATGGAAGAAGCATATGATATTACTCCCAATATCACAGGGAGGGTGCAGCTCTTCTCTGATATTGTTCCTAGTATCCGGAGGGGGAGAGGATGGTAAGGATTCCAGTATCACAGGCTGTGTTTGCTTGCCCTGTGATATTGTTATTAATATCCTGGAAGGGAGAGGATGATATTACTCCCCGTTGAGCAGGAGGCTTACACTCAGCCTGGGATATTGTTCCTAATATCCATGGAGGGGAGAGGCTGATATTACTCCCAATATGACAGGGGATGTACATCCATCTTGTGATATTCTTCTTAATATTCCAAGGCCGAGAGGTTAATATTACTCCCAGTATCGCAGACACTGGACACCCCTGTGTGATACTCTTCCTGATATCTAGAAGGGGAGAAGATGGTATTAACCCCCATATCACAGGAGGTGAACACTCTGTGATATCTTTCCTAATATGCAAGGGGAGAGAGGATAATATTTTTCCAATATTGCAGAAGATGTACACGCCCCCCCATGATATTGTCCTTAATATTCCAAGGCACAGAAGATGATGTTACTCCCAATATCGCAGAAAGTGTACACCCCCCAGTGATGTTGTTCCCATGATCCAGGAGGGAAGAGGATGATATTACTTTCAATATCGCAGGGGGTGTACACGCCCCCGGTGATACTGCTCCTAATTTCCACCTGGGAGAGGATGATATTACTCCCAATATCGCAGGGGTTATAAACACTCTTTTGATATTGTTCCTAATATCCAGGCGGGAAAGGACGATATCCTCCCTATATTGCAGAGGGTGTACACCCGTCTGTGATACTGTTCGTAATGTCTCGAGAGGGAGATGATATTACTCACAAAATCATAAACATGCTGTGTGTCCACTGTGAATCCTAATATCCAGAGAGGGATATTACTCCCCAAGTCGCGGGGGGTGTCCACCCCGCCTGTCGCATTGTTTCTCATACCCAGGGAGGAGAGGATGATATCACTACCAATATCGAAGAAGTGTACACACCCCTTGTGATATGGTTCCTAATATCCACGTTGGGAGCCAATGATATTACTCTCAATATCACAGGGGTTGTCCATCCCACCTGTCATATCGTTCCTACTATCTAGAATAAGAGAGAATGATATTACTCCCAATAGTGCAGGGGGTGTCCCCCTCGCCATGTGATATTGTTCTCAAGAGCTAAAGGAAGAGAAGATAATATGATTCTTTGTACTGCAGGGGGTGTACATCCACCTGTGATATTGTTCCTAATATCCAGGGAGGGAAAGCATGATATTACCCCCAATATCGCCGTGGGTGTACACTCATTTTGTGATACTGCTCCTAATATCCAGGGGTAGAGTATGACATTACTCCCAATAGAGGAGAGGGTGTACATCCACCCGGGGATATTGCTCCTAATATTCAGGGAAGGCGAAAATGATATTACTCCCAATATAGCAGAGAGTGAACAACCCTTCTGCGATATTGTTCCTAATATCCAGATGGGGAGAGGATGATATTATCTTCAAAATCGCAGGCTGTGTGCACCCACCCTGTGATATTGTTCCTAAAATCCAGGAAGGGAGAGGACGGTATGATGTTACATAGAGCAGGAGCTGTACACCCACGCTGGGATTTTGTTTCTAATATCAAGGAGGGGAGAGCATAGTATTACTCCCAATATGGCAGGAGGTGTACACACATCCCCCCTGAGATATTGTTCTTGCCATTCAAAACAGGAGAGGATGACATGACTCCAGATATCAAAGAAAGTGCAAACCCCCGTGTGATATTCTTTCTAATATCCAGAAAGGAAGAAGAGGATATTAATCCCCATATTGCAGGAGGGGTACACTCACTCTGATATTTTTCCAAATATGCAGGGGAGCAAGAGGATAATCACATTCCCAATATCGCAGCAAGGGTTGTACACCCCCGTGTGAGATGGTCCTTCATAATGTTCCAAGCGGAGGGGATGATATTACTACATATATGGCAGAAAGTGTACACCTCCCAGGGATATTGTTCCCATGATCCTGGAAGGAAGGGGATGATATTACTTTAAATATCACAGAAGGTGTACACACCACCAATGATATTGTTTCTAATTTCCACATGGGAGAGGAGGTTATGACACCCAAAATCGCAGGGAGTAGAAACACTCCTTGGATACTGTTCTTAATATTCAGGGAGGAAGAGGATGATATTACTCCCAATACAGATGGGTGTACACCCTCTGAGGGTGCACACACTGAGGGTATACACCCGTCTGTGAAAGAGTTCGTAATTTCTAGAGGGGGAGATGATATTACTCACAATATCAGAAACAGGCTGTGAGTCCAACATGGATCGTAATCGCCAGGGGGGTAGAGGGGGTGGCTATTAGTCCCCATAGAGTGGGGGGTGCCTCACCAAGAAGTGTTACAAGGACTTTTCTAAATTGTAAACAAACTTCCTTCAAAATAAGTTGACATGTGATAATAAGGTTTTCAATGTAGCCCAGGAGGTTTTTAAAGGCACTGTTAGGCTGAGCATGGTGGCTCATGCCTGTAATCCCAGCACTTTGGAAGGCCAAGGCGGAAGGATCACTTGAACCTGGAGTTCAAGAGTGGCTTGGGCAACATAACAAGATCCTATCTCTATAAAAAATTAGCCAGGTGTGGTGGTGCACGCCTGTCATCCATGCTACTCAAGAGACAGGCAGGAGGATCACCTGAGCCCACGAGTTCAAGGCTATAGTGAGCTATAATTGCACCACTGCACTGCAGCCTGGGCAGTATAACAAGTCTCTGTCTCAAAATAATAATAATAGTAATAATAATAACAATAATAATAATAATAAAGACATTGTTAGCTTGTAAGGAGTGGAGTATGTAGGTACTAGTAGTTATATGCAAGTACCCAACTGGTATTCTTCCAATCTTATTAGAAGCATGAATATTCAAGATTGATATTACTATTGCTTATTAGCAAGATTGTTATCAATCATGCTTATTAGAAGCATGAATATCCAAGACCAGGATTGACTAATGATGAGTCTGCATCAAGAACTAGGCATTTCTTTTGAGTTGACGGACTCTTTAGGAAAGGAGAATCTAGGAGAAGCCCTGATTTGGCTCTAAGAACAAAGAGATTAAGGTAGAGCATAGTTAGCCTTCGTAGAGGTATGACTGAGATTTGCTGTATCCTTTAGAATAGTATCTGGGCATTTATTTTATTGAAGGTGACTACTTTTTTTTTTTTTTTTTGAGACGGAGTCTCACTCTGTCGCCCAGGCTGGAGTGCAGTGGCGCGATCTCCGCTCACTGCAAGCTCCGCCGCCTCCCGGGTTCACGCCATTCTCCTGCCTCAGCCTCCCTACAAACTGAGACTACAGGCGCCGGCCGCCAGGCACGGCTATTTTTTTTTGTATTCTTAGTAGAGACGGGGTTTCACCATGTTCGCCAAGATGATCTGGATCTCCTGACCTCGTGATCCACCCGCCTTGGTCTCCCAAAGTGCTGGGATTACAGGCATGAGCCATCGCGCCTGGCCAGGTGACTACATTTTATTAGTTATATTAGGAATTTAGGTAGAATCAACTTCTGATTAAAGGCTGAATTTCTGTCACTTTGTAGAGAAATGAATAGACTGGACACTATTCATTGTCCAGTCCAGTGTTTAGATTTGCCCGTGGGTCTGTTTAAATCTATGTCATGGATCCTGAGACACAAATATAATTAAGACAGGTCTAGAGACAGGAGAAGCAGAAGTAAGTTGACCCAGGAGTACAGTCTCAAATAGTTCATTAATGAGAAAATTGACATCTGACAAGAGTCTTTTTACTTTATCCTGGCTGAAAATCCAAATCTTGTTTTATTTTTTCCACTAAAAGTAACTAAAATAATAACGAATTTCATTTGTTCTTGCGTTCTTTTTTCCTTTAATGATTGTGCTATAACTTAAAATAATGATGTTACCTTTGAACAGTTTTAAAGCATATCTGAAAACGACTGGTTGTATAACTCTCTTTTGGCTTCAAAATAAGATTGTGTTATCACCATTTTGCTAGATGAGGTTGTCTGATGAAAATGATGCAAATGACTTGTACTGTTCAGTGTACATCCTGTAGTAGTGGACAATTGGAAACATATATAAGTGGAGTATAAATTAAAAATTAATTTGGTTTCTTCTATTTCTTAATTTAGGATGTCAAACCATGACTGTAAGGGATTTTCTTGATAAAAAGAGAAGATTCTCAGAGTCAAAAATGTTCTTACAAATCGGGCTTGATGGCCTTTGAATTAGGAATGGATTGTTCCTCTCTCTGAAACCTGTTGTCACATGGGTTTTTAATCATGACCTTGCTGCTAAAAATCTGTGCTTGAAGTCATCTCTTTCTGGTGGTAACTTACCACTTAAAAGTCATGACGTGGTGGAACTCACTCTTTACTAGACTCTTTAGCCTTTGAGCTAAACTGAGCAACCTCTTAGATGTACACACACCACTTTGTATGAAAGGGTTCTCTAGAATGTTTCTTTGGAGAGAAGTATTTTCATGTAATTTTGACAGGGGTGTAAATAAAATATGGTGACTAATAAGTCTTTCACTCTTCATCTGATGAACGTAAGAATCTATGCATCCAGATATTATTTTGTATACAAATATTTAACTTGGTGATTGATAATCTCTCTTTGGGGTAGTCACATGGAAAATTCTTTTAAATTTAACTTCTGCCTTTGGATTTTTTTTTTTTTTAAGCCATTGAAGAGCAAAACTAATGTAAATGTCTTGATCATTTAAAAAGCTTACTTGTAATCCTCGAAAGGTAACACAAGTCATCAGTGGGTATAAACGTAGACAGTTGATTTGTGAATGCTGTCAGCCTCAACGTGCTTGATAATAGATTCTACCGATCTAGCTGGAGTAATTTGATCACTTACTTCCTTATTAATACTAGATCACACAGTGTCTTTCTTATTCCTTCTTCTTTACTTACTGGCATCAGCACAGAGTCCCACTATCTGAAATAGAAAGGAGAGTTTGGGGGATTATTGGAGGATTCTTAAAAACTTGGTTCGCAGCTGAGCACGATGGCTCATGCCTGTAATCCCAGCACTTCAGGAGGCCGAGGTGGGTGGATCAACTGAGGTCAGGAGTTTGAGACCAGCCTGACCAACATAGTGAAACCCTGTCTTTATTAAATACAAAATATTAGCCGGGTTGGTGGTGCATGCCTGTAATCTCAGCTACTTGTGAGGCTGAGGCAGGAGAATCGCTTCAACCTGGGAGGCGGAGCTTGCAGTGAGCTGAGATTGTGCCATTGCACTCCAGCCTGGGCAACAAGAGTGAAACTCCATCTCAAACAAAACAAAACAAAACTTTGTTGGCTTCCTGATATCTCACTGTCTATTTGAGGAATTCCACAGAATCTTCAAAGGATTTGAGGGAAAGTGCATTAACGTGGACAAAGGATGGAATCAAAATAATGTGATAGTGGGAATAATTCAAGCACCTATTTAAATTTTTACCAATTGCCAGCATAGGGATGATATGACACCAGCATATCAAAGTAACTAACAAATTAGCTACACAAACATCTTGGAATTTGGTTTGGTTCTCTTTTCTCATCACACATCTCCATGAAGAATAGTGCTTATCCTTATTTCTTGTTTGCCTTTCTATTTCCTTCCAAATTCTACATGCCAAGAATTCCTCTGTCTTTTAAGTGGCCATCAACTCAATAGGCAAAAATTTGTAATAATCCAGAGAAAAAAATCCAAATATAAACCAGGTAGGAACATGAATGCCCCTGAATATTAATGACCAAAAAAATAAAAAAAAAAAAGCACTGGTGAATTTTTAAATTAAATTAATACATATATATGTACATATATAGGGGTTTGGAGGAGAACAGAAGGTCTAACTCAGGAGTTGGACTTGGTGGGGGAGAGCACAGGTTAAATGTGAGCTGTGAGCACCCAGTTTGGGAGGAAGAAGGAAATGGGAACCAACTGCCAGTCAAGCAGCTGCAGTCTAAGAAGAACAAATTAGGGCAGGCCTCAGCATCTCTTTCCAATTACATAGAAAATCTGAAATAAGAATAGCTGTGAACTTTTCTTAATATACAACATTCATTAGTTTATATACAGTCCTCACCACAGCCCTCCGAGATAAGTATACTCTTTGTTCCCATTTTGCAGATGAGGAAAACTGAGGCAGAAAGAAATTAAGTTGCTTAAGGTTACACACATAGTAGGTATCACACATTTAGTTAGAGGCAGAGCTGGGATTCAAACTCAGGTCTGGCTCCTAGCCTCTGCTCTTAACCACAACACCATATACTCCTACCCCTGGGCCTAGTTCATGTGCTTGGCAGAGTATTAGAGCCTTTCAAGGTAAGTGTGATTATCCCCTTTACAAATGAACTTTGGAAAAGTTAAGCAAAGATTACACAGCTAGACAATAATTCAATAGTAGTCTCTTACCTGTTTTTCCTTTTTTCATTTGTCAATCTGTTTTAATTTGATTTGAATTAAAAAATAGTACTTGATTGCAAAATATTCTGGGACCACTTTTCTCCAACTCTTCAACCTTTCGACAATTATATTATTGTTTTCCCATTTTATAAGTAAGGCAACTGAGGACTATTCAGATATTTCATTCACTCCATGTGTTTACTAAGCCCTGCTGTGTGCTGGATACACAATCTGCTGTGTGCTGGATACATATGATACAAAGTAATGACTATCTGGCATCTTGAAGGTACCCAGAATATTGGACTTAACTTACCTGAAGGTGCCAAGCTGGAACATTCTTCATATTCCCTGTGTGCCTATTACCAAGTTATATTGTTTAGTTTGAGGAAAAAAAAACAACGCTCCCTTAGAGAATCAAAGATGCATATGAGCATATTTAAGGACTACCCTAAAACTTAGACTTAATCTAGCTTGCCCTAGACATATTAACATCCGGTAGCACAAGTGTTCTGTGGGATATATTTCAGAAAAATACAGAATAAATGCAGACTCCTTTGGCTGGCGTTCAGGCCCTTCATAAACTAACTCTGAATTATTTTTCAGTCTCATTTCCTGCAATTGCACCCGATTTTTTCTGTTCTGCAATCTGCTATTTTAGACAAAGCTTTCATAAGAAATTACATAATGACAAGTAATTCCCACATTCCCTAGATATATACTTGGATTTCAAATGCCATAATTATAATCTTTCTCCAAAGAAAAATGCACGATACAGGCTTCATTCCATCAAGAGGCATATGAGGTAAGTGTTATTATACACGCGTCCAGCAGATGGGAAAACCACGCAAGTGGAAGGGAATCAGAGAAGCATTAATAGACCCTCAAACGACCATAATGCTTAACTCCTCTTGTTCCAATCTTGACTCAAAATTATGATTATTTTGATTATTTGATGATTGTTTTGATAGTATAAACTCCATATCTGCAACCTCAGTTGTCTACAAAACTGAAGTGCAAACATTTAAAAAGAATTCTCACCAACCAAGGATTGAAATTGTAATGCGAATAGAAAGGGCTCAGCATGAAAGCACAATCAGAAACCGAAGAGAGTTGATCAAAGAGAAAATTCTAGCTGAATTGTCCTATTTTTAGTTCCCCAGGGATCCCACTGTCTATGACACATTAACAGCGGTGTGAATCGTTTCTGTTACATCACATACTCTGTCCTCTCGTGATACAGGTCTTCCCCAATTGAGTATATACAGATAATCAATGACTTTATCTGGGAGGGATTGGAGCTATAGAATAATCTATCTGACCAATCTGATGGACCATTTGTAAGAGCTGATTGCCAGATTGGATCTTCATTTGACAAATAAATACTAGAGCTGCAGAAAGTAAAGTTTACTCCAACCCAATTAATCATTAATTCATCCACAGGAAAAATACATTTTCTCCACATGGAATATTGATTTTTCTATGAATATTACCTCCGCATTGAAAAACGAGTGAGTCACTGCAGTTAAGCCAGTGTACCCTGATGTTGAATTCCCTGAAGAAGGTACAGTTATATTACATTCCCTTAGCAAGAATTTGGTTAAGTGATAAGCATTTTTCTCTTTTCTTTCTTTTTTCTTTTTTCTTTGAGACCGTGTGTCTGTCACCCAGGCTGGAGTACGGTAGTACAATCTCAGCTCACTGCAACCTCTGCCTCCCAGGTTCAAGCAATTCTCGTGCCTCAGCCTCCCAAATAGCTGGGATTACAGGAACATGCCACTACTCCTGGCTAATTTTTGTATTTTTTGTTAAGATGAGCTTTCAACATATTGGCCAGGCTGGTCTTGAACTCCTGACCTCTTATGAGCTAATCATACGACTTCTAACTAGATTTTCTATTAATGTACAAGGAGAGACTCCACTACTAAAGTTTGTTTTACTTCTCTGGTTATTTACACAGAATGCTGGCAATACATTAAGGCTCACTAATGTGGACCTAAGTGGAATCTCCGAGAGGCTTTGAATATATATGTGCAAACTGTCCTATTTTCTTCATATGCTCTTAAATATGTATGTGTGTAAGTATATATATGACACATATATATATATTCCTAGACATCTAGGGTTTGCTGTCGTTAGTGACCAAGAAAAAGTAGTTCTTTTGTGCACGTGTGAAAACATCAAATTAGCAATTACCATAGAAATGTATTTCATTGAATAACTAGGTTTCGTTTGTTTGTCTGTTTCAGGGAAATTTAAAACAATTATTAGATGTTATTGTGCCTCTTCTTGTGTTGATATGTGTATTTGGGTCAAAAGTGCAAAAACTTTTTTCTACAATATACAGTTATTTTGGCTTTTCCCAGGGGAAGCTAGCAATAGTTTTAAAAGCACAAATTGATGTAAAATATTTTGACTCTTATAATAATGTGAAGAAATTTTATTTGCATTAACCAATAATGTTCAGGAATCTTTTGGTAGTAAGTATATTTTAAATGGTGTAATTTGTATGTTTATGATATGTATTCAATTATTTAAGTTAGGTATCAATGCATTTTTAAAAAATGGGCTCCCAGGTGAACAAAACTTTGCTTTTCTTCTCCATTCTGTACAGGACAAGCATTATTTAGTTCACACAGTCAGCTCTCACTACACTTCAACCAGATGGGGCAAGTTCGTATTTGAATTCTGTTATCTTTATCTAAGGGAAGCAAAATTAACCATTTAATACTAGATTATCTTTAATGGTTATTAAAAGAATGTTATTGACCAAAAAGACATATTTAGAGATTAATAAAGATATATTAGACTATCCAAAAGTGGATGCGTGCAAATGTGGTCCTAATCTAGAAAGGATGTCATTTTTGTATGTTGCTTGGGAGGTAGGCAAGTTTGTTCTCTCTCCTGACCTGCTCCATCTGTAATTTGTCAGCTCATTACCAGCATGGGGGTGTGAAACGAGGGAGGATTTGTGCCGACCCTGCTGTGGCTCTCATGCCACTCAGAGGGATGCAGTCTTGCAGCAGATGGTACCCTGGCATGGTGCAGCTTGACGGCTCCTCACCTGTGATGGAAGAAGCTACTCCATCTCCCTGAGCATCAGTTTGGCCCTCAGGTGGCTGCTTGAAAGATAAAAATCATGACAAATAAAATACACTCTGTGCTGACCTTTTGCAAGAATTAGTGAGACCTCAGTCCTGTGCTTTGTACTCTGCCAGAAACCTCCCAGTTTAAAAACATTGCTAGTTATTGTCTGTAGAAGCCATCCCTTCTTCCATCTTTGTGCTCCTTTGCTATTTTTGAAATATCTAAGCATAAATTCAGTTTTAAAATTATATATTTAACAGATGTATAGTGGGTTTTACAGTTTTCTCAATGGGTGAAATCAGAAGGAAACTGTCAACGTCAGTACACTTCACTCCCCACCCCATCCCGGATGCAGGGCACAGAAGATAATCCCCATGCAAGTGCACGTGTGTGCAAGGAAAAAAAGCAGATGCTTGGGATACCAGAAACCTTGGGAGCCACTGACTCCGAGAAGGAGTGACTTGCAAAGCCAAGAACCAGATCCATATGCTTCTTTCTGCATTCCTCCACAACACCTGCGTTTGCATTCCTCCAGAGAGTTGTCCTATGCATCCATCCAGATCTTTGTCACACTGCAGCCCACTCAGGTCCCATCTGCAAAGAAATGCCCCTGATCCCACAGCTCCATGTTGATCTTCTCCCCTTTCACCATCTACAGCCCTTTGCATTTAGGGTATTTTACAGCACTACTCGTTTTACACCTTTACAATTTAGGAGTTAAAAAACCATTCTGCATCAGCCACAAGTTTTCTCTTATGTCTCCACCAATTTTTTGTTAAGGGGGATAGTTGACTAAGGCCATTCCAGCTCCAGTCACTTTTCTACCTAGCACAGTCATCCCTCCAGATCCCTGGGTTCCACCTCTGTAGATTCAAGCAATATTTGAAGAAAGGAGATTGCGTCTGTGCTAACATGTACAGATATTTTCTCTTGTTATTATTCCTTAAACAATAGAGTATACCAACTATTTACACTGTGTGATGTATTATAAGGAACCTGAAGATGATTTAATGTCTAAGGGAGGATGTGTGTCAGTAATATGCAAATGCTATGCATCATTTCTATATCAGGGACTTGAGCATCCATGGATTTGGTATCTGAGGGCGTCCTGGAACAAACTGCCCACAGATATCGAGGGACCACAGTATTTTTATCCTCCATGTCACCCCCTGCCCTGACCTCCAGAAACAATCATTTGCCATTTTAAAGGACCTACTCTAAATGAGCAACAGAGGAGCTCTCCTGCCCACCACCGACTCCCCGCCTGCCTTCAGCCTTGTGGGGAGGAAGAGCCCCGGCCTTGGCTGATGGAACTCAGCTCCTGGGATCAGCTGGCAATAGAGGGTCATGTCCCAGCTTCATTGACTTCCTGCATCGTAAATCTCTTCTTAGGAGATAACCTCTCCTCTCAGGCCCTTAGGACCAACTGCCCTCTCTCCACCTTCTCTGAGACCTCAGGTGTGAAGAATACGTTTTTATTTATTTGCTAGATGTTTGTTTGAATACTGGTGAAAACTAATCATGTGGACTTGGTCCTCGGGGGGGGTTAATCGTCCAAGTGTAAAAACGAAAACCACCAGTGAATGATGTTTGACTATCAGTTACAAGTTTTTCTTTCTCTTGCAATGAAACAGCTCACAATAACTGAAAATGAAGGGAGTGGTAAATTGAGATAGAGATATCCCTTCCTTCCCAACACTCCACCCCTGAAAAATCAGGGTAGGCAGGCCTCTGTTAGAGCTCTCTTGCTGCAGAAGAGAACTCACAGTCACTTTGAAGTGAATCCCCCCGATCTTTGAGAGGCCAGGGCATTGAAAGGGTTTACCCAGGGAGACTCTGCATTGAGGTGAGGGTGGGAACAGCCCCACTAGCCAGCAGCTGTTCGCAGCAGTGAACTTGAGCCCCCAAGATGCTGCCCAGGAGAGGAAGAAACCTGACTTGGAATAGCCCCGGATGTAGCGCTGAGCCTGAGCCCTGGCCTGCCTGCCTGGGAAGCTTGGCGACGATTCCTGTGTCCATGCCTGGCATAGAGTGAGTGGAGCTGCCACCTTCAAACTGCATAGGGGGGCCACTTCCACAGGCCTGGTTCTTCCTGCATGGGAGAGCACTGTCCCCACCCCAGAGGCAACTAAAAGCTTCTCATTAAAAGAAATGTAGTTGAGCCCCAAAGTTCCAGGAAATAAGATGACTCCAGGAGAAGTTGATTGTTAGGGTGTCTAACTCAACCCTATACTCCTTTCTTTGGCTAAGGAAGGAACTTCGGTGTGATGGATAAAGTGACCTGCACACCCCACACAGGTAGAATTCTCCTGCTTCGGGGGTAAGAAGCTGTCCTGAAGCAACCCTCACCCATGCCATCTTGTGAGCTATCGGCCCTCAAAAGAGGTGGTCTGTGAAGAACTAGAGTTTTTTACTACCATATCATCTTGGGACTCAAAATATGTAACCACCCCGAAAAAGGGACAGAAAACACAGGAACAGAAAGAGCTTGTTTCCCTATCGTTTTAAAGACTTCAATTTTAAAAACTGCCATTTCTTTGCATTTTTTGTTCATCAATTTCTGAAGAATTCCTATAGGCAAGGGCCTTTCCAGGCTCTGCTGGAGATTTTATGGGAAAAAAGTTCAGTGTCTGATCTTGGAGAATTTAAAATTGGCAGGACAGAGAAGAGGGGCACAGTTCTCTCTTTCTAGAATGTGATTCCACTCCTCAGTTGGCCTGACTTAATCACGCTTCCATCTCAGCTTCGACGTGCCTTTCCGAGGTAAGCCTTTGGGGCCCCTGCCCCTGATACAGAAGAGACACTAAGTTATTTTCCTGCTCTGTGGTCCCGGAGTTATGTGAATTTCCTTTTGAAACTCATCACACATATTTATTTATGTATTTATTTAAGCATATTTCTCTGCGAGAGTATACCTGTCACCATGGCAGGGATTTGTCTGCCTCTTTCACTGTAGTACCTGCATAGTGCTGGCGCTGTTGGGGGTGCCCGGTAAACTTGGGTGAATGAATTTTTACCTGACTCTGAATGAGGGTGCTCAGAAGTAGCAGTGAACGCTGGGACGCTGGGGGAGGAAGAGGGTTATCATAAAGGAGGTGACACAAGGCTGGACCTCACAAGATGAAATCTCAGTAGGGCAGGAAAGCAGAGAATTTGGACAATGGCAGAGAAGTGAAGCTCAGAGTAAATTAAGTAAATTGATGATGATGACAATGACAGTACCATTTATCATGTGGTCACTTTATGCCAGGAACTCTTACATTCGTAGCAATGTTTATTTGTTACACCAACCATGAGGGGCAGGTACCACTGAGCCCCATGTAGTGATATGAAAACCAGGGTTCATAGAGGTTAAGTTCCTTGCCACGGTCATATGGATGGAAAGTAAAGACAGTAAAGACATTGAGCTTTGCATTTGGACTCAGACCTAGAGTTGTTCAAACCCTAGTTCTGCTCACTCCGTGGAAACATGGGTTTTTTGAGGGGAGTACAAGTAGAGGAAAGTGGAGAAGTGGATTGCAGTTTGATTCTTAGGGGCCAAGAATGCCACCCGGGGATTTAGACTTTGACCTAATCACATGTATTTATTTCTTCAAATGCTAGAGAGCCTTGGAACGTTCTTGAGCACGTGCTTTGGAAAAATTCCTCTGGAAAAGAGAGAAGGTGAGGGAGGGGAGAGGAGGGTCTGAGATTTGAGGGGTCTGTAGCAGGAGGTTGGGAGACACAGTAGGGAGCTGGGACAGCAGGTCTAGAAATGAAACTAGGACACGTCCAGACCTCAGGTGGAATTAACTAGAATCTGGTTAGAGAGCCAGAAAGAACAAAGAGAAAAAATACCTCCCAAGTTCCCACCTGGCTGCCCAGGAGGCTGTAATGCGCTTAACAAATAAAGCCTGCCCTTTAACAAATAGAGGAGGCAGGAGGTGTCTGTCTGCAGGGAGGCCTACAGACAAAACGTGGAAGGAGGCTGCCCTCTTCTGGAAAATGAAAGCCGGATGCTGAATCAAAATCCTCATATGCGCAGGACAATTTATTATTATTATTATTATTATTATTATTTTATTTTCAGAGACAGGGTCTTGCTGTGTTGCCCAGGCTGGAGTGCAATGATGCAATCATAGCTCACTGTAACCTCGATCTCCCGGGTTCAAGCGATACTCCTGCCTCAGCCTCCTGAGTAGCTGGGACTACAAGTGTGTGCCACTACACCCAGCTATTTTGTTTGTTTGTAGAGAGGAGGTCTCACTATGTTGCCCAGGCTGGTTTCAAATTCCTGGCTTCAAGCCATCCTCCCAACTTGGCCTCCCAAAGAGCTGGGATTACAGCTGTGAGCCATCACACCCGGCCATCAGCATGTTTAAATATACATCCTTATATATATTTAAATATATATCTTATATATATACATATACATCCATACAGAACCGACCGATGCTGAGTTGATACTAACTAGTCAACCAACAAACAACTGGTAACTAACGACTTGGTAACCAGGTAGGAATTCGGACAAATCTGGTTGTTCAGGGAGAACAAGGGTCTGTCAAACAAGTTGTTACATCTTCTAATGCATCCTATTTCAGACTCAGGAGCAGTTTATATTTTACACAGTCTCTGTCTCTCTAATTCCTTCAGACTTATCAAGCACAGGAGAAAACCTAGGTAAAAAATAAATAATAAAACACTCAAGAACATCTCAAATGAAAAAAAGAGTTATAATATCAAATGTTGTTGCAGAGGTGGAACAAGATGTGGAAAAACTTGAAACTCCACTAATACGAGATACTGAAAAGCCATACAGCAAGGACACAGAGAGGGAGACAGAGCTGAGCTAAAAGTCCAATCTAAGACAGTACACTACGACCCAGCAATTCCACTGCCGGTGTAGACCAGATACAAAGAGTTCTATGATACCAAAAGATATATACGTGTATGTTCCTAGCAGTACTTTTCATTATAGCCCAGACCTGGAAATCATCGAATTATCCATCAGCAGTAGAATGGACAAGTGTATTTATACAAGTGTATTCATACAATTGAATGTAATAGAGCTATGGGAATTTACTGCTACCCTGAACAGCAAAAGTAAATCTCACAAGCGTAACTTAAGTGAAGGAATCCAAACCAAAAATCATATATATCATTCTATTCACAAATTTCAAAAACTGGCAAAATTTTTGTATGGCGACGGAAGGCAAAATAACAGCTCCTTAAGATATGGGCTGGGTAATGTTGTGCTCCCAAATCTAATTGTGGATACAGGGGTGGGTCACTGTGTGGATACATGGGTGTGTCACTGTGTGAATTCAGGAGTACACACTTTGATATGTGAGTTTTTAACTTTGTATTATATATATAAATATATATAAATATGTAAGTATATATAAATATAAAAAAATATAAATACATATATATTTAAGAGATGGGGTCTTGCTCTGTCTTCCAGTCTGTAATGCAGTCCAGAACTCGTAGGCTCAAGGGATTCTCCTGCCACAGCCTTCTGAGTAGCTGGATTAGCTGGGACTATAGGCATACACCGCCACACCTGGTGGTATATTCAGCTTTAAATAAATGAATTGGCTGGGTGTGGTGGCTCACACCTGTAATCCCAGGACTTTGAAAGGCTGAGGCTGGAGGATTGCTTGAGGCAAAGAGTTCCAGATCAGTTTGGGTGACAGAGTGAGACTCCGTCTCTAAAAGATTTTTAAAAATAAAACGTACTTAAAATTTAGGAAAGATCTCAGTTGCAAGGGCTAAGTTGAAAAGACAGGAGTAAAAAGGTAATAGACAATTTAGAATATATGGATATATGTCATTTGGTACTTTAATATACATTATTGTTTTTTAATTATTTAATAGTCCATGAATAGATTAAATTCCATGAAGACAAGAACTGTATCTCATTCATCTTTATAGCCTCTGGATGCCCAGTGTACATCATAAAGTAGCTATTCAGAAAATATATATTTTAAAAAATTTTAAATGTTCTGTTTACAGCAAAGTTCTCTAAACTAAATATAGTGATTGAATACATTTCTACAATAAAAAAATTAGACAATAAAGACAAACGGCATTTCTGGGCTTATACTGGACAAAATAGGAGCAAGAATAGAGGCAATTTACTCTGTTTCTGTTACCTTAGGATGAAAAGAGTTTGCTTGGATTTATCCAAAATCTTTTTTCTCATCCAAATATGAAAATATTATAAAGTTAAATTCTC
The DNA here is from genome assembly GCF_009764315.1 of Trachypithecus francoisi. NCBI lineage: Eukaryota > Metazoa > Chordata > Mammalia > Primates > Cercopithecidae > Trachypithecus > Trachypithecus francoisi. Next base: position 38,800,232 of record NW_022681465.1, read on the forward strand.
AGCAATAACATTGTATTAGTCCATTTTCATGCTGCTGATAAAAGCATATCCAAGACATGACCATTTACCAAAAAAAAAAAAAAAAAAAGAGGTTTAATGGATTCACAGTTCTACATGGCTGGGGAGGCCTCACAATCATGGTGGAAGGTGAAAGGCACGTCTCACATGGCAGCAAACAAGAGAAGAGAATGAGAACCAAGCAAAAAGGGTTTCCCCTGATAAAACCATCAGATATTGTGAGACTGATTCACTACCATGAGAATATTTCGGGGGAAACCACCCTATGATTCAACTATCTCCCACCGGGTCCCTCCCACAACATGAAGGAATTATGGGAGCGACCATTCAAGGTGAGATTTGGGTGGGGACACAGTTAAGCCATATCACACATATTATCTATTGCTACATAATAAATTACGCCCCAAACTTAGGGCTTAAAACCACATACATTTTTTTTTCTTCACAGTTTCTGAAGCTTAGGGATCTGGAAGTGACTTAGCAGGGGTTCTGACTCAGGGTCCTCCAAGATGTTGGCTGGGGCTGCAGTCACCTGAAGGCTTGACTGGGCCTGGAAGATCCACTCTTCAAGAGGCTCACTCACATGACTGTGGGTGGAGGTCTACTCACAACTCTCCCCAGAGCAGATCATCCAAGAGTAAGAGCAAGCTGGAAAACACCATCACTTTTATGACCTAGTCTCTGACATCACACACAATCACTTCTACATTCTATTCACTACAAACAAGTCACTAAGACCGGCCCACGTTCAGGTGTAGGGGAATTATGTTCCATCTTTTGAAAGGAATATTAAATAATCAGTGGATGTATTTTAAATCATCACAGTCCACCATCTGGCCACAAATTATTTCTGTTTCTCCCACATGTAAAATACTCTCATTCCTCTCAACTCCTCCCAAAAGTCTCAAACTTGTACAGGATATCTAGGTTTGAAGTCCAGGATGTAATTATTTAAATCAGATCCCAATACAGAGAAGTCTTCTCAGGTGTAGTTCTTTTTTTTTTTTTTTAATTGAGACAGAGTCTCACTCTGTTGCCCAGTCTGGAGTGCAGTGGTGCAATCTCAGCTCACTTGTAGCCTTGATCCCTGGACTCAAGCAATCCTCCTGCTTCAGCCTCCCAAGTAGCTGGGATGACAGGCACACACCATAATGGCTGGCTAATTTTTTAAAAGTTTTTTGTGGTGATGGAGTTTCACCATGTTTCCCAGGCTGTTCTCAAACTTTTGGGCTCAAGCAATCATCCTGCCTCAGCCTATCAAAATGTTGGGATTACAGGCATAAGCCACCGTGCCTGACCAGGTGTAGTTCTTTAATAATAGATCTTCAAGTAGAGTTCCTTTCTGTCTAACGTCTTGCGGACTAAAGAGACAAGTTATCTGCAATGTCTATCAATTATCTATCACTGTGTAACTAATTACCCCCAAAACTCTGTGGTTTAAAACAACATTTATCTCAGTGTCTGTGGGTCAGGAGTTCGGTGGTTTTGCTGGATGAGTCTGACTCAGTGTCATTTCACAATGTTGTAGTCAATGTGGGATGCAGTAATCTGAAGGCCTGATTGGGGCTGGAGGATCTGCTTCTAAAAATCCCTCACCGGCATGGTTGTCGGCTGGTGGCCTCCGTTCCTTACCATGTGGACCTCTCCCTGGATGGCTTAAATCTTCTCACAACACACAGTTGGTTTCCTCCAGAGGAAATGATCCAAGAGGAAGCCAGCAACATGGAAGCCATGATGTCCTTTATGACCTAACTTTGTGACATGCTATCACCTCTGCTGTGTTCTATTGGTTACTTGGAACGACCCTGATATGACACAATAGAGGACTAGGCAAGAGCATCAATCCAGGAATTTAGGGCTCATGGGTGCCATCTTGGAGACAAGCTAGCACACCTGTAATGCTAGAAGCTGAATCCAGGAGCACCATCAGAGGCTGTAGATTCTGGTGATGTCTCAAACACTCTTCCTGTGATCTTGATACAGTAACAAAATTTCTGGGTACCCTGAAAATGGAAATAATAAGTTTCTACCAGGTGAATGATTAGGTGATGATGATCACTTTGAAGTAACATGAGCCTGGCCATGTAAATCCAGCAATGTGTTCTTGGAAAAAAATCACTGCCCTTCTCTAGGCCTTGGTTTCCTCAGCTTCAAAAAGTGTATAATAATAGCTGCTTTGGGCCGGGCGCAGTGGCTCATGCCTGTAATCCCAGCACTTTGGGAGGCTGAGGAGGGCAGAGAACAAGGTCAGGAGTTCCAGACCAGCCTGGTCAATATGGTGAAACCTGTCTCTACTAAAAATACAAAAATTAGCAAGGCATGATGGCTTGCACCTGTAGTCCCAACTACTCAGGAGGCTGAGGCTAAAGAATCACTTGAACCCAGGAGGCAGAAGTTGCCAAGAGCCGAGATCGTGTCATTGCACTCCAGCCTGGGTGACAGAGTGAGACTCCATCTCAAAAATAATAACAACAATAATAATAATAATAATAATAGCTGCTTTGGTCAGTTCTTACAGGGGTTCAAGGTTACATATGTAAGATACAATTATTAAGCAATTGATAAATGGTAACTATTTTAAAGAATATTGCATATTGGCTGGGCACAGTGGCTCATGCCTGTAATCCCAGCACTTTGGGAGGCTGAGATGGGCAGATCACAAGGTCAGGAGATCGAGACCATGCTGGCTAAGACGGTGAAACCCCATCTCTACTAAAAATACAAAAAATTAGCCAGGCGTGATGGCGCGCACCTGTAGTCCCAGCTACTCAGGAGGCTGAGACAGGAGAATGGTGTGAACCCGGGAGGTGGAGCCTGCAGTGAGCGGAGATTGCACCACTGCACTCCAGCCTGGGCAACAGATCAAGACTCCATCTCAAAAAAAAAAAAAATGCACATTTTGTGATATTGCCTGGTAACCATCTGAGTCGATAGATGTATTTCAGTTTTTGGAAAGAAATATTTAAATTAGTAAGAAGGTAAACCTTTGTCATTTAATAACTGATATACCATATTTCATAAAACTAAGAAAATAGAAAAAAAATCCATTGTCCTACAACTCTAATACAATGTCATCACCATCTTTCCTTCCAGCCTTCTTTTCCATGCATTTCTCATAACTGAAGTCAGAGTGTACATAAAAGTTTGCTTTTTGCTTCTTTCTCTTTATATCTTAGTATAGAAACTTCTAACAGAGTTTGACACAGACTCTTGGCCCAGTGTGTCAAGCTCAGAGGAATGACCCATGGGTCCTAATGAGAGGTAAGCACTGGAAAAGGAGGGGAAATTCCATAGGTCAGCAAGGCTGCATCAGGATCAGCTGAAGTTCTGAGAGCAGATCTCATGGAGAGAATCAAAGGCTAACTAGGGAAAACAGTAGGAGTCACTAAGAGATTCTGGAAGTTGTGTAGGGATGAAAGTTGCTTAACTACTCTCTGACTCAGTTCATCTTCTATACACCAAAGATGTTACATGCCTCTACCTTTATAGGGCTGCTGGGAGGATTCATCAAGTTCCTGCATGTAAAGTTCCAGGCACAAAGTAATGATGTTGCTATTAAAATGGTAAGATGTGGCTGGGCGCAGTGGCTCATGCCTGCAATCCCAGCACTTTGGGAGGCTGAGGCGGGTGGATCACAAGGTCAGGAGTTCAAGATAAGCCTGGCCAAGATGGTGAAATCCCATCTCTACTAAAAATTAGCCGGGTATGATGGTGGGCACTGCTCGGGAGGCTGGGACAGGAGGATTGTTTGAACCCAGGAGGCAGAGGTTGCAGTGAGCCGAGATCACGCCACTGCACTCCAGCCTGGGCGACAGAGTGAGACTCCGTCTCAAAAAACAAAAAACAAAACAAAGCAAATGGTAAGATGCAATGCATCAGGGTCTGGGATTTTCCCAAGTGTTTAGCAGCCTAGGAATTCTCAATAGACTTCTGAAACATAATTTATGCCCTAAAATGTTGATGACTAATATCTATGATATAGGAAAGTCTGTCTGGATATCAAGTCAGTGTGGGTTTGATCATTCATTTCAACCATTGGAAACAAACCCTAATGTCTCGAGGAGCCAGGTGGGTGACCTAAGGGTGCAACGGCAGGAGGGTGTACCACCTAGAGAGCACAAGCCCTCCTCAAAAGAGAAGCTGCTACTGGGTTCATTGTTACCCTATGTAAGTGTGGACCAGGGTTGCTGTTTGATATCTACAGAGTATTATTTCAACATTCATCAGATTTAATGCACTATGCCACATAAGCGAGGTGATGCTACTAGGGTATTTTTTGGAAATTTACACACACACAAGTCTGCTAAAGTAGTTAGGTTGAAGGATTCCTAGCTCTGGGAGAAAGGTTACATTTTCTGCCTTATCCCCAGCTTCCCAGCTATTGGGGTTATTTGAATTATTTAACCTTGACCTGTTGGATTAGTCCATTCTCACACTACTAATAAAGACATACCTGAGACTGGGTAATTTATAAAGGGAAGAGGTTTCATTGACTCACAGTTCTGTATGGCTGGGGAGGCCTCAGGAAACTTACAATTATGGTGGAAGGGAAAGCAAACATGTCCTTCTTCACATGGCAGCAGCAAGGAGAAGAATGTAAGCTGAGAGAAGGGGAAAGCCCCTTATAAAACCATCAGATCTCATGAGAACTCACTATCATGAGAATAGCACAGGGTTAACCACCCCCATGATTCAATTCCTCCCACCAGGTTCCTCCCGACTCACATGGGGATTATGAGAACTACAATTCAAGATGAGATTTGGGTGGGGACACAGCCAAACCCTATCACCTGTATTCAATTTATATAATAAAATACATTTAATTAATAAATTATGTTAAAAGTACACATTGACACATGAAAGGTTTCAAGAAATCCTATACTAGAGCAAAGAAACCCATTTAACTGTGTTCAGCCACTTGTTTCTCATAATATTTCATTCAAAAGCTTTATTTTCCATATAAAATGTATGACCGCCTTACAGAGCACTCTTTGGGAAAGGATGACCGACTTTTAAAAGGAAGACCCAAACAAACCGGTCAACGGAAACGGAGTGCTGCTCTGGTCCCATGCCCGAGACACCTGCCAATAGTCCTCTGCCACTCACCATCCTTGCATCAGCATCTGGGACATGGTAATTACACTTGATGGCTTGTCACTCCACCTCTCCTCACTCCTCAGCTCACAGAAAAGAGATTTGTGAAATACCAGCTCTGGTCTTGGCAAATATTTGTTTCCCCCTGGAACCCTGGAAAATGCATTTTTAAAACTCTTCCTACAATTGCAGTATGGCAGCAGCTTTATCAGTATGTGAAGATAGAGCGATGACGTGGCTTGGATATTTGACATTTTGTATTGTTGGAAAGTGGCAAATTGCGCTGAGCTGTAAATGCACTGTAAACGGTGTTGTGCTGAATTATAAAGACAATTAGTATATTTCTTCCTTGTTTCTCATTTATCTTTTAGTTTGTAAACATGGAAAGCAGAGTGCGGTAAGCTTCACACGCCTTATCTGTAAAATGAGCACAATGATACTTATGTTACAGACTTTTGTAAGCCAGAATTTTTAAAATGCTAAACTACCTAAGAGAATACAAAAAACATAGCAGCATCCAATAAATGACAATTCTTAGTATTACTTCCACGCCTCCTGTTAACATTAAACTCTTGGAGGATGGAAGAAAGCATGGCTGTGAGGCACATAAAATCACCAGAGGAAATCAGAATACTGCAATGTTTGGGGTTCCTTGAAAGTTTTTAAAGCGTGTAAGGGTCCTCAGACATGATCTTTTACAGATGAGAACAAGATGAAATGAGATTGATAAAAATTAATCAATTTCCCCACGTTTTGCACAGGAGCATAAATTACCAGCAGACAACATCTGGATTCCATACTAAGATCAAGCATCTCACTACAAAGTTACAAACTGAATATGCCTCACGCCTAAAATGCACACACCTATCAATCTTCACTTTGCATGTCCCAAATATTCTGTAACTTTCACAAGTTTGAATGTTTAACAAATTTGAACTTTTGGGCTACTGAGTCTTGTGCTGCAAATGTCACCAGTCCTTTGTTTAAGTCTCTGCGTGTATTTCAGTCAACAGGTTTTCTTCATTACGCACTGTGTTTTCTGTCCATCAGGCAGCAAAGCATCAGCGCATCCCACCACCAGATGGCGCCAGACCCACTTGTGGAGGCTCTGGGGACGCCATCAGCTTGGGACTAGAAGCTGATGAAAAAACTAAAAGTTTCATTTCCAGGTTCCATTTAAACGTTCATACTGGGCCATAAAAGCAGATGAATTAGATATGCCATTATCCTGAATATATATATTTATATTTTATTATGTATATATATAGAAAGAGAGAGAGACACGGAGTCTCGCTCTGTCACCCAGGCTGGAGAGCACTGGCGGGATCTCAACTCACTGCAACCTCCGCCTCCGGGTTCAATCGATTCTCCTGCCTCAGACTCCTGAGTGGCTGGGATTACAGGCACGCACCACCATATCCAGCTACATTTTGTATTTTTAGTAGAGACGGGGTTTTACCATGTTGGTCAAGCTAGTCTGGAACTCCTGAGCTCGTGATCCACCCGGCCTTGGCCTCCCAAAGTGCTGGTATTACAGGCGTGAGCCACCGTGCCTGGCCTATCCTGCATATTTGAACTTATTTCAGTTTAATAAAAACAGAGCAGAGAGAGAAATGGCTGGAAGCCTAGCAGCTCTGAGCTATCTCATGTAAGGCTTAGCGGGGAATCCTGACCCAAGTCCAATCTCCAAGCTCTAGACATCTCGCCAACAAAACAGGAAGCCAACACATTCTGGATCTTCTTTCCAAGATAAAGGCGACCTTTTACAATATTTCTTTTTCAGAGACAACGGAAGCTGAAAAATAATTGCCGAGAAACGAGGAACTTTTCTAGAAGAACTTAAATCCAAAAGGCTATGGGATAGTAATGAGAAGTGGAGAACAAAAAAGGCATGGAAAGTAAAATCAGGAGGAAAAACAAACGTTTTAAAACAGCCAAGTGTGGGGAGTTGGAAAGTGAAGCTCTGAGTAGAAACCAGAGTTACAAAATTTCAGAGCTGGAAGGGGCCTTATAAGGAAGCAGAATTGGGCCCGAGGACTAAATATTTGCCAAAAACCACACAGGCAATTAGTGGCAGACAAGACAGGACCTTCTTTTTTGCTAACCAGGGCTCTTTCCATTGAAACATGTGGTCCTCTCAATATCTAACTAAAAACCTTTCACAAAATCCAAGTAAACACAGAGAAACATCCTCTCTTCTGTCTTCACTGCTTTCTCTGCCCACACGTGCACATGTGCACACACAGCCACAATTATAACAATACAGGAAATTGAAGGAAGCCATCTGAAACTTCAACGTCGGGCACAGCCGCCACAGATAACATATCAAATGCAAGGCTAGAAAGCAGCACTGTTCACATTCACACAGGAAGCCCGACTCAAGCTGTTTGACCCTATTTAGTAATCAGTTCCATACTCACAAAAGAATGCCAGAACAAAAACAGAAGGAAAAGAAAAAAAATAACTCCAACCATCCTTTTCCTTTGGAAGAGGATTTATACCAAGAAGTTTAAAGATAGGCCCAGCTGGTTTATAGAATTTTGCAGGAAATTTGGGGACCTCTGTGATTCCATTGTCTTCCCCGGCCCAGGAAAGTAGCCATACCAAGGCAGTTATGGGGATAATTCAAACAAATCAAAGCCATATTTCACCTCAATTGTGCTTATACTATAGGCAAAAGTATTTTGGACCTAAATATTTCCGATAATCATCAGATGCATCCTGGTCTCATGGGAAATGCTGAGAAAACCTATGGGGCTATTATCCACTTACTAGCTCTGTAACCTTGGGCAACTTACTTAACTGTTCTGAGCCTCTTCCTTCCTCTACCAAAATGAGATTGATCAACTATTGCCTTCCAGAATAGTGCTGAGGCAAAAATGAGAGTCAATGTTCTACGGCACGAAGACACACCAGGAAATATTAGCCATTTCTTTCAGATGTATATATACACATTTAGTAATAAATATATATTTAGTAAATATTAAATATATATTTAATATATATTTATATATTAAATTATATATAGTATTATGTATAATTATATAAAAATTTTATATAGTAAATATTACATATATATTTAAGTGTTTATATATACATACATATATATACATTTTTTTTTTTTCCTGAGACAGGGTCTCCTTCTGTCACCCTGGCTGGAATGCGGTGGCAGAATCCTGACTCACAGGAGTCTCAACCTCCCTGGGCTCAGGTGATCCTCCCACCTTAGCCTCTCAAGTAGCTGGGACTACAGGTGTGCCACCACACACAGCTAATTTTTGTATTCTTTGTAGAGACGAGGTTTCACCATGTTGCCCAGGCTGATCTTGAACTCCTGGAGTCGAACGATCCACCTGTCTCGGTCTCCCAAAGTGTTGGGATTACAGGCATGAGCCACCACGCCCGGCCCCATTTAATTTTTCTATTTTGTTTAATTTGTGTAGACTTGGGCCTCAAAGAGAAAAGTGAGAAGAAAATGCCTCATTTACAGTGGAGCCACTGGTGAGTTCTCTTAGGCCTAATCTACATATGAAATTCTCAAATATTTTGGTCTCAGAACCCATCTACTTTCTCAAAAATTAAGGATTCCAAATGGCTTTTTAAGTGTGGGTTATTGATATTTACTATATTCACAAATAATACTCAGAGTTGGGCATGGTAGCTCACGCCTGTAATCCCAGCACTATGGGAAGCCGAAGTGGGCAGATCACTTGAGGTCAGGAGTTCAAGACCAGCCTGGCCAACATGGAGAAACTCCATCTCTACTAAAAATAAAAACATTAGCTGGGCATGGTGGTGCACGCTTGTAATCCCACCTAGTTGGGAGGCTGAGGCAGGAGAATCGCTTGAATCTGGGAGGTGAGGTTGCAGTGAGCTGAGATCGTGCCACCGCACTCTAGCCTGGGTGACAGAGTGAGACTCAATCTCAAAATAAAATAAATAAAATAATACTGAGGAAGTCTTAAATATTCATATAAAAGTAAATGTAATATATTACATGTTAATATAAATAACACAGTTGATGAAAAATGTATTTTACAAAACAAAACAAAAAGGTAGTGAGGATAGTGATGTCATTTATAGTTTACAGATCTCTTTAATGTCTAGCTTAATAGAAAACAGCTGGATTCTCATATCCAACTCCGCTTCTACACTCAGCCTGTTGTAATAACTTGTTTTAGTGGAAGTTCGTGAAGAAAAATCAGCCTCTATGTAGGGGAGAAATATTTTAACAGCTTTTCCAGGTATTGGTGCTTATGGTATGATACTACACCTAAGTTCAGTAAGTACTAGTTTTTTAGAAGTTAATTTCAGTGTTGAATCTGCAACCTTAACAATGGAGTTTTCTGCAACTTTTAACAATGGAGTTTTTCCTCTGTTACAGGAATTCCACTGATTTATTTTGCACTTTGAATACATTTTATCTATGTATGATTTTGTAACATTTGGATGAGTTATATAGATCTTCCAATTTCAACAAATTTTATTATACAACATCAAAAATCATTTTTTAACAATATTACCACCAATCTCATCAGAATAGTCTCTATAAGGAAGCTGTCAAGCTCACTGTGATAGACATAAGTTTTCTATAGTTCTTATTTTCTCTTGCGTTCAGATTTTATCTTTGGCAACAAATACTCTTTGTTATTTCACTTGAGGTGACAATCTCACTTTATTCATTTTTGAGAAAGCATTTCTGAAATATCTAAGTCTAAAATAACCATAGTTTGTCTTACATAATTTAAAGTAAAAACAGTGTTCCAAGAAAAAAAATGGTTAGGTTAACTCACAATTCAATTACCAAATGTTTTTTTCTCAAGAAAACTAACATACTTCACTCTTCAGCAGAACTGCTTTTGCGCCCTTCCCATGTGGTCACACAGAATATTAAATGAATATGAACATAAAAGTCAAGGCTTAATGAAATTAATTTGTACTGATGTATCAAGGACATTCTTAAGTGGAACTGACATTCATTTTACTGTAAGTATGTGGTAATAATTTGGTGCCATGCTAAAATGACAGCAGTTTTACCCCTTTTTGCTTTGTAAAATATGTATATTTTTATTTTTTTTGATGCTCTACATGCTCAGAAAACTATATTAATGAACTACAGAAATTACCCCAAAAGTACAGTCTTT